>NC_044324.1:50721841-51027902 GCF_007399415.2 Gopherus evgoodei
ATGTTTCCATACACAGAACTCCTGTTGACCTGTGAGAGCTCTCTCTTATGTAGAAAAACTGGAGTCAGGTTAAACTTTCTCCTATATCACAAGTTGATTTAGTTACATCATAAGTAAAATGTCCCCAGTGTTTATTAACTATATATTTGTAAAAATCCAGACAAATATTATGGACCTGATTCTTCCTTTACCAAAAATGCTTTTATATCACTATTAGTCTACTGACTTCAGTGGCGTTACTCTCAATTAGTGCTGGGGTATCCAAGACCAGAATTCAGATCAATATGTCTTCAAAAGTAGATTCAGGGTAAGTATACTAGTATTTGTAGGGTATTTTCCTTGATCAAAACCCTGCAAACCTGATACAGGGCTCACACTGCTAAATATTGTTGTAGTTGTTTCAAGGTCAGTTTGTAAAGCTGAGCACTGTATGGAGGTAGAGTCACAGTTAACAACTCTTAAAATGCAGTACAAATGGGCTGACTTAAATCAGTAAAATGTGTGGGAATGGCATAATTTCATCTGAAATAAAACAACTGAGTGAAATGGTTCCACAATTGTATAAATCAACTGAGTCAATATGAACTTTGTATATTAGAAAAATATGAAAATATGGAAATGTTAGTGAAGAAATACCCTCCTTTGCATCCGATGAAGTGGGTATTCACCCACGGAGGCTCATGCTCCAATACATCTATTAGTCTGTAAGGTGCCACAGGACTCTTTGCTCCTCTTTTGATGGTTTTCAGAACCATCAAAAATACATCGCTTCTTTAGAAGGGGTATCAGTTATCTCTGCTTTTACAGCAACACAATTTGACAAAAATAACACTTTGGATATTTATCAAGTGATGTGTGACTTATATCTGTGTGACACATGACTAGAAAGAGTTAAACATCTTGCAAAATAAATAACCCTCAAAAGACATGTGGAGAGATAATGTTTGTGTTTCTGTGTATTTACATATGTACGAGTAGGGTGGACAATGTAATCAACAGCCCCTGTCTATGCTGTATTCTGATAGTTCAGAGATCAAAAGAACATCCTAGCATTTAAATTAATTGTAAACACAGGATATCTCAGTATTCATCTCTCTTAGAAATGTGCTGTGAATGGTGGAGGAACAAGCAAATGGTCTTATGTTAATTCGCATAGCTAAATACTGGTGATGGACCTTTTTCAAAGTCATCCTAATTACCTTTTGTTCCCCAAGGAAATCCCAACTTTTCAAAGAGGACACAAAATTATATAAAAGATACTTGGGTCCTTATTTTGAGATCTCAGATCTGCTTAGGCTTCATCGGGGAAGTTTGAGTGGCAAGACTGAGGTCCCAGTTATGCTGCAACACCCTGATTATGAAATTTGGACATTGATATAACCTATGAACTGTCTCTGAAAGAACTCTTTGCAACGACAAAGCTCACCATCTCTTCTATGAATCTGGAACTCAATGAATTGAACTCATGTCTGTATGTACATTGATCTTTTAACCATACTCTCTCTCTTTTGTTTTTTCTTAAGTAAATTTTAGTTTAGTTAATAAGAATTGGCTGTAGCATGTATTTGGGTAAGATTTGAAACATTCATTAACCTGGGAGGTAACATGTCCGATCCTTTGGGATTGGTCGAACCTTTTCTTTTATATGATGCAATAAGATTTACAGAAATTTTCATCATATTTGACGTAGGTACCTGGATGGAGGCCTGAGGCTTAATCACTTTAAGGGAACTGTTGTTTGGATTTCTGTGTAACCGGTAAAGTAATAAAGAAGCTGACTTGGTAAATCTAAATATTGGACTATCCACTGGCTTTATGGGGATTGTCTGCCACGTTCTTTGCAGTTCACCCTAATTGAGTGACCACAATTGGCCCCACTGGACCCCTGTCATAATCTGATAAAAGCTTTCTGATTTCAATGTGATTTGAGATGTCAGCATAGTACAATCTGACATCCTATAAGTTAACGGGGCATGATTTGATATGATAGAAAGATCTTGGAAGATACTGTTGTTGATCAAATGCTTTTCACTATACAGAATTTGAGAACACTAAATGTTTTGATATACAAACTATCCAAACAGCTGTCAGATTGTCCAGTACCTCTCTAAAGTTTTCTGCTGGAAAGGTATAACAAGTGGGGTTCCGCAGGGGTCTGTTTTGGGACCGGTTCTGTTCAATATCTTCATCAACGATTTAGATGTTGGCATAGAAAGTACGCTTATTAAGTTTGCGGATGATACCAAACTGGGAGGGATTGCAACTGCTTTGGAGGACAGGATCAAAATTCAAAATGATCTGGACAAATTGGAGAAATGATCTAAGGTAAACAGGATGAAGTTCAATAAAGGAAAATGCAAAGTGCTCCACCTAGGAAGGAACAATCAGTTTCACACATACAGAATGGGAAGAGACTGTCTAGGAAGGAGTATGGCAGAAAGAGATCTAGGGGTCATAGTGGATCACAAGCTTAATATGAGTCAACAGTGTGATACTGTTGCAAAAAAAGCAAACATGATTCTGGGATGCATTAACAGGTGTGTTGTAAACAAGACACGAGAAGTCATTCTCCTGCTTTACTCTGCGCTGGTTAGGCCTCAACTGGAGTATTGTGTCCAGTTCTGGGCACCGCATTTCAAGAAAGATGTGGAGAAATTGGAGAGGGTCCAGAGAAGAGCAACAAGAATGATTAAAGGTCTTGAGAACATGACCTATGAAGGAAGGCTGAAGGAATTGGGTTTGTTTAGTTTGGAAAACAGAAGACTGAGAGGGGACATGATAGCAGTTTTCAGGTATCTAAAAGGGTGTCATCAGGAAGAGGGAGAAAACTTATTCACCTTAGCCTCCAATGATAGAACAAGAAGCAATGGGCTTAAACTGCAGCAAGGGAGATTTAGGTTGGACATTAGGAAAAAGTTCCTAACTGTCAGGGTAGTTAAACACTGGAATAGATTGCCTAGGGAAGTTGTGGAATCTTCATCTCTGGAGATATTTAAGAGTAGGTTAGATAAATGTCTATTAGGGATGGTCTAGACAGTATTTGGTCCTGCCATGAGGGCAGGGGGCTGGACTCGATGACCTCTCGAGGTCCCTTCCAGTCCTAGAGTCTATGAGTCTATAAAGTCCTCCCATGAGTAACAAGCTAGTTACCTTTAATAAATTTCTGTCATAAATACTGATGTTAACTTGTGAGAATCAGAAAATTAGTTATCAGATTGGATAAATTTGCCAAACATGATTGCCCTGCATCAGAGAAAAATAGCATTTTTGCACCACAAGAACTCCTGCAGATGAACTGCAGCGACTTCTAAGCATAAGAATGCAAAACGTCATGTCAGTTTGGGCTAGCCAAACTTAGGATTCAGAAGTAGCCATAAGACATCTGTATTCAAAGTGCTGGAGCTGAAACTTCTGCACCATGCTGATGAGCACCAAGAAGACGAAGCACGTGTTCTGGTTACTGAGGTAGTTTTCAGTTCCACTTTTGAATTCCTTTTGTCTGACTTATATTGTGTATGTATCTCTTATCCCTTGAAGCTGATACTATTACTGACAAACTAGTATGTTTACAAACTCACAGAAAAATATCCATGGTAACATTTCTTACTTTTAGAGGACTTGATATAAAACAAATACAGTCTTCTGAAATTAAGCTTGTGTTAGTTACCATAACTAAGCACACTGGGATAAATTCTACTTTCACTTACACCTACTGATCTTAGATTTAAACAGGTGCAAACAGCCTATTCATTATTTTTTGAGAAGTAACTATTTGTACAGAAAATTAAAGGGCCTACTAGACTTCAAAAGTATAGTCTTATTTAAATAATACAGTAATTAAAGTAAAAGTAACACAATGTACCAAATTCATATTTAGTGAAAGTCCAGTATAGGAGATGAATTTGTTCCAGTGGTAACTATATAGTAGACAGTTAAGGTTAAGAAAGTATCAGAGGGGTAGCTGTATTAGTTTGTATCCACAAAAACAATGAGGAGTCTGGTGGCATCTTAAAGGCTAACGAATTTGTTTGGTCATAAACTTTTGTGGGTTATAAATTGCATCATTTTTGGATGAGTAGTCTGAGTTTAAATTGGTTCAGGGACTTTTTCTGATTCAGCAAATAGACAGGTCCTTTAGTAGAAGAGGGCACTCAATCCTTAGGGAAGGGTTGGAAAGAATTTGGCCCACTGAGGCCCTAAAAAACTTAAACCTATGAGCATGCTTGTTCTGAGGTGAAGATGCGAGGAACTTGTGACCACAGGAAAACCCCCACTTTGGGAACTTATCACCAACCACAGTCCTTCTCAGAGTGAAGGTAATCTGGTAAACCTATTAACATGTGTGTAGGTTCTTTTATTGTTTTTATATGGTTTCTCTGCATTTTGCTGTAAGAATAAGTGTGCTTGCTTGGAAAGACCTGTTTGGTAGCTTTACTGGGGCAATTACAACATTTACCACCACAGAAAAGTAAAAGAGGCTTGCTTAGGCAGCCTGACTTGGCTGGTGAGTTCACAGGATACGCATGGAGCTGTGCAGTCAGGAAGTAGCCTGGTCAGGAGGGATAGAGATGCCGGTTCCTGCCCAAGAGAGGTGACAGCTGAGAAACTGGGAGTCTAGAGTGGGATCCCTTGCTGGACCACAAGGGGGAATACAGGTTCCCTGAATTGTGGCAATTGCAATGCCCAAAAGTGCTACAAAGACATCCAAGGAAGGCTTATAGCAGTGACAAATGATAAGGGAAGAAAGGCGGGAGGAACACGTTTACACTTCTTCCGGTTCCATTATCTATATATACTTTTAAATGAATTTGTTTGTTATAGAGAATACAGCCAAAGGAAGCATCAATGAGGGATTTAAATGATTGTTTGAAGGAGTTTATTAAGTCCACTATAGAAATAAGAGTATGACATAAATCCAGATGTACATCTGAAGGCAAGGAGGGGTTACAAATCAGTATGAATAGCTTTGCTGATGAAATGCTCCATCTGTGATTACAATTTTGGCATAACGTTAATGCATGATGCACATATTTTTAATATCTAAATCTTTTGATTAGCATTCCCAATGTTGTCAGTTTTAGGCCTTGATTCCGAGTCCAAGCCATGTGGGCAGCCCTCAAGAACAACCTATTCTTTTAGATTGTAAGCTGGTTGGAGTAGGAACCATGGTTTTGTTCTGTGTTTGTATAGCACCTAGCACAATGGGGACTGGTCTCCCAGGAGCTATGGTCTTTTAAATAATAAAGAATAATAAATTAATAAGATAGAGTCCCATTAATGTGCAGACATAAGAGTTTACCCACACGGATCAGAATGCACAATTAAGGTCTTATATTCCATTGGTAACTTTTCATTTTAAATGCTTCACTTTTGTGAGTTCCAGTTCTTAATGTAGCATTAACACAATTTCCTTTCAGTTGATTCTAAATGGGTTACTGTACAATTTCTTGATCATTTTTGTGTGTTTGTGATTTAATATGCCGTGGGCTTGGCTGAAACTGCATTTACTCCTGAAATGAAATATTGAGTTCATGGGTTTGTTAGGATTTTAGTATAATAAATAAAAATCTCAATCTATGGATTGTCCTGTTCTAATCTCAGAAGAAATTTTATGAAGATCAGACTCACTGTAATTCTGGATGAACTGGTTTTTGTTCCCATTTAGATAGGAAATAGGCAGTGTGATTTTTCTAAAGAGGGGTGGAATGCAGGTGTAATGCTGCAGTACCAGAACCATAAAAAGTCATGTATCTTTGCTGTGCAGCATGCTGACCTATTCAGCAGAAAGGGCAGGAAGACTGTTTGAATTCTTTTTCATAATTTATTCAAGTCAGGGCTATGCAGGATGAGAGAGGAGAATTTTAACTAATGAGCTTATTACCAATGAGTTTATTATACATATCTTTCCCTTTGTGGAATATTGTTCCTTAGAGAGAGAGAGAGAGTGCTACACATGCACACTTACCTCACAGGTCAAGATTCTACTGTTATTTATCTTTAAAAACGCCTTGGAATTTAAGCTCTCTTTTTGATTTGAAGAGGAAATTATTTTATTTCATTTTTACTTTAACAAAGACTGTTCTAAATCTCTGATTACTGTAGCCATACTACATAATCTGAGCATCATTTAAGACCAGGACTGGATATAGGGCACCAATGTAGAAGTGATCCTTTATGGAATAGTCCTCTAGAAGTTGATAAAAAATTCGGAGCTTTTGGGAGGCTTTTTGAACTATTCCATAGAATTAAATAGAAAATTATATCCTTGCCATAGTATTCTATAGGAAAATTGAAAAATCTGTACATTTTACTGCTGATGGAAATGTCTATCCAGCCAGAAGGTTGTGATACGGCAGTAGCTACCTATTCCTCCTCTTGGACCCTTTTCCCTCCTGGCTGCTTTTAGCTGTTAAAGGGAGAAGAAGGAAGTTAGCCACTATTTGGGAAGTGGCTACAGCTCTGACTTTATAAGCCACAGAATTTCAGGATGCTCATAGATAAAAAATTGAAAAGACAAAATATACAGGCATCATTGCACCCCAGTTAGAGAACAAAGGAGAGACTGCAAGCAGTGACTTTAGCATGGTGGGGGGCTCAGGAGGAAGGCTGGTTGGGCCTGGGGTGGTAGGAGAGTTAGAAGAACTTTTGAATGTATGCTTGGGGGGATGTTCATTCACATATTGTATGTACCCGTTTGTGCTTAGGGGATTGACAGAACCACATCTGAGCGTGGCCCTTGCACAGCGGGATGGGAGATTCTTTGTATTGTCTTCCCCACCTACTTTGTGCACTTGTGTGGAGCTGAGGACAGTCAAATGTTACTTTTTCCCCCCTTTCAGTTGCCAAGATAGAGTCATCTTAATGTAAACACTTGCTGCAGCATTGTTAATCCTGTAGACAATAAGTATAAGAAGCAATGAAAGTATACACTTCTTATTTACATAGTCCAATAGATGTAAACTGAGGAGTGAATTTCAAAGATTGGTAGACACCATCTAACTTCTAACATTTTTAAGCCTTAGTTTTTTCTTTATATCAAGACAAATAAATGTGATATATGATTCAGGTGGCTGAGACAAATGTTGCTGTAGCAATCTTAACTTTTGCAAACCCTGCAAATTTTGATCAGAATTTTCAGAAAGCCTCACAGCAATGGGCACTGCTGATTTCTTTTGAAGATCTGTCTCTTTGATTTTACAGGCCCAATCCTGTGATGTACTGAGAGCCCTCCACTCCCATTGCTGAGGATGCTAGTTACCAAAGCAATGCTCAGCACTTTGCACAATGTGACCCCACAATATATTTTGTTTTACACAATAGCTGTTTAAGTGCCAATACCATTTTCACATGAAAAGAAATTCATGCCCTTAGAAACTAAATTTTACTTCACACCAACATAAGTCATAGAAATGTAGGACCAGAAGGGACGTCAATAAATGATCTATTCCAGTCCCCTGCAGTGAGGCAGGACTAAGTATTATCTGGAATATAATCTGGAGTTACTCTGATAAACCCAAGGAGTTTCAACTTCTTCAATCTTATGTAACTCAAATCAGATCTGGCCCTAATTTATTTATTTTACAGAAAGGATTTTAGCAGTTTCAATCTGTTCAGCACACATTACTTTCAAGTTTCTTATTCATGAGGGATATTTTTGATATATTTATTGGCAGGATTCCTTCACTCATCTTGACTTGTTTAATTCTTGTTGTTTATTAAGTTTTTGTTTTTTAATATAAATGTATACTGTCTAACCTTGGACAAATTATGAAGAAGATGCTAAAATATCATAGGTTATTTATATGCATTCTCCCTTTACTTATACAGTACATTTGAGTATTTTACTTTTTTAAGGTATAAATATTTGCTTAGCTTCACAGCCAGGCTACTTTGCAGCTGGAAAATGTAATATGTTTCTGTTATTAACTCTTTCAATGTGTATGATGATTCAGCATATAAGACCATGTGGTATGACTTTAGGTAAGGAAGGAGGTTCTATGGACTTCTAGGGCCAGGTTGATCACACATTGCAAAGGCATAATTGCTCTCCTACTGTGACTTTCCCATATAAACAGTTACTGCCACAGGGATGTTGTGAGGTTGTACATGAGAGGAGAGATGGTCTGTGCAGTCATAAGTGGGAGAGGAGATAACTTGTGGAATGATGGATTAATGGGGCTGGGAACAAGTTTGAAAACCTGTGATGTAGAGTGAATCTTCAGATTTACAGTAACAGCTAATAATCTAGTTGTGGTTGCTTAACATTTTCTAATATGAACTCTTTTCAGTTGTTTATAACTTTGTCACATTTTAACCACATGGGATGAAATCTTCCATGCTTGGTCTCTGCCTCAAACATAATTTTTGTGAATGTTAAAGTAAAAAACAGTTCACCCAGTTCTAAGAATGGGATAAGGGCAAAATAAGTAATTTTGCTAATGTATTTTTCCACCTAGCCACTTAATTGAACCGCTCTGGAGATACATGTCTTAGACCAGGAACAAGAACTTTGGCAGGAGGATAGTGCTGTGGTCAGAGAGGTGCCTTTTGCTGTCTCAATGAAAAGCCACCCAAGTTTGGCTAAGATAATAAACCTCTGAAAAATCGTCATTTGCACATGCTCAAAAGAACTTTTTAATGGCTCCCTTTTGTAGGTGATGTCATCTTGGTCATAGGCTCATCCTGATCTGGAATGTGTGAGCTGTGGTGCTCAGAAACTAGTTATAGTGTGTGGCCCTGACCACCCTGAAGGGAAATGCTGTAAGCACTCCAGCTAATAGAGCTACATGGACATCTAACATTTGGCATATTTATGCAGGAATACTATGCACGTGGAGGGGATACAAAGCACCAACGGCGGCTCTATGTTTTTTGCCATCCCAAGCACAGCAGTCAGGCAGCCTTCAGCAGCGTTTTGGCAGGATAACCACCCTGGTCCCGTGGATTCAGCGGCAGTTCTGCAACAGGTCTGCGAAACGATGAAACCATGGGACCGGAAACGCCACCGAAGGCAGCCTGACTGCTGCACTCACACCAACTGACAGGTTGCCCCCTGCGGCTTGCTGCACCAGGCACGCGCTTGCTGTGCCAGTGCCTGGATCGGCCCCTGCAAAGCATACAAGAACTTTTCATCCCAGTCTAGGTGAGATAACGTGAATTAGTTCAATAAAGTAGTAATAAACAGAATTAAATAACAGTCAGACAACATCACAATTAACAGCTCCAAGTGAGTCAATCAGCTACAGAGGCCCCTTGCCTTACCTCCCATCAGTCCTGTGTTTCAACTGTTTTGCTTTGACCCATCAAGTCCCCTGCGGCAAGATGTGCATCCCTTTCAAAGCAGAGCAAGTTACATTAGATCAATTAACTTGGTAGGCTATATCTGGGAAGAGATTTAGATTTGAGGGACAAGCAAGTAAAGATGGATCCCAGTTGGGAAGGAGCAGGGTGGGCACGTACAAAGGAAGGAAGAAGGGGGCTGCAGGGGAAGTAGTCTGCAGTTGTTCCCTGGGAGAGGGGTGGCCTGTTTGGGACTAGAGAGTCCCAAAGAAAGGAGTAGTTTATAGTTACTCCCTGGCAGGATGGAGTTTGGGTCAGTGAACCTGGAAGGTGAAAGAGTCCAAGGAAATAGCAACAGGGTCTGGAAGCAAGCAGATTGTACTGGCTAGACATAAGGTCCTGGACTGCAATCTGGAGTAGTGAGTGAGCCTGGGTTCCCCTACCAGCCACTGGGAAAATGGTACAAGACCTGATCTTGGATCAGAAGACTGTTTGGAATAGCTGGTGGATGAATGATCCAGTGAGATCTTAACTCCCTGAAAGGGGAGGACTGTACACTGATCTGGCTGGAGGGCTAAGTCATGAAGAGGGAACACTGCGAGCCCTGGAGTGTGAGGGGCAATGTAGTGTGAGCAACTGTCGAGAGAGAGAGGCATTTGAACTGAAAGGAGCTAATCCCCAGATGTGGCCTTATGAGGAATCCACAACGGTGACTGGTAAACTCTGAGACACCCCCTGTACTAGTTGAAGCATTGAGGTGCATTCAGGGCCACCAAGAAGAGGGGCAAAAGGGCATGGGGTCACAGCACCACATAGGTTTGTCCCAGTCACCCATCTGTCTCTGTCTATGGAGGAGCAGCCAGATCAAATTTGAGTGGCAATGCCAATCAAATCTAGCCCCTCTGTCCCCTCTGTAAACTTGGCATTGTATTCTAATCATGACTGTTAGAGTTCCAAAAGATTTTATGATAATTCTTTCTGGTCATAAGTGTGTGCAGGAAACTAGTTAAAGTAAGCTCTTTCACTGACTGCACATGCTGATGTTCTTAAGTGCTCCCATCTGACCGGAAAGCCCAACATGTGTCCTATATTTTATCGGTACTGATCTTAGCCAAATTTTTTCACCAGAGATTTCTAGAATAAATGAAGTATGTCATGTCTCATTGGATTTAGAGGTGACTCACACTGAGAATACCTTTCAAGGGCCAGTAAAGTTTGCTCATTAGAGGAAAGTTGTTCCTGGATAGTTTTATCACAGTTCCCTTTTGAAAATCCCCTTGTCTCTTTGATGATGGCTGGCTTTGGTGTTAACATGATGACCTGATAACCTAGACTTATTGCTTTTTATGGGCCTTGGCTTGAACGATTTTGATGTCAACAGCAAGTTCCTATATTTATGCTATTAACTGCCAAAAATCACTTAAAAGATATTTTAGAGCAGACTGGAAAGAAATATCAGCCTTGCTTTACTGCATGATGACTGAGACCCAGAGTTCAAAATAAAACAGGAGGAAAAGAACAATTATAGATAAGTGAAATAAATCAATATGTACTTTTTGTTTGGTTTTCACAGAATGTCAGTGTCCAGCATGGGAGAATGAAATATGCAGTTGCTAGTGCAGTCTACAGATGGCTTTTTTGATGTGGAAGGAGGTTATTCTGATGCCAAACTTAAAGATTTTAAAGTTATTGTAGAAGTACTTAAATAAGGTCCCTCTGAAAGTGGGTCAGAAAAAAGCCATGAACCAGATGAGGAACAGTGATTGTGTCATCTATAGCCAACAGATAAAGTTCCAAATCCTCCTCATCAGTTTGGGAATTTTTTTTAAAAGCAAAAGCTTTCTCTTTCCTCTTCATCATGCAGTAGTAAATCAGAACTGGTGACAGATATTATGGACTGTTAATGTTTGAAGTTACTGCAAATGTTCAACGTAAATGGCAGCAAAAAAATTAAATGTGCAGAAATTACAAACTGAGGCCAGATTCAGCGTTGACATAAGGAGCTGCAACTCCAATGACTTCAAATAAATTTTTCCCACCTACATAGTGTGCAAGAGACACAACCTCCAATATCTTGACCAGGATTTTGAGACAATCATAGATGAGACTACATCCAGAGAAGCTATCCCAAGTTTTATGTTGAGCCTGGCTTACGCTAGCAAAGGGCTTTGGAAGTTTAATCAATGCTATGTGAATATTTATTCAGTGTAGAAATGATCAACAAAGATCTCAGTTCTAGGTCTCATTATCAGATTTCAGTGTAAAGTGCTTGCATGGACTTGCTTATACTGTGTTAGGATTGAATTTGGCCAACTGTATAAAGGTATTTTTGGACATCCCATAGTTTTTTGGATAAGACAAATAGTAAAAAATCTGAATAACCCTTTAACTAGGGGTGGGGGGGAGAGTAGAATTTTAGCCACACAGAAAGACATTGCTCCTCTTGCGAATGTTTCCCTCAGCAGAAGAATCTGAACATGATTAGCATATTGATTTAAGTGAAAGAAAAATAATGATCTTACTTTGCCTCCTCTCTTCCAGATGGTGAAACCTTCCCCTATTTCTTATTAGCAAAGTATAAATGACCTTCTTTTCTCTAGCTGCAGATTTCTACCCTGATACACATTATTATTCTGGCCACAGTTCAGAGAAATTTACTAGGAAATATTTGTGTTTTCCTTTAGTGAGAGGAAATATATTTTTAAAATAGCAGACAGACATTTACCTGCCATAATTAAATTTCTGACCATACATACTGCAACAACCTTGAACTCGATGGGTCAGATTATGTCCTAGATGCAAAGCTGTGGCTCCTAATTAATTCATTGTAGACTCTCATTTGTACACTTGAGAAGAGAAATTTGCTCCATATGTTCTAATTGCATTCCCATTCAGCAGTCATGCCCAAAGATGATACAAAGAGCCTGATCCTGAAGACATCCAGACTAGTAACTTTACTCCAGTGAGTATTTCTTCTGAACTCCAGAGGACTACTCGTGGAAGTATAGCTATATAAATGGTACAGAAATATAGAAGTATAGCTTATACTATAGAAATATAGAAGTATTGTAAAGTATAGCTACATAAATGTTATAGAAAAATGAAACCCCAGCTGCATTCTGCAATGTATGGTAATGCATGTGTGTGTAAAATCACTAGACTGATCTACTCAGCAGGAGACACAGGAGAATACAGAGTATTCCAGATCTACCTTTCTCTGTCCCACTGAACTGGCATGGTGCAAAATTAGCCAAGAGGAGGCAGCCTTGAGCTATTCCCTGTCTCAAAAAGCTTACAATGTAAATTCAAACTCTTTTTTTCCTGAGTATTAAAAAAAGTTATTTCATCAATAAAAAAATATATTCCCAATAATTCAATAAAAATATTAGGGCAGTGGAGATCCAGTTAGAGAGGTGGAAAAGCTTTCATGAAAATATTTAATAATATGCTGAATTTAAGGGAGAGGAACTTTTTCTTCCCTTCTTAAATATAAGTTATCAATTAAATGGTAAGGGAACTAATTTTGTCTTCAGTCATAAGAGAAGAACTACTATATTAATTTGTTTTTTCCCCACAGTGCAAGCAGCCGTGGGAATTAAAATAAGTACTGTTGTTTGTTGCTTTTATTTTTTTATGTGCATAGGGTCTTCTTAAAACATTTTGGAGACTACAACTTTATAGGGAATTGTTTTTAATAAGCTTCAGAAATTAGATTTATGGAGTGCTTATTTCTCAAGTCAATTTTCCAGTAGACTTTGTGATCTTTCTTTCAAGGCCCTGCAAAACAAAATATCAAAAGAGATGGTAAAAGGAAGTTTCACTTACCAAAATCTATTCAGTTTTCCCATAAGTTGTGAGAAACACTCACCTAAGAAGATTACTGCAACACACTGTGTTCATTTGTCTACCAAGAGAAATGCATAGCTGTGTAATAATTAATTAGTAGAATTTAAGGCCAGAGGGGACAATTACAATCACCTAATCTGACCTCCTACATAACACAGGACATAGAATTTCACCCAGTAATTCCTGTACCAAGCTCAATGACTTGAGGTTGAAGTACAGTATATCTTTTAGAAAGTCTTTTAAGGACTTCAGGTAAAGGAGAATGCACCATATCCCCTCTTACTCAGGCCATATCAAGATCCCTTATAGATGCATCTTCATAAAAACTAGGGCCCACCACCATCCCCAGAATCACCATCACCACATGTAGAGGATGTGTCATAGCCAACATTATCCACCTCCAACCCTCAGAGTGTAAATTTTGCCATTCCCAATATGGTTTATTAAGCTAGGACAGAACAGGATAATTTCATTTTCCATAGCAGCATATAGGTATCCCAGGAAATACAAAGTAATTTCCATTATATATCATATGTGCTGCAAAATATGTAAAACTAAATGAAAGCTGATGATTATGCTGAATAATGGGGCCACTGTTTCATGTACATGATTAGTATTCTTTTAGCATCTAAAAGCCACTATCAGATTGGGCCCCATTGTGCTGGGCACTATATAAATGGCAGTCCCTGTGCCAAAATTTAAAAGACAAAATGCAACAGGAAGATGAGACAAAAAATCAAGAGAGTGGGATGGGGGAGATAGGATAACAGATAATACAATAAGTGATGCATAATTTGTAGCCAGACAGCAGCAGTAATCACAACTTGACATGCTTAGCCAAAAATCTGATTGTCAGATAAAACAGAAAGAAACAATTCTGATAAGATCTATTGATTAGTTCTGGTATTAGGTTGTGTTCTGTGCTCTCCACTAAGTGCCAGATCCTGAGCCCTGAGACTGGTCCTTCCTCCTTCTCTGTCTGTGCTCCTGCCACATTCACTTTCTAACTGAAATCTGCTGAAGGAAATGGACTCCAGAAACAGGGAATATGTGGTAAATTTCTGTGAAAATAAGATATTCGCTAGCTCCTTTTCAACATGGAGCACATTATATATGGTATGTACCCATGCTTAAAGCCCCCATCTTCTCTTCCTCCACATCCTATGTAACTGCTACCCTGTTTTTGGCTGTAAAATTCACAGTCCTCTTCATTGGTTACCTCTTCTTAATCTGCTTTCTCTCCCAAGGGATTCAAATCCCATTGGCATATCTAAGATCACCTCTTGATAAGAGTCATCATACTTATACAATCAGGGACATAAAGAAAATACCTCATGTCATATAATGTGACCAATCATAATGAATCAGCACAGATCGAATCTTTAATATCAGCTATAAAATATTTCCAGCAAAATGTTCAGGATCAATACACAAAATAAATTTAAAAAAATCAAGGTAATTTGAATAAATATTACACATTTCAGAGGATTTTGGTCTATTCATATATATTCCAAAGGCAGAGATACAGAATTTGTCAAGTAAACTATTTACTGAATTATTCTACAAATAATTTTCTCAGCTTCATTGTGTACAGCACTTTGAAATGTAATGCCTGTATTAACCATAAGTGCAAAGTATTTATGGTATCATTATTATTATTTTACTATATTTCCAAAGTAGGCAGGAAAATTCAATGCATGCAAAACTGCATCTCAACCTTTCTCAGTGTCCCCACAGCTCAAACACCATCATTTAGCGATTATCTTTGAAAAAAGTCATGGAAGATGGGCGAGATTCTGGAGAACTGGAAAAGGGCAAATATAGTGCCAAGCCATAAAAAGGAGAATAAAGGAAACTAGGGAATTATAGACCAGTCAGCTTAACTTCAGTACCTGGAAAAATGATGGAACAAATAATTAAGCAATCAATTTGTGAACACCTAGAAAATAATGAGATAAGTAATAGTCAGCATGGGTTTGTCAAGAATGAATCATATCAAACCAACCCAGTAGTTTTTTTAACAGGGTAGCAAGCCTTGTGGATGGGGGAAAGCAACAGATATGGTATATTTTGATTTTTTTAAGGCTTTTGATACTGTTGTGCATGATCTACTCATGAACAAAATAGAAAAATACAACCTAGATAGAGTTACTACAAGGTGGGTGCACAACTGATTCCCAGAGAGTAATTATCAGTGGATCACAGTCAAGCTGGAAGGGTATATCAAGTGGGGTAATGCAGGGATCATGTCTGGGTCTGGTTCTGTTCAATATCTTCATCAATGATTTAGACAGTGGAATACAGAGTTCACTTGTAAAGTTTGTGGACAATACCAATCTGGGAGGTGTTATAAGTGCTTTGGCGGATAGGATTAAAATTCAAAATGATCTGGACAAACTGGAGGAATGGTCTAAAGTAGATAGGATGAAATTCAATAAGGGCAAATGCAAAGTACTCTACTTAGGAAGGAACAATCAGTTGCACACATACAAAATGGGAAATGACTGCCTAGGAAGTAATACTTTGGAAAAGAATCTGGGGATCATAATGGATCACAAGATAAATATAAGTGAACAGTGTAACACTGTTGCAAAAAAAGCAAACATCATTCTGGGATGTATTAGCAGGACTGTTGTAAGCAAGACACAAGACGTAATTTTTCTGCTCTACTCCACACTGATTAGACCTCAACTAAAGTATTGTGTCCAGTTCTGGGCACCACATTTCAGAAAAGATTTGGACAAATTGGAGAAGGACCAGAGAAGAGCAACAAAAATGATTAAAGGTCTAGAAAACATGACCTATGACGGATGCTTGAAAATTCTGGAGAAGAGAAGACTAAGGAGGGGACATGATAACAGTTATCAAGGGTATAAAAGGTTGTTACAAAAGGAGAGAGAAAAATTGTTCTCTTTAACCTGTGAGGATAGGACAAGAAGCAATGGGCTTAAATTGCAACAATGGCAGTTTACGTTGAACATTAGGAAAAACTTGTTGTCAGAGTAGTTAGGCACTGGAAAAAATTGCCTAGGGAGGTTGTGGAATCTCCATCATTGGAGATTTTTAAGAGGAAGTTAGACAAACAGTGGCAAGTTAGACAAACACCTGTCAGGAATGGTCTAGATAATACTTAGTCCCAACATGTATGCAGGGGAGTGGACTAAGTGACCTCTGAAGGTCCCTTCCAGTCCTATGATTCTATGGCTAGGCAGTGAAAGATTACCCTAGATATTGACATGCAAATGTGTGCATCAAACGTCTTACTTTGTCTCAGAATTGCTATTTCCATTTAATTTTGAATGAAAGTACGTGGGATACTTAGCATGCTAGTTCACAATTCAGTGCTCTTCTGGCTCACAGATGTTGTGCAGCTATGATGCTGTCTGACCCATGAGAACTCACTGAAGATTTCAGTGTACTTGCTGGTGCATTGAGTTCTTTTCTGTTTGCTTTTTAAACTAGCGTTCTGAACTCTCTTTCTCTCCTCTTTTGTCTTTATTCCTTCACATATAGGTTGTCTGGAGTGAAAAAACAGTGTCTGGCATCCCTGCACTCAGCCTTTGTAACTCGTGTGAACTCAATGGAGTTATGCAAGGATCCATTTCTTTTCCACTTAGTTAAACATATCTTAACTACATGTCTGGGAGCATTATCTAGAATTTTACGCTTTCTAAGCCCAATAGATTTATGGTGGAAATATTCATAGTTTAAAACATAAATTAACTGAGTGTTTGCAGCCTTTTGTAAATAGAAGAGCTCATTTCATAATAATCTAAATGTTATTAATGTAACTTTTTAAAAGCCATATTTTGAATGGTTTAGGGTATTCATTTGCATGCTTTTATTGATGGTATGCTGTATATGAAATTTTAATTTGAGAGCTGGACTTCACTTGATGCATCTAATATCCATGCAAAGATAAAATCTGTCCTGCAGTGGAGAGTATACAGAAGTACTTGTTTTCAATAGTTTAGTTTAAACAACTGTTACACATCCCAGAGAGTAGAAGTACCTTTCTTCATTCAGGAGTGAACAGCATATTCTTAAATGAAATGTGTATAGTAAGATATAATGTGAGCAGAGTTATGCAAAATGTTGGCAACCACAAATCAGTGTACCTCAAACCATATAAACTTGCCGGGTTTCAGAGTTCATTAGAATGAACAACACATAGAATGCTTGTCAAAAGATTTGTAGAGAGACAGCATGAGTGAGGTAATATCCTGCTGTTGGTGAGAGAGAGAAGCTTTTGAGCTTACAGAGCTCTTCTTTAGGTCTGGGAAATGCACTCAAAATGTCACAACTAAATACAAGGTAGAACAGATTGTTTAGAATAAATAATTAACACATATTTCAAGGGGCCATTCATAGAGTCATAGAAGATTAGGGTTGGAAGAGACTTCAGGAGGTCACCTAGTCCAACCCCTTGCTCAAAACCAACCCCAACTAAATCATCCCAGCCAGGGCTTTGTCAAGCCGGACCTTAAAAATCTTTAAGGATGGAGGTTCCATCACCTCCCTAGATAACGCATTCCAGTGCTTCACCACCTCCTAATGAAATAGTTTTTCCTAATATCCAACCTAGACCTCCCACACTGCAACTTGAGACCATTGCTCCTTGTTCTGTCATCTGCCACCACTGAGAACAGCCTTGCTCCATCCTCTTGGAACCTCCCCTTCAGGTAGTTGAAGGCTGCTATCAAATCCCCTCTCACTCTTCTCTTCTGCAGTCTAAATTAGCCCAGTTCCCTCAGCCTCTCCTCATGTCATGTGCCCTAGCCCCCTAGTCATTTTCGTTGCCCTCCACTGGTGCTCAATATGGGGTCTAGGTGTTTTTTTTAGGGGTTAACTGCAGGCGACTAGGGACACTATTGAAAATTTTCCCACCTTTTTCAACAGATGGGGTCACTGAAGCTGATATCTGACTCCTGAAGGTAAACAAGGATGCAAGGGTTGCATCTCCTGCATGTATGTGGCTTCTGACCAGGTACCTATGCTGCTAGCTTGTGTGCTGTTTTGGTCCCCGCACAAGTGATTGCCGATTGATGTGGGAAAGTTTCCTGTGATGGTGGAAGGAAGAAAGCAGTTCTGTCAAGGAACCTTCAGCAGAGAATTGGTGAGTACCTCCAGGAAAGTTTCTTAGAGATCTTTCTGAAGGATTCCCATGAAATCTCAGTGTGCATTAACACACTGTTCCACTGCACTGCTTCTATGCACAGGGGAATGTGAAGCACACATAAACACAGCTAGTCCTGTACATGTCCCTTAATCTACTTCTAGAATATACAAAGCAAACGACAGCTATATCTCTGTGATGGGTTGGATCACAGAAATCCCCTTGGGGCTGTCAACTGATGTGCCAAGACTATTTCTACCCCTGCTTCCCTTGCCAGTTTGGGACTCCAGAACTCTGCTCGGTTGTGCCAGACACACTTGCCAGCCACAAACACAGACACAGGTCTGAACAATGTCCCACAAACTGCAAACTTAACTGAAAGCAGCTTAAGAAATGTTCTTGTCTTTAACATTCAGATGCCCATCTCCCAATGGGGTCCAAGCCCAAATAAATTTGTTTTACCCTATATAAAGCTAATATAGGGTAAACTCTTAAATTATTCACCTTCTATAACACTGATAGAGAGATATGCACAACCGTTCCCTCCCTCCATATCCCCCAAGGTATTAAGGCATACTCTATGCTAATTAATAAGTAAAAAGTGATTTTATTAAAAACAGAAAGCAGGATTTAAGTGGTTCCAAGTAGTAACAGACAGAACAAAGTGAATTACCATGCAAAATAAAATAAAACATGCAAGTCTATGCCTAATACAGTAAGAAAACTGAATACAGATAAAACCTCACCCTCAGAAGTGTTCCAGTAAGCTTCCTTTTACAGACTAGTCTCCCACTGTCTTAAATAGACTTTCTCTTGTGGGTGGAGAACCTGTCCTCTTTCCTATGCAAATTCCAGCTCCAAGATGGAGTTTTGGAGTCACATGGGCAAATCACATGTCCATACATGACTCAGTTTTTACAGGCAGCAGCCATTGCCCACATGCTATCTTGAATGTCTCAAGAAAGACTTCTAATGTGAATTGGAGCCTTCCAAGATCCATTGTTCATTAAGTGTTTCTTGATTGGGCACTTAATTTGCACATTCCTTTCTCAAGAAGCCGACCAAATGTTTTACCAAGGCTACTTAAATATCAAGGAAGTACACAGCCAATATGCATAACTTCAAATACAAAAAATGATACATCCATACAAATAGTCGATCATAACCTTTACAGAGATATGTTACATGGAATATGTAGCATAAAACATATTCCAGTTATGTCATATATACATTCATAAGCATATTTCCATAAAGTCTGATGTGCTGCACTGTCACAATGTCATATAACTGAACAGCATCAACTCAAAAAGATCAGTTACCAGAGTTCTCCTCTCCTGCATTATGCATGCCAGAGACAGACTTCGGGGACTGTCTAGACCTCTCTGGAGTGGAAAAGAGGTCCTCATTCACCATGCCACCAGATAAACCTTCCATGTGCTCCACATCATCCTCCAGGTCAACCTCCTCATGCACGACTTCATCCTTGGGGGCGAGTCCACTGTCCACTCTCTTCAGCCCTGCTGAAGTGTCCATGTGGCTCTTGGCAGTGGAGGTGGTGTTGCCATAGAGGATGGCATCCAGCTCCTTATAACAGCAACAGGTCTTCGGCACAGCACCAGAGTGACAGTATGAATCCCTTGCCTTCTGGTACACCTGCCTTAGCTACTTTATCTGCACTGATGTGTGTCCTGTTTGTAGCCCTTATCCAACATGACACAAAAGAATCTGACTGTCAGTACCTAAGTTGCTACAGCTGGAGTGGAATTGGGATTCCACAGTCTCCTCTTCCCACAGTGCCAGCAGATCCAAAAACTCAGGTGTGCTCCAAGGAGGAGAGTGTTTGCTGTGTGGAGCCACCATGGTCAGCTGGAAAGATGTGATGGGAGCTCTCCACACCTAGCAAACACAAAATGGAATTTAAAAAACTCCCAAACCTTTAAAGTGGGAAGGGCAGAAGCTTGTGTACCTGGTTGCAGGGCAGCAGAGTTTAGGGTGACCAGACCGGAAGTGTGAAAAATCTGGATGGGGGTGGAGGGAATAGTAGTAGCTTATATAAGGAAAAGACCCCAAAATTGGGACTTTCCCTATAAAATCAGGACATCTGGTCACCTTAGCAGAGTTCGAACTTCTGACCAGAGAGGTCAGGATGGTCATTGTGGGACACCTTCAGGAGGCCATTTAAAATGACATAACCAGGCACAGTGTCTACATTGACATTTTGTCAATATAACTTTGCCAAAAAACTCTATGCCTCTAATTGCGGTAATTTTATTTTGTCAGAGAAGTAGGAAAGTTTTGTTGAAGGAAGGAGTATTATAGTGTGTATACCTCCATTGTGCTGACTTCTGTCAACAAAACTCTGTAGTGTAGACAAGGTCTTATAGATAGCTATAATAAGCCATAAATCCGGTGTCCATATTCAGACCATGATATTTAGTGTCTAGCAAAGTTATGAATTCAAACTCCCAGGCTAGTCTTTTGAAGGTGTTGTGCAGGTTTCCTTCGACCATGAGGACTGAGAGGTCAGATATAGAGTGAATGCTTTGTGAAATGTTCACCCAGAGGTGATATAATGTTTTTGTTATTTATCATTTTTTCTGTGTGAGTTCATTTGAGAATGTAATGATTGTCTCATTTGTACAGCTTTAAAGAGAACCTGGCCTTTACTTTAGAGCAGACATGGGTCACATTTAAAACCAGCTGAAATTGATCGTTTTCACATTTTCCATAAATTAGTGCTTTTGACCAAATTTTCAATTGTTTTTTGGAGTTGTTTTTAATTCCAGACATAATGTGAATTTTAGAGAATGTGAACCTACTTGACTGAAGTTGACGAAAATGTTTGCATGAAACCTGCAAAATGCCACTGCAGAGTCTCTCCAAGCTGTAAGGATGAGAAAGGCAGTGCCTTGATTACGTTGGTCTCTCTCTAATGCTAAAAATATCAGCAACAAAAGAAATAATTGTGACAACATTCCACTTGCTATGTACAGTTAAGACACTTGATTTCTTCATATTCACTTCATTTTCTTTCATTCTTAACAAATATAATGTTACAAGTTAAGTGTGAATTGTCAATTATTCTTTCCATTTAATATCTGTAAAGTAATCACTTTCTCATTACAGCATGAAGATTAAAGGTATTCAGAACTTTCTCTCTAAAATATAAAGATTTGTGCTCATGATGGGAAGAATTCCCCAGAACACAGTCTGATCACAAGTGGTCATGCAGTGCATCCAGGTCTGGATTCATAAACAATAAAGTTTCACTTTGAGTTTCTACAATAGGTTAATAGATCTCTGAACAATCTTACCTAAATCTGCTGGTTTTATTTCCATGTTTGAATCTGAACCTAGGCAGATTTCACATGTTTTGAGGTCTTCTGTGAAAAGTTCACACCACTCTACTTTTAAAAAAAGTACTAGTATTTGCCTAACTGGAATCACCTTCTGTGTGTCAGAAGATAAGCTGAATATTGATATTTCCAGGATTTAACTTTGCATTGGGCAGCTAAGGTATGTGTCAAAGGATCTGTGTTCTATTACCCTAACCCTGGTTGTATTCTTAATCTTGAAACAGACCTTGTCTGATACACTTCAGAAATGTATCCTATCAGTGCCTCACATCCTGAGTTACTGTAGAAAGACTGATAACAACTAAATGCATTGCAAATAAGTGCAGCATATTCTTCTTTTGGAGAACCAACACACTTACATAACATTTATAAACTATAGGAGCAATGGCAGATGGAAGAAGTTGTCTATGGGAAGGAACTATGGGTAAGATTCACAAAAATGTTTAGCTGCCTAACTTCCAAAATATTTCTACAGCATATATTTTAGAAAAACGTCTAAACTTGAGTTCAAAATTGTCAGTGACAGAGAATCCACCACAACCTTGGTAAAGTATTCCAGTCGTTAATTACTCTCACCATTAATAACTTACACCTTATTTCCTGTCCAGATTTGTCTAGCTTCAACTTCTATCCATTAGATTATGTTATAACTTGCTCTTCTATATCAATGATCCCATTATTAAATATTTGTTCCCCATGTAGATACCATCAAGTTACCTCTTCACCTTCTCTTTGTTAAGTTATGTAGACTGAGCTCTTGGAGTCTATCACTAAATGGCATGTTTTCTAATCCAATAGTCATTCTTGTGGGTCTTCTCTGAACCATCTCCAATTTATCAACACCCTTCTTGAATTGTGGGCACTAAAATGGACACAGTATTCCAGGAGCAGTCACACCAGTTACAAATATAGAGGTAAAATAACCTCTCTACTTCTATTCAATATTCCCCTGTTTATACATCCTAGGATCACATTAGCTCCTTTGGTCACAGAATCAACTTGATGCTCACGTACAGGTGACTAAACACCATGACCCCCAAATCTTCTTCAGAGTCACTGCTTCCCATGATACAGCCTCCCATCTTATCTGTATGGCCTACATTCCTTGTTTCTAGATGTATTCATTTACATTAGTCATATTTAAACTCATATGGTTTACTTGTGCCCAGTTTTCCAAGTGATCCAGATTGCTCTGAATTTTCATTATTTGCCACTCTCCATCTGTAAACATTATCAGTGATGATTTTATATTTTCTTCTAGGTCATTAATAACAATGTTAAATAGCATAAGACCAAGAATGGATCCCTGCAGGACCCCATTGGGAACACAACCATTTTGATCCTATAAGTTAGCTAGTTTTTAGTCATGTGCCATGATAATTTTGTATGATTCCAGTTTTTTAATCAAAATGTTGTGCAGTATCAAGTCAAACACCTTACAGAAATCTAAGTATATTACTTCAACATTCTTAGCTTTATTAAGCAAACTTGTAATCTCTTCAAAAACTGACACTTTGACAGGCTCTATTTTCCATAAATCCATGCTGATTTGCATTAATTACATAAACTTCCGTTAATTCTTAATAATTGAGTCCTCTCTCAGCCACTGCGTTATCTTGCCTGGGATTGATATCAGGCTATAATTAGCCCAGTCATCCTGTTTACCATTTTTTAAAATTGGCACACCATTAGCTTTCTTCCAGTCTTCTGGAACTTCCCTAGAGCACCAAGATGTATTGAAAATAACATTAATATCGTGCAACCTCCTCAGAGATCTCTTTTAAAATTCTTGGATGCAAGTTATCTGGACCTGATGATTTTAAAATGTCTAACTTTCATAGCTTCTCTTCAACATTCTCCAGTGATACTAATAGAATGGAAAGAGTGTTATCACCTTGTGATGAGACTGTTTTTTCCCGAAGTACATAACAGGACTATTTACTGAACTCTTCTGCCTTTTCTGTATTATTCTTGATAATTTTACCATTTCCTCTAGAAATGGACCAATATCTTTACCAGGATTCATTTTGTTCCTAATATATATTTTAAAAATTCTTTCACGGTCTCCTTTACTCTACTGGTCATAGATATTTCCTTGTGTCCCTTTACTTCCCTTATCAGTTTTCTGTAATTCCAAACTTCTGATTTGTTTATTACAATCAACTTCCTCTTTCTTCCTTTTGTTACATTTTTGTATAGCTGTCTTCACTTCCCATCTATCCAAGTTGGTTTTTTAACCAGTACAGACTTCTTCCTCGGTTGTGGCTTTCTGGACAGTAAGGTGTTCATAAATGATTTCTAATTATAATTCACATTTTTCTGCTTAAATTATTCCTCCCAGCTTATTTGATTCATAATTGTTTTCAGTTTTGTGCAATTAGCTCTATTAAAGCATCAAGTATTTATAATACTGATCTAGATTTTACTCTGCTTGCACTTATAAATGTGATCAAGTCATGACCACTTATACCGAAACTACCATTAAATGTTAGTTCTGTGACCAGTTCCTCTTTCTCTGTTAATACGGGGTCATGTCAGAGAACTTGATTTTACTACTTGAACTACTCAATGGTAGATAATTTGGACATATCATTATTCATTAGTGATACACTCTAGAAAGTTGAATAGTCACAAAAAATTGTTATTCTATATGAGTGGTTCATCACAAGCTTTTGTTTTGTTTTGTTCTCATTTACTTGCATAATTGTACATGTAATACCAATAATACCTTTACCGGTGCTCAAGTTTCTCCATGGGGGAAAACAGCAGCTCTGCCATCTGTTCCATTGCCTACATACAGTAGCTCATGGGGAACATACTGGGATTCATTTATTAAGTTTTATGAGTTGCATTAAAGCAAAATGTTTTGTGTGGCTGAAATACCTGTCTTCAGCTCTACTGGTTTTCTCCTATACTATTGAATAATGCAAATAAGTGGCCTCAGAGAGCAACACCTCCAGCCACTGAGCAAGTTTAAGAACTTATTAAAGAACAAAGGATTAGACAGGTAACAATCTCCTGCTGTTTGTATTCCAGCCAAGAACAGTTCTCTTTATTCCCAATACATTTTCATTTTTCATCTGGAAAATATATTAAGCCGCAACACCCCACCCAGAAACAAGTGTTTACAATTTTCATTTTTGACAGGAAGCAGTATTTTCTCATGTTGTCTCACCATATCCTTGCACTGCAAGTGACATAATGATAATGAATTGCATCGTTTTCACTGTAATGACATGACTACTAAATAAAGGAAACTGTTCCCCCGCAGAAAACTGAATATGGTAAGCATTAAATGCACCCAGGGAAACAGGCAATTTACAGAGAATTTGATAACTGAACTTTACAGCAAATTGGGGAAGGAGATAGGTTAAAAGGATATACAGAAGGGACCTGCCCAGATCCACAGCAGAACATTTTTATCTGCAAATATAATATGTAAGGTAAAATAGGAATAATAGCAAAGGAAGAAATATAAAGAGAACAAAGTGCAAAAGGCTAAGCTGGCCTAATGTTCAGAGGT
The DNA here is from genome assembly GCF_007399415.2 of Gopherus evgoodei. Classification (NCBI taxonomy): domain Eukaryota; kingdom Metazoa; phylum Chordata; order Testudines; family Testudinidae; genus Gopherus; species Gopherus evgoodei. The sequence continues at coordinate 50,746,962 of NC_044324.1, forward strand.
CCTGAGCACCCAGAACTCACACTAACTTAAGAATGTAAGAGCAACCATACTGAGTCAGACCAAGGGTCCAGGTAGCCCAGTATCCTGTCTTCCAACAGTGGCCAATGACAGGTGCCCCAGAGGGAATGAACAGAACAGGTAATCATCAAGTGATCCATCCCCTGTTGCCCATTCCCAGCTTCTGACAAACAGAGGCTAGGGACACCATCCCTGACTATACTGGCTAATAGCCATTGATGGACCTATCCTCCATTAAGTTATCTAGTTCTTTTTTGAACCCTATTATAGTCTTGGCCTTCACAACATCTTCTGGCAAAAAGTTCCACAGACTGACTGTGCGTTATGTGAAAAAATACTTCCTTTTATTTGTTTCAAACCTGCTGCCTATTAATTTAATTTGGTGATCTGTAGATCTTGTCTTATGAGAAGGAGTAAATAACACTTCCTTATTTACTTTCTCCACGCCAGTCATGATGTTATAGACCTCTATCCTATCTCCCCTTAGTCGTCTTTTTTCCAAGCTGAAAAGTACCAGTCTTATTAATCTCTCTTTATACGGCAGCTATTCTATACCCCTAATCATTTTTGTTGCCCTTTTATAAACATTTTCCAACTCCCATATATCTTTCCTGAGATTGGGCAACCACACCTGTATGCAGTATTCAAGATATGGGCATACCATTAATTTATATAGAGACAGTATGATATTGTTTTGTGAAACTTCAGCGGGAGTTGAAGGAACTCAGCTCCTCTCAAATCAGGGAAATTCATCTGCTTTTTAAAAGAAGCTAAGAGCATGTAACAAGATTTCCAAATTAGAAAAATATGTGAGGATAGAGAGAAAATGGAGTAAGAGTTGGTTACTCCAGAACATTACATGAAGAGATTAAATTATTTAAATATTATAGAGGTTAGAAACGTGATAAGCAAATCAAAATAAACAGGAAAAATGACAATAAAGGTTAAGAATATATTGTGTGTAAATAGAAAAATATCTGTGTTTTGAATGATTCAAACGTACTTTTAGATGGGTGAAGGATTAAACACACTCTCTCACACACACACATCCCTCAGTCTTGGATCTTCCTAGGGATGTAGGATAAAAATTTCAAAAGCACTTAAGTCCCATTTTTGAAAGTGCTTAAGGGCCAGATTTTTAAAGGAATGTAGGCACTGATAGATACAGACAGATGCCTGGTGGGATTTTTGAAAAGAGCCATTGTGGGAGTTGGCACCTCAGCACTTTTGAGAATTCCACTAAGTGCCTGTCTGCATCTTTAGGTGGCTAAATACCTTTAAACATCTGACTCTTAGGCATTAGGGCCCAGATGTTTAAATATATTTAGGCCTTACTATGCTTAGCATAGCAACACCTAACTGATTTAGGAGCCTAAATCTCATTTTCAAAAGATATTTAGGTCCTTAGGAGTCAAAATCCCATAGACAGAGGATTTTTGGATCCTAAAAAAGCCTTTTCAAATGTGATTTAGGCTCCTAAATCAATTATCTGCAGCAATGCTGAGCCCAGGAATGCCTAAATACCTTTTAAAATGTGGGCCTAGGCCCCTGTCTCATTGAAAGCCAAAGGGACTTAGGCTTTTGAGTGCCTAATTGACTTTTGAAAATGATAGAGTCTCCTAACAACATAGACACTTGAAAATTGTGCCCCTCCTCACTTTTGTGAGAAAGTGCTACCCAAGGAAATCTTTAGAAAGATGGCTTTCCAACCCTTTTGCACTATCAGAGCAGGTGAATGGCTAACCTTAGATTCTATTTCATTCATTCATTCATTCTATCTTCAGTGGGGGGGAAATCCCTTCCCTCTATCTCTGTTTGTCTAGAGTGCTTAAATGGGTTGCCATCCTTGTACCTTGTGGAACTCTCTGACCAGGGTCATTCATATGGGGGAGAGGAGGCCTTTGCCAGATAGATGGGAATCATTGATTCACCACCTTTAGTGTATCCACTTAAACATTATTTTTTGTTCTCTGTAAGGAGAGCAGGATCAGCTCCAACAGATGGCATGTCTGCAGTGCTCAACATGTGTCTCCAGTAGGCAATAAGGTCAATAATTTTCATGGCTGTCATAAGTATATCAGCAAAAATTCTGGCAGGGCTAAAAACCTGTTCCTTTCACTAAACAATTTAAATATTAAAGACTATTAATGTTAATGCAATTTTTGTAATTTTATGATTGCAAACTTCTTCCAAACATAGGAGGGGGCCTTTTCAGAGCATCTGGAGTCCAGAAAATAATTAAACTCATCAAGGTTCATTGAACAGCAGAGTATTTAATAGCTATTAATTTGTATCCTCATGCATTTTGTTCTTGTATATAATCCATGTGCCATCTTTTCCCCTCTGCTATAAAACCCTTGAAGATTGGGTATTTAGTGTGTCCCTTTCCTTATGAAATACTGGGGCTATTAAGTTCAGCTGAGGGGCAGCGATCCCAGATTTAAATGGGACAGGGCTGAAGGCACTATTTTCAGTGAAAGAACTTCAACTCTGGAACAAAACTTTCCCAACAGGTCTGCTATACCCTGAATTTGTTGACACTGATATCATGTTGCAAATCTTATCTATTTTCTCAGGCTTTGTCCAGAGTGGCTGCACAGCTGATGGGAATGAGTGTTGGAGAAGTTTTAGTTTGGTTGAATTTAGATGTGGTCATTGGTTCCACTTTTGCCTGGATTAGACTAATACACTTTATTCATGCATCTAGAGCCATAGATGATACGTTGCAAGTGAACAAAGTAGAGATGGACTCCCAATATTTTCCTATGTCAATCTCTTCCCACCTCACTAGGGTTGGTGCAGAGTTGGTTGATGCAGAGTACATTTCTACCACCTTCTAAGGTTTCCAGTTTATTGTCACTACCATTTCCATATTCAGAGGCAATATGACAGTGAACTTTCCCGTTTCTCCATCTTCGAATTCTACTTAAACAGGGTGCTTTTATTAAGAATGTCACAGGTTCATCGTACTAGTATACCAGCATGGCTAGTGTTAAAAGAATTAATAACTGCCTTAGAGGATGTTATTGCTGCAGATCTAGTAATCTATGCTTGGTCACTTATTTTATTCCATGTCTAATAGTTTAATGATTTTTTTCTCCTGCTTCGCTTTCAAGTAGGAAACATTTGTTTTCTTGAAACCCCTTGAGTTCATTATAGTTCTGTTTGTTCTGATTTTCTGGTGCAGATTTACAAATGCTTCTTTATGTTTAAATCAGGATGTTTTTTAAAATCTATTTTATTTTACATTCTTATGCTTGAGCTTAAAAAAAATACACTCTGGCCATTTTGACAGTTTCTTGTACCACTTCCAAGATTTCTTCATTCATAGTTTCAGTACAGGGCCATTTGTCTCTTTCTTCTTTCAGGACTTTTCTTTTGACAAATTTATTTAGTGCCTTTCAAAAGTGCCAACCTTTTACAACACTAGAAAGGTAAATCCTCTGTTCTTCCATGGAACAGGTACAGCCTGGTACAAACAGGGCAAGAGGGGAGCAAATAGTTCAACTCCTTTTCCCTACCCTCCTTCTCCCTTCTGCTTCAGATAACAATGGACATTCCAGCTCATATGAAAATGCTGATGTCACTTTCTGAAATGGGGATAAGCTAAGCATAATGGTGAGGCCACAGGCTGTTTTCCTACAGGTTGTGAAATAGCCATTCGATGGAAAAGATTTGGCTATAACTAATCATGAATCTGCGCAAGCAGCTCTCTCTGGACTAAAACAGAATCCTAGCACTGCAGCTGTTTCGTCAGGAAGGAGCCATGCTCTGCCAGCCACACATTCGTAACACTTGTGCTCTGACTCCCACCCACCTATCTCCAGAAAATTAGGAGACATCCTCTAGTCTCTGTTCATAGGCAGGAGACCCTTACTCTTTGCTGTCTACCAGTGCTGGGGCTAGGCTCTCTACCCAAATAATTGTTTTTGGTATTATTAACTAGCAATACAATCTCACAAAGGAGGACCTCAACCAGCACACACCAGCCTCACAGCTCTCCAGCAGCCTATGAGTAGCTGGTAAGTTTACCTCTCCAACAAGCCCTATAATGGGGTGACAGCAAGTCGTGCTAGCAGTTGCAGTTCTGATTTCATATGCAACTTAGTGCACAAACATTATGAGCAGCAAGAAGCAAGAAATGTTAGAGTAGAACTAACTTGCTTATAGGACTCCTTGGAGATTATTTTAAATTTTGGGGGTCTTTGTCAACTTTGAGTGGATTTAGACCAGTGGCTTATAACTGAACATACCAAAGCTCATTGCTAATCCTTTGAGCCAGACCAGGCCCTCTTACCTTACCTCGCTTAGACACAGTTTTTATGGATTGTTAATAGGTATTTCCTGGGTATTTGAAGGACCGCAGCTCTGGCAATGATGAATTTCCTGGGACTCCTTTGTTTCTGTGCTTTTTTACTGAGAATCCTAAACCAGGCATGCTCTAGACACCTTTTCTTCACTATCTCTTCTGAGCTTCTGGACATTGTTCACCCCCTGAGAGCTGTACTACTTGTCCCTTTCCCACCAGCTCTTTGGCAGGCTAGCATAGCAGAACTCCATCAACTTCACGAAAAAAAATTGAACAAATACAGACAGACATCCTCTTCCTCTCCAAGAGCAAACAGATGGACATCGTACCAAATGGACTGAAGGTCAAAAATCCATTGCAATGGACCCACTGACACTGACTATGGTGAGAGATTGTGCCACACATTCTCAAAAAAATGGAGGAACCACTGATCAGCACCCTGTACAGCAAACAGGAGAAGATCAAGAATGAGCTCTCAAAACTAGAAACTCTCATACAAAATCAACCTTCCACACAAATGTCCCTTTGGTTAGACTTTACAAAAACAAGAAAAAAACAGTTACAATGCACACTTTACTTCTCTACAGAGGAAAAAGGACAGTAAACGATATAAACTCCTACATGGCACAGGGGGCTACAACAGTGGTACCCTTAACTCACCCAACAATATTGTTAATCTATCCACCACCCACTTAGACCAGCAGAAGAGTCTGTCCCATCTTGGGGACTCTCTTTCTGCCCCACCACCCCCATGCACATGATTCAGTTCTGTGGTGATCTGGAAGTCTACTTTCACCGTCTCCGACTCAAGGAATATTTTCAACACACCAGTGAACAGCGCACTGACCTACAGGAACCCGCCTACCAATACTTCAGTAAGAAGAATTCTGCATGACCTTCTCCTGATGATCAAAATGACAGACTGGACTTCTACATAGAATGCTTCCGCAGATGTGCACAGGCTGAAATTGTGAACAAACAGCATCACTTGCCCCATAACCTCAGCCATACAGAACACAAAGCCATCCATAGCCTCAGAAACAACTCTGGCATTATAATCAAAGGGGCTGACAAAGGAGGTGCTGTAGTTATCATGAACAGGTTGGATTATGAACAGGAGGCTGCCAGGCAACTCTCCAAAACCACATTCTACAGGTCACTATCCTCCGATCCCACTGAGGAGTACCAAAAGAAACTACATCATCTGCTCAAGAAACTCCCTGCTACAGCACAGGAATAAATCTACATGACACACACCTAGAGCCCTGACCAGGGGTATTCTGTCTGCTACCCAAGATCCATAAACCTGGAAATCCTGGACGCCCAATCATCTCAGGCATTGGAACTCTTACAGCAGGATTATCTGGTTATTTGGACTCTCTCCTCAGACCCTACCCTACCAGCACTCCTAGGTATCTTTGAGACACCACCAATTTCCTGAGGAAATTACAATGCATTGGTGATCTTCCTGAAAACACCATCCTGGCCACCATGGATGCAGAAGCTCTTTACACCAATATTTCACATGAGGATGGACTACAAGCTGTCAGGAACAGTATCCCTGATGAGGCTATGGCACACCTGGTGGCTGAGCTTTGTAACTTTGTCCTCACCCACAACCATTTCAGATTTGGGGACAACTTATACCTTCAAGTAAGCAGCACTGCTATGGGTACCCACATGGCCCCACAGTATGCCAACATTTTTATGGCAGACTTAGAACAACGCTTCCTCATCTCTCGTCCCCTAGTGCCCCTGCTCTACTTGCACTACATTGATGACATCTTCATCATATGAACCCACAGGAAGGAGGCCCTTGAAGAATTACACCATGATTTCACCAATTTCCACCCCACCATCAACCTCAGCCTGGACCACTCCACACAAGAGATGCAATTCCTGGACACTACAGTGCAAATAAGTGATGGTCACATAAACACCACCCTGTACTGGAAACTTACTGACTGCTGTTCTTACCTACATGCCTGCAGCTTCCATCCAGGACACACCTTTGTCTACAGCCAAGCCCTAAGATATACCCATATTTGTTCCAATCCATCAGCCAGAGACAAACACCTACAAGATCTTTATCAAGCATTCTTAAAACTAAAATACCCACCTGGGGAAGTGAGGAAACAGATTGAGAGGCTCTTCAAGACTCCTGCACTTAGGAAGGAAGAATCCCATGCACCACTACAGGCTGGGGACCAACACGCTAAGGAACAGTTCTGAAGAAAAGGACCTGGGCGTTACAGTGGACAAGAAGCTGGATATGAGTCAGCAGTGTGCCCTTGTTGCCAAGAAGACCAACGGCACATTGGGATGTATTAGTAGGAGTATTGCCAGCAAATTGAGGGAAGTGATTATTAGCCTTTGTTCGGCATTGGTGAGGACACTCCTGAAGTATTGCATCCAGTTTTGGTCCCTCCATTACAGAAGCATTGTGGACAATTTAGAGAGAGTCCAGCAGAGGGCAACAAAAATGATTTGAGGGCTGGGACACATGACTTACTAGGAGAGGCTGAGGGAACTCGGTTCTTTAGTCGGCAGAAGAGAAGAGTGAGTGGCGATTTGATAGCAGCTTCCAACTACCTGAAGGTGGGTTCCAAAGAGGATAGAGCTCAGCTGTTCTCAGTGGTGGCAGATGACAGAGCAAGGAGCAATGGTCTCAAGTTGCAGTGGGGGAGGTCTAGGCTGGATATCAGAAAAAAATGATTTCACTAGGAGGGTGATGAAGCGCTGGAATGTGTTTTCTAGGGAGGTGATGGAATCTCCAACCTTAGAGATTTTTAAGGCCTGGCTTGACAAAGCCCTGACTGGAATGATTTAATTGGGGATTGGTTCTGCTTTGAGCAGGGGACTGAACTTCCAACCCTCATATTCTGTGATTCTATGATTCTATGACAGAGCGAGACACATACCCGAAGTCACCTACTACAGGACAGGCCCAACAAGGAAAATAGCAGAACACCACTGGCCAATCACGTACAGCCTCCAGCTAAAACCTCTCCAGCATATCATCAATGATCTACAACCTATCCTGGAAAATGATCCCTCACTCTCACAGACCTTGGGAGGCAGGCCAGTCCTCACTTACAGACAGCCCCTCAACCTGAAGCAAATACTCACCAGCAACTACACACCATGCTACAGAAGCAGTAATCAAGGAACCAATCCCTGTAACAAACCCTGTTGCCTACTATGTCCCCATATCTACTCCAGCGACACCATCAAAGGACCCAACCACATCAACCACAGCATTAGGGTCTCATTCACCTGCACATCTACTAATGTGACATATGCCATCATGTGCCAGCAATGCCCCTCTGCCATGTAGATTGGCCAAACAGGACAGTCTCTACATAAAAGAATAAATGGACACAAATCAGACATCAGGAATGGTAACATACAAAAGCCAGTAGGAGAACACTTCAATCTTCCTGGACATTCAATAACAGATTTTAAAGTAGCCATCCTTCAACAAAAAAACTTCAAAAGCAGACTTCAAAGAGAAACTGCAGAGCTACAATTCATTTGCAAACTTAGCACCATTCATTTGGGCTTGAACAGGGACTGGGAGTGGCTGTCTCACTAAAAAGCAATTTTCCCTATCTTCGTATTGACATCTCCTCAACAGTTATTGGGCGTGGACCACATCCACCCTGATTGAAATGGCCTTGTCATCACTGGTTCTCCACTTATAATGTAACTCCCTTCTCTTCATGTGCAAGTATATTTATGTTTGTATCTGTAATTTTCACTCCATGTGTCTGAAGAAGTGTTTTTTTACCCACGAAAGCTTATGCCCAAATAAATCTGTTAGTCTTTAAGATGCCACCAGAAACTTTGTTGTTTTTATGGATACAGACTAACACGGCTACCCCTCTGATACTTAGCAGAGACTCAGCCTCTCCTATTAGGTGTGTCACTATCTCCTGCAGTTTGAGATTATCTTGCCAGCAGCTGAGCACTCAGGCCCTGATCCAACAAAGCACTTAAGCATATCTTTTACTTTAAGAATTTGAGTAGCTCCCTTGAGTTCAGTGGAACTATTAATGTGCTTACAGTTAAGAATGTAACTATGGCCAGCATTCAGCACCATGCAGGTCTGAGACCTTATCTCTTTGCTCTGCTTTTCCTAACCCTATTCCCCCCTGTAATATTCCACAGCATATTTTCTCAGATGTCCCCTCCAAGGGGATAAAACAACTGCTTATGGGGAATGTGAATGGATCTGTAAAACATACAATGGACAACTGTATTCACTGCTTTAGACAGTTTTAGTTCTTATTTTTCCCATATCACTTTTTTTAATTGAAAAAGTTCTTTGAAAGAAGCCCCATTTCACATTTTAGCATCCTCTATTCCATAAGCTAAATAAGGAAGGGCTGCTTTGTGTTCTAGTCCAGGGATGGGCAACATTTGGCACGTGTCCTGTCAGGGAAATCCACTGGCGTCAGCAGCTTTGGCTCACGCTCTCCACAGTTCGCCGTTCTAGGCTAATGGGAAGCTGCGGGAAGCAGCATGGCCCGAGGGATGTGCTGGCTGCCGCTTCCCGCAGCCCCCATTGGCCTAGAATGGTGAACCACAGCCAGTGGGAGCTGCGATTGGCCAAACCTGTGAAAGTTGCAGGTAAACAAACCGTCCTGGCCTGCCAGTGGATTTCCCTGTTGGGCCACGTGCCAAATGTCGCCGATCCCTGTTCTAGTCTAATAACCATGACTAAGTATGTTAATTGTTCTACCTGGAGGTGTCAGCCTTAATTCAGCTCATTCTCTGCCATTCCTGCAATTCGCAAATTACAATACCAGAAAGGATGATTATGATCACCTAGTCTGACCTCCTGTATAACAGAGATAGAATTTTACGCACTAATTCCTGCATGGAGTCCATAATTATTTCTTAACTTTATTCCATGGTAAATAAAATATGATTTAGTAGCAGATTAACATAATTCTTCTTTCAGATCATTGAGTTTTTTCCACCTTCTCTGGAATTATTTATTTTTTCCCAAATACCCAATGTGATGAGTTGGACTCTCCCACATCCAGGATGCCACCTGATGTAATGGGCTTTCACTGAGCCTCTCCTGTTCCACCAGCCTGGATTCCCTCTTCTTTGTTTTGATGAATTAGGCTCTCTGGCTTCTTGCAGCACATAGACAATGGTAGGGCCACACCCAGCTGCAGACACAGACTGAAGTCAACTTTGTGTGAGAGGATTTACTCATGTGCACACCCCTTTTGGGGGATAAACCCAAACGTATATTGTCTTCTGCTGTACAGAAGAATCTGCATAGCACAAACTCATAAAAAATTGCCCTCTTCCTCAATGTGAAGAGAGATATGCACACCTTCTTGCCTCTTCAGTTAGAAATCACACAAACTGGCATTAATAATAAACAAAACAATTTTTATTATCTGTAAAAGGCAGATTTTAAGTGGTTAAAGGGATAGCAAATAGAACAATGCAGATTACTAAGCAAATAAAACAAAACACACAGAGTAATCTTGATTTACTAAGGAAATTGGCTACAAATAGACATTTCTCACCCTAAATATTGTCACAGGCATATTGCAAAGAGTCTTAAAGGCCAGCTGCACTGGCCTGCAGCTTGAAACTTCAGGTATTATTACACACAAGCTAAATGCCTCACAAGCCTGGGCTCAACCCTTCTGCCTCCAGTTCAGTTCTTGCTTCCAGGTGTTTCCCCAGTGGCTCTTTGGCTGGGGAGACAGAGGAGAACCACGATGATGTCACTCCCCTACCTTATATAGCTTTTGTGTATGGTGGGAACCCTTTGTCTTCCAGTGGAAAAACACTGGGATTCCAACAGGGGGAGGGATCTCTAGTACCAGGTGGCTCAGTCACATGCTTCAGCAGGTTCATTTCAATCGTTATTCATAGGCTGTCTGGAAGGCTAAGCTCTTTCACAGTCCATTGTCTTTGCTGATGGGCCATCAGCCCTGTCTGGCTGTTCACTGTTGTACCTGAAGGGCTAGTTGTTGGTGTCACCCCAAACTTAAAATACACATGCATTTAAAATACAGATACATGCTTAATATTCTTAACTTTAGATTTAGAAATTATACAGGCATACAAACGTCCTTACTTCAGATTCTCAAATGATACAGGCATACAAACTGGATAATCACATTAAATAAATCATAACCTTTCCAATAATATCTTACATGAGCCATCTTGCATAGAGTATATCTCAGTTATGACATATCCATATCATAAGCATATTTCCATAAATAATATGGAGTGTAACATCACACCCAATAATCAACTAATTTCTTTTTTGTCTTTAAGTCAGTGAAACGCTCTCTTTATTAAAAAGGAGTATTGTCTGAATAAGGAGAGTAGTTTCAATCCCCCAAAACTGAGTGTATTTAGTAGACGATGTGTAACTGAGAAGAATTTTACCAAAGCTGGAAAATAGGTTTTATGGTTATCAATAGGTAAGTATGAATTTTGGGAGGGCTATAAATCTCTTCTATTTTACTAAGCAATTTTTAACATTAAAGTCATATTTAACAGTTTTCATAATTTTATGAGAGCGCTATAGGCTTTTTCCAGACACAATAGAATGGAGCCTTTTGGGAGCATCCAGAAAATCATTAAACTTATAAAGGTTCATTGAATAACTAAGTACTTAATAATTACAGCAAACACCTTAAATTGTACTCCAAGATGTACTGGAAGCTGGTGCAGGTTATGGAACACAGAAATAATGCATTAGTGTAAGAAGCACCACTTAACATGCAGCTGTTTCTGTACAAGCAATTTTTTGAAAAATTCCCAGGGCAAAAATGCAGGATAATGAATGGAGACAAATTGTTAATCTGTTACTGTTGTTCCCGCTTGTGTGCATGTGGTAATAAAATGGTTAATATGTCTTTGCCACTGTCCTCTACTGGATACCATCAGAAACTCAGTTCAGCTACATGCCCTATGGCCTAAGTTATTATGAATCAAAGGACATTCTCCTTTGGCTCAGGTGTTAGTGTCTTTACTTTATAGTAGCATGGTCTGGGTTCTATCAAGTAGTGCCATCACAGAATTCCAAACGACAAGTGGGTGTGAAGTCATGGGTGGTCAAAGACACGTTGTTCTGCTTTACTTCTCTTTCTTGTCTCCTCTCTCTCCCCCACCCACTATCTGTTTCTCTTCTCTCTCGGGGTGACTTTCCATATCCATGCTCTCCACTTTCAGTTACCATCCAACATCATCTGTGAAACACTTCTATTCAGAAAAGTGGCTTTAATCTTTCTTGGCAACTCCCATGCTAGTTGTACCACAGAAAGGAGATTGTAGGACAGAGTAAACTGCCACCTATTAAGGGGTATCTGATGTTGGACAAATACCTCCTGTCATAAGTTTCACACCCACTCTGAACCTTAGAGTATGGATGTGGGGACCTGCATGTGAACCTCCTAAACTTAATTACCAGCTTAGATCAATAGGCTGATACCACTCCCAAGGACTAACTCCCTTCCCTGGGTAGTCTTGAGAGACTCCTTCACCAATTTCCTGGTGAACACTGATCCAACCCCTTGGATTTTGTTACAAGGCAAATTTAACCATCCCCCCCTTTCCCCCACCAATTCCTGGTGAGTCCAAATCCAATCCCCTTGGATCTTAACAACAGGGAAAAAATCAATCAGGTTCTTAAAAAGAAGGTTTTTAATTAAAGAAAAGAAAGGTAAAAGAAAAAAAACCTCTGGGAGATAGCATACAAGCTGATCTCAGAGACAACAGATTTAAAACACAGGATGTTCCCCTGGGCAAAAACCTTAGTACACACAAGAATACCAAATTTGATTATTCCCCTAATGCCAAGACAAATTACAAAAAGAAAATAAACATAAACCTATTTATTCTTTTCTAAAACTTACTACTCTGATAAGAGGCTGGTTCCTTGATCTTTTTCACTCTCGCTGAAACTGAAACTGACTCTAAACAAAGGAAACTTCCCTCCTTCCTTTTGAAACATCTTGTTCCCCCATTGATTCCTCTGGTCAGGTGTCAGCTAGGCTAGGTGAACTTCTTAACCCTTTCCAGGTAAAAGAGACATTAACCCTTAACTATCTGTTTATGACACCTCCTTATTAGTGCTAAAACATTACTTTTTTGCAATGAAGTTATGGTGGTTTGCTGTGACAGAACAAGATACATAATTGAAAATGCCAATTACCCTTACATGGACTGTCGAGCATACTGGAAGCAATTTTGCATTAGGCCAGAGCTTTTGGCTACTCAAGCAGGCAATATTCCATGACTTTAAGGGACTATAAGAAGACATTTTATAAGCCTTCTCTCAGGTGGTGTTGGAAAAAACAAGGGCTGAACTCAATATCTAGATGTTCCTCTTAACATTAACAAACAGAACTGGATCAAGTCCACACCCAGAAATCTGAGAAAACTAAACACCATTGCTTGATGCCTCTAAGACAGAAATATTTCCATACTCATGACAGGAGATATACCAATCTCCTAGAACTGGAAGGGACCTTGAAAGGTTGTTGAGTCCAGTCCCCTACCTTCACCAGCAGGACCAATTTTTGCCCCAGAACCCTAAGTGGCCTCCTCAACACAACCCTGGGTTTAGTAGGCCAATGCTCAAACCACTGAGCTATCCCTCCCCCTGCTGAGTCTAACAAAATACACCTTTTAATAAAAGTGAGAGGGAACTCAGCATTAATTAGGGAAAACACCACAACAATGATTGAAAAGTACACAAGACAACCACCTCACAGTATCTTGGGCAGGTGTCCTTTGTCTCTCCCCTCTCCCTCCACTGCACCCCACTCAAAGATGGTTGTCTGAAGTCAGCAAAGTCTCAAAATTCAGGGGTACATGCATGTTGGTTCACCTCCCAACCCTGAAAGGGGGTGAGGGCTGAGCAATGCCTCTGGTACTGCTGTTGTCTGCTGCTGCTCACTGCTGCCTCTAGCTGAGGGCATGGCTACATTTGCAAATGTAGAGTGCCATGAGTTAAACCAGCCCTCGGAGAATGAGGTAGGGAAAGCACTGCAGTGTATTTACACTGACAGATTCAAGCGCACTGGCATAGCCACATTGGCAGCTCTTGCAACACCACAGAGAGCAGTGCATTGTGGTAGCTATCCCAGCATGTAAGTGGCTGCAATGTGCTTTTCAAATGGGGGTGGGGTGGGATGGAGTGTGACAGGGAGTATGTTGTGTGTATGTGGGGGGAGAGAAAGTGGGTTTTGGGTGGGAGGAGAGCTTGTCAGCATGCTGTCTTGTAAGTTCAGACAAGAACTTAAGCGGATTATGGGATGTTTCCAGAGGCCGATCAGAGCACAGTAATGCAACACCTCTTTCACATTGATGCTGGGGCGTTTCAGCCAAGGCGCAGCAAGTGTTATGCTTCTCATGGAGGTGGATTACCAGGAGCACTCCAGCTGCAGAGTTCAGGCACTCTAAGCGCCTTGCCAGTGTAGACGAGTCGGAAGTTAGAGTGCCTGGAGCTGCTTTAATGTGCTGTAACTTGCAAGTGTTGTTAAGCCCTGAGATGCTGTGTTCTGTTATGCCACCATTTAGCCCAGTTCTTAGTGATTTCACCAGGCAGTGAGGGATCTTGCTATTGAATCTTCTGCATTGTCTTTCACTGCAATACTGTTTCCACACCAGGTTTAAGGTTCAGCCTCCTATACCGGCTCATCAGTGATTTCAATGCTAGTGATCACTGAGCAGAAACAAGGACACTCAGTTGAATCTGATCAGTTCTATTTTGCAAAAAACTCTGGATAAGGAGGGTCAAATGGTATCTAAGGGTTTGTCTACACTACAAAATTAGGTTGATTTAATATGTCATTTTTCTAGAAATCAATTTGATACAGTTGATTGTGTGTGTCCCCACTTAAGACCATTAAGACCATTAAGTCAGTGGAGTGCATCCACAGTACCAAGACTAGCGTCGACTTTCACAGCATTTCACTGTGGGTAGCTATCCCACAGTTCCCACAGTCTCCGCTGCCCATTGGAATTCTGGGTTGTGCTCCCAATGCCTGATGGGGCAAAAACATTGTCGTGGGTGGTTCTGGGTACATGTCGTCAGGCCCCCCCTCCCTCCCTTCGTCCCTCCTTCCGTGAAAGCAACAGCAAAAAATTGTTCCTCGCCTTTTTTCCGGGGTTACCCGTGCAGACGACATACTACAGCAAACATGGAGCCCACTCAGCTCATCGTCACCGTATGTCTCCTGGGTGCTGCTGGCAGACGCAGTACTGCAGTGCTTACACAGCAGCAAGTCCTTGCCCTTGCAAATTAGCAAAGACAGTTAGCAGCCCTACTGTACTATCTGCTACTGTCTCCTTGCTCCTCCTGGCCAGCCTCAGTTAGGTTGGTCGGGGGCTCCTGGGCAGATATGGGTGCTCCTGGCAGCCTCAGTGAGGTCGGTTGTGGGCACCTGGACATAAATGGGAGTGACTCCAGGTCATTCCCTTCTTTAAGTTTCATTGAATGGAGATTCAGTCCTGCCTGGAATATCAGGCAAGTCTACTAAAGAACCAGAGAGACAAATGGCCACTCCAGGTCAGAGCCCCAGACATCCCGCAGAAATGATGAGCTGCATGTCATTCTAGGGAGTGTCTCTACAACTACCCCACCCCTGTGCTTCCCTCTTCCCCCATTCCTCCTGGGCTACCTTGGCTTGAATTTGAAACAATGACTTTATTGCCTCTGCAAGCGGAGATCAAAGAGGGGAGGGGAGGGCAGCTGGCTTACAGGGAAGTAGAGTGAACCAAAAGGGCAGGTTTTCATCAAGGAGAAACAAACAGAACTTTCACACCATAGCCTGGCCAGTCATGAAACTGGTTTTCAAAGCTTCTCTGATGTGCAGCATGCCCTGCTGTGCTCTGCTAACCACTCTGGCGCCTGGCTGCCCTTAATCATTTAGTCTTTTAGATCAGGGTTCTGTTAGCACAGATTCGTCTCCCCATACAGTGATCAGATTCATTACCTTCCTTCTGGTCCATGCTGAAGCTCTTTTGCGATTCTGGGACTCCTGTGCTGATGAGCTCTGAATGGTCACCTGTGCTGGTCAGCTCGCCACGGTGGCCAAACAGGAAATGAAATTCAAAAGTTGGTGGGGCTTTTCCTGTCTACCTGGCCAGTGCATCTGAGTTGAGCGGTCACAATGGAGCACTCTGGGATAGCTCCCGGAAACCAATACCCTCAAATTGCATCCACACCACCTCAAATTCAACCCATCAGGGTCGATTTCAGCGCTAATCCCCTCATCAGGGAGGAGTACAGAAAAAGATTTTAAGAGCCCTTTAAGTCAACAAAAATGGCTTTGTTGTGTGGACGGGTGTGTGCAGGGTTAAATTGATCTAACACTGCTAAATTCGACCTAAACTTGTAGTATAGACCAGGGCTAGGACTCTTTAAACACAGTCTATATCACCTAGTGGGAACACGTGTCCCTAACCCCATCTGACTTTCACTTGGATTTGGCATCACTACCCCTGCTTATCAAGTGAAGTTGAAGTTAGAATGATGCCCCTTTAAGTCATGTTAGGTATAGTTCTGCTGCCTTTTATTCAGAAAATAAAGATAACAACATTTCATTACTCTTTCATTCAAGACTAACATTAATTTTAGCCCCAAACCAGCCAAAACTGATCACTTTGGCAAAATTGGTCTGTCTGTTGATCACCTAGGCAAA
Source organism: Gopherus evgoodei (assembly GCF_007399415.2). NCBI lineage: Eukaryota > Metazoa > Chordata > Testudines > Testudinidae > Gopherus > Gopherus evgoodei. The sequence continues at coordinate 50,762,985 of NC_044324.1, forward strand.
GTAGGTATGTCTATGCAAATACAGTCCACTCCTGAGGTCTCTTCCCCCAGTTTGTCAGTAGATGTCAGGGGAGAGATCATTCAGATTGGATTTCATCCACATTCATGTACATTGTACTTCAGCTGGCATCTGACCCAGGCACTGGGGAAGCAAAAGCTGCTTCTTCAAAAGTAGCCAGAAGGAGCATAATGTAGCAAATTTCCCCTTGTGCTCTCTGCGGTATTTTATCTGTATTTGCACTACATAGACAGATATCTCAGAGACATTTCCCTCTCCTGTTAAACTGGACATTTACCCCACAATGCTCCAGACAGAAGCAAGCCCACAGTTTATCCTACAGCATTTTAAATTAAAACTAAATTACATAAAAACATGAAGATACAAGCATTTGCGTAGCCCCACAATTGGAATTCCATGCACATGCACACACAGCTTGTCAAAGTTTGGCCTAGAATGCTTGCATATCCAGGACTTAGAGGATAGGAAGGTCCTTGGATGTCCATATCAACTGAATAAACACTGAATTGTTTCACCTTAGGAAAATAAGCAGTAATCAGTATTTCTGAGGAACACCACTTAGAATTTATCTTGATATTGCACAAAGGCTGACATCAGAGCAGTCTATAGCCTGAGAATTTCTCTAGACTGTGATTGGCAAATGACAGCGTATGAATATTTTTTCTCTCCTCTGGTGTTACAGAAAATAACTTTTTATTCTGAGACATAGGGCAGGAAGGAGAGAGAGACCACATTTTCCTATCACAGTAGCCATGGCTGGAAGCATTATATTTATATTATGTATTCATCAATAATCAGATAGCAGGGAGAATGAAAGGCATTAAACATTTGTATTAATCACATTGCCTGGCTGACTTTTGACTCCTACATTGACATGTTATATATATATATAATTAATACTAGATAAGGTATTTTAAATTTTGAAGGTAGCTCATACTTTTAGCCTTGCTCTATTCCTTCCATCCGTTTGTGAACTCTCTATCATTATCTTTTGTCTTCTAGACCAAAAGGCTACATACATTTGCATTGACATATAGTGCCTTGAGCCAATGTTCTTTTGGATTTACTTTAGAAGCCTTGCAATTCAACTTTTTGTCTAGTACAAAATCATACTTACAGTACTAGCACCTGGATTATTTATGATAATCTAAAATAATATGTCTCTTTTCTCTGTTGGAAAACAATACACTTTCCACCCCTCAGTCTAACTAAAGCTGCAGGGAGCTAATTAGAGGAGTCATCACAGACAAAATATACATCTTAAATGCTTAAAGATTTATGTTTCTTTCTTACCATTAGACCTAATGTCAATGATGTAGGCATTACGTACTAGGAAATGAAATGTGAAAGAAAACACTTATACTTAACAGAATGATGGGGGAAATAATTACAAGTGTTGACTCTAATATAAATATTATTGAAAATTATAGGAGAGCAAAGTTTGTCAGTAACCAGCTCTTAGTCCTTTAGTGTTATATTAGTTCTGTTATTTTAACACTCTTGAGAAATGTAATGCAGCAAAGGCATGAAACAGCAGGTCCCTTCTAAATACCAAAGGAGATGTATTATGCAGTACAAATGATAAATACTTGTACAAATACTAGGATGTTCTTGGCAAAGCTACCATTAATTTCATACTGTATAGACATTGGTTTCCCCCAGTGCCTCTATAATAGGAAAAGGAATATTGTGACAAATAGGGGGATGCCGTATATTACATGAGAACAGTAGCCTTCAGGCAGGCTCGATACTGCTGGATCCCTTGTCATCTAGTGCAACACCATAATATTAATAATGAGGGTTTGCTAAGCTGTTTTAAGTGCTACATGGAGATTACTAAGCACCTCAAAAGATGCGTTCAGCAGTTTGCCTATCAGGATGGATCTCAAGTAGCAAGAGCCAGCCCTGTTTTACAAGAAATTGTAGACATGTCAGAATGCAGGCTAGTATCAATATGTAAACCTGAAGAACATAAGAACAGCCATGTTGATTCCATCTGGCTCATATCCTATCTTCAAACAGTGGCCAATGCCAGGTGCTTCACAGGAAACTAATAGAACAGGTAATAATCAAGTGATCCATCCCATTGTTCATTCCCAGCTTCTGGAAAAAAAATTTCCTTCAATATATATTACCAGCAATGCTGGATACTTTTGTTTAGGGGAGTATTTTCAAGAGTACATAAGTCACTTATGAGCACAAGTATGATTCAAAGTCAGAGACTTTTGCTACTTAATCACTTAGTTAACTGTGAAAGTCCCATCCTTAGTCTACAAAAGGACAAAATTTAGCATCGTTTCTTTCAGTTTGGTGTTGGTTGATATAGGCACAACTTCCATCTCTACTATATTATCATCCAGTTGTAAGAGTTTGGCTCACTTTGGCACAAGCCCACCGAATTTATTAGTTGTTACAAAAGGGTTTGAAACAAACATAATTAATGTTAAGATTTTCAAACTTTTCTGTAAAATTGATCTTCAGTTTAAGTGGTCAGTATAAGCAGCTGCATGGAACGTCAAAGACTTTCCTGTTTTCATTTTTACTCTCATCTCCAGACTTCTCCAAGGTTATTTCCAGGATAGTGCTGAAATGCTCTTTTTCCATGTTCCACAGATCATTGAAAACCTATTTTGATCTCTTTCTGGAGAGCACAATAATTTTGGAATCAAGAAATGAAAAATATGGTGAGTTTTCCCATAAAACATGATTGCTTAACTTTTCTATTCTTGATTGATGTTACTAAAGAGCTGAATGAACTCAGTCTCAGTCAGCAGCTGCAGAGAAAAAGACAGGACATTATTCACATCAGTGCAGAAAATTCAATTAAAGTGAAATTTGGTTAACAAATACTTTTTATTTTTTTTTGTTCCAAGATTGAGATAACCAAGATAAAACTGGCTTCAGAGTAGCAGCTGTGTTCGTCTGTATCCGCAAAAAGAACAGGAGTACTTGTGGCACCTTAGAGAATAACAAATGTATTTGAGCATAAGCTTTTGTGGGATACAGCCCACTTCATCAGATGCATGCAGTGAAAAATACAATAGGAAGATATATACATACACAAAGAACATGAAACAATGGGTGTTACCATACACATCCTAATGAGAGTGATCAGTTAAGGTGAGCTATTACCAGCAGGAGAGAAAAAAACTTCTTGTAGTGGTAATCAAAATGGTCCATTTGCAGCAGTTGACAAGAAGTTGTGAGGAACAGTGTGTGTGTGAGGGGGGGAAATAAATATGGGGAAATAGTTTTACTTTGTGTAATGACCCATCCATTCCCAGTCTTTATTCAAGCCTAAGTTAATGGTGTCCAGTTTGCAAATTAATTCCAATTCAGCAGTCTCTTGTTGGGGTCTGTTTTTGAAGTTTTTTGTTGTAATATTGTGACTTTTAGGTCTGTAATCGAGTGGCCAAGGAGATTGAAGTGTTCTCCAACTGGTTTTTGAATGTTATAATTCTTGATGTCTGATTTGTGTCCATTTATTCTTTTACATAGAAACTGTCCAGTTTGGCCAATATACATGGCAGAGGGGTATTGCTGGCCATACTGTACAAGATAAAAAATACAAGATAAAACTGGCAATACTGTAGGCCTCTGGCATAATATGGAGTTAAGAACTTTCACCACCATGCCCATAACATATGTTAAGATTTTTTTTTCCATACAGTGCTTGATAATGATAAGCAACAAAGCTTTGACTCCAAGCATAACAGGTGCTCCATCTGTTTTTATGGAAATTATTTTCATCAACATTAATGTTCTTATTGACAATATTCCCTCTTCTTTTCTTCTTCAGCAGTAATGTGCAGTTTTCAAACACCAGATGCACCAGTGTCTTCAAGTGAGCCATTTCAGTCATGGTTGTCAATTTGGCCAATTGGAGAGAAAAAAAAATTGTTCTTATTTCAGATCACTTCTATGTGTTGACAAACTTCTTGTGACAATGATTAGACTCACCTGGCCACTATAGTAGCACCCAGCTGCATGTAATTAACCTAGATATAATTCCTTGGTCTTTAAAAAAGACAACAAAACAAAACCAACCCCAAGACTGTTCTGTCTCATTCATTGAAGCTGGAAAACTCCAGGAGTAATTCCTATGCTAAGTACTTTAAAATTTACAAAAAAGTTTCTTTATATTGAAGGAAGAGAATATTTTCAAGTTCTTTTTAAAGAAAAAAAAGAAGAGGATTTTGCATTTCTATGTTAGCATTTTAAAGATCTATAACATTGAAAGAAAACTTCTTGATGTATTGTGAGAGAATGATTCTTGCTCTGTCCTTACTTCTTTTGGTATTGTAACTTAAAATATCACATTAATTGTAATAATCAATTACTAGGTTTTTTTTTTAGGAGAAGTGGAAGGGCCTACCCCTTCATGTCAATCCACCTTGTATTTGTGCACATGCAATCTTGTAGGTACAAATCATTTCTATCTGCAATCTTCCGCACTCTACCTTGTATACACAAATGATAGAATTTATCCTTGCAAAAAAGAGACACCCTCACACCCAAAATACCTAACATGCTCACCTGGGATGTGGAAGGACAAGTTTAAAGCCCCTGCTTTTGCAAACAGTTCCCACCTGTAGCTCCAGGGAAACGTGGCTAGCAAGCTCTCATCATGAATTATACAGCATACACAGTCCACCAGGGTACCTTCACTATGAGCATTTCTCGGATCTCTGAGCTAAGAGGTGAAAATATTATCTAAAAGTTGTATTTGCTTCTTCGTATGCTCCACATACAACATCATATAGCAGTAGGTGGTTAGAGGCTTCATTCTGCTCCTTTTATACTGCTTGTTCTCTTCCCTAGATTCTCCAACTGGTGAACTAATTACATAGCCTTAGCACATCAGGCTCCTTACAAGTACAAGCAATGCCGTCTATGCTTTCAAATCCAATCAAGTTACCTAACTCCCTCCCACTCTAACAACACTTGGGTGATCTAAGTGACCAGGATGCTAGTCTCCAAAGGCCTCTATTTGTATCATCTTCATCTTCTTTTGATCTTCTGTCAATGACATCGGCTCCTGTATATTTTCCCTGGTACAGCCTATCTAAAGACAGACTGACTCTCACCCCTCCTTTCTCTGTCTGACAGATGGATCTTGGACAAAGTTCTCCTTGTTAACAGGTCCGCCCTTTAGCTCCTGGAAGCCCTGGCTAGTAAGCCCCCGCAGTGGTGAATTATACAGTGCTTGCAGATCATCAGGGTACCTTCACCAAGTGTGTTTATCATTGGCTTTTCTTGATGCTCCGCATGCTACACAGTATAATAACATAAATGGAGGTACCTGTCTGTTACAGCTATCCCCCTATTCCATTTTGTTTCTTACAGCTGTCCCCATACTCCATTTTGTTTTTGTTCTCCTCCTGTGGCCACCCTTCCCTGGCTGTTAAGTTGTTTACCAGGGCCACTGCCCTTCTCAAAGGGAGGGCCCCTTAAGTTGTTTACCGAGAGCCATTGCCCTTCTCAAAGGGATGGCCACTTGTGCTGCATGCTAAGTGGGACCACTGCCCTGTTCAAAGGGTTAGTCCTGTTATCACCTTGTTGAACCTGGGCTTGGTGTAGGGCAGGCAATGTCCAGAGCTGCAAGACATATTGTGTTTTTAAGATCCTGGGCATGAGTCATAGGCCTCATGTGCTTTTGAGTCACCTATTGCATAGGACTCTGCCCAGGCATGTCTCTGTGCTCACCTGCAGTTTTTCCCTGTGCCTCCTCCCCTGTGACAGAGGGAGCCTATCAGGATCACTGGCCGGAAACTGCCTAAGTTTGCCTTTAAAAACAGACATTTTTGAAACAAACATCAGAAAGGTTCCTGCATTGCTGCCTGGTCTGATCAGCCAGGGGTTTTGGGGAATCCTTTCTCATCTCTTGTTTTATTTTTGAGCGTACCCCTGGTTTTTAAACCCCCCCCCCAACGAAGAACAAATTGCTGCCTGAGAGATCTCCTGATTAGCAAGACGGTACCGAGCCCTCTTTGCTTCTTCTGATGTTACTGCTGCTTCTGCCTTTGCTGCTGCCTTGGGGTCTGGTAAGAACCCCTCTGTAAAACTTTCCATATTTTTTTTTATTACTTTAGCTGCTGGCTCTGTTTCCCTAGCACACAGACTCAAGCTAAACCTTGGTCTGTGTCTTAAAACCTCTCTTAAACTCCGCATCGCTTTGCTGCTAAAAATAAGCTTTTGCTGCTGCTAAGCTCTGCTCCCTGCTTTCAGCTGTATCCACTGCTGCAGCCACCATCCCTTGGCTTCCTTGGGGGCTGCCTTGGGAGCTGTATCCTGGGCACATACCACTCTGCCCTCTGTGACTTCCCCATAGCATAAGGTACACCATAGGTTTTGCTTTTTAGTTTAATAAGTCATAGTTTGCTAAGATTGTAGAGCTTGTAAGTTTCACCTGCCTTGTTATAGTTTGCTGTTTTGTTGCTCTGTATAGTTGCTTGTTATAGTTTCCCTAGAATTGTAATATTTGTTGTTTTGCCTAGTCATTGATTGAGATAGATTTAAAAAAGCCATTGCCTGGTTGTATTCTGTACCTGTTTTATTACTTTGTATAAGCTGCTTGTAATTTATATGTTTGATTAAGTTAGAGGATAGATAAGGTTTTTACTGCTTGAATTCGTCTTCCTGCTGTCCCAATCTCTCCCTGAACTTTCCCGTGTCTGTTTTTCCCCCGCTCCAATCTCCCCCTCTGCGTACTTCTCCGTGTCTCCCTGTTGTAACCCCTTGCTTCTTCCCCCCACCCTCGTGTAACTTCCCAAACCCTTTGCCGCTTCTTTTCTCCTTTTTTGGGGAGTGTCCCTCTAGCCCTTCTTTACACCTCTCTGCTGCCTCTCCCTGTATCCCGTGTTCGTGCCCCCGCTCCTCCGCTGCCCCTCCCCTACCGAAGATCCCCATCACACTGCTCCGTTTGTCTTCACCCCGCTGCTCCGCAATTTCCCTGAAGTGCTCTCCGCTACTGCAGCCTGTTTCTTCCCTCAGCCATCTCCCCCATTCTCCACGTGCCTTCCCATCGCTTACACGTTCAGCGCCCTCCCCTCTTGCTGCTCCCAGACTCCCCTTAAGTGCGCTCCAGCTGGTCTTGTCTCCCGTACCTCCAGCCCGCAGGCTCCTGAAGACTGCTCCTCTGGGCTTCAGAGTCTTTTGCTGCTTGCAGCTGCACTCTCCTCTCCTCAGATACCACTAATCACTCACTCCCCACCCCTCTCCTGTTTCTTGACCCAGCTTTTAGGTACACTCTTGCTATCACAGCCTCACAAATTAAGTCAGTAATTTTCTACATTGCATAATTTCACTTATCGCCCATATCGTATTATCTCACTGTGACTCACATTTTACTTGTTTCTAATATACTTTGTATACCATTTTTATATAGAAGCTACCATTTTATTTTGCATTCCACACTATATCTAGAGTTGTTCTTATATAAAGTTGAGTCGCTTATTGACTGTACTGTACCCCATTGTGCTGAACCCCACTTACTGTACCCCACTGTTAAAACTCCCTACACTGTTCAGTAAGAACCCTCCCTTATCATTGTCTATTGTAAACACCTTATACACCCCATCCCATTGCATTTCATTGTTAAATTCCCACCACTTCCTTTTTCCTTTAATAAAGAAATTAATTGGCACCTCACCTATGTGGTAATTGCTCCCCAAGATCCCATATACCTGCAGGCAGGGACAGTACCTTCCTTTGTATTTGTTTGATTGTTTTTTGGCACAGTAGCCTCATCAAATGAGGCTATAACCACCATTTTTTCCATTCATTTTTAACCAAATTTTTATATATCTTTTCACTCAGTCAGGTATCATTAAGAAAACATAGCAAGGAGGTTTTTGCAGTATTTCATCTCCATGATATCCTCTCTTGTCCCTTTAGGGGAAAAAATTGATTCCAAGCCAACTCAACTTTTCATAACACAACTTTCTTTCCATAGAATATTGTCCACAATATAGATTGTTTTTGTTCCCTAGGTCAGCCTCTTATATTTGCTTTCTTCCCTGGATTCTCCCACTGATGAGCTAATTACATGCTTAGTGCATCAGACACCCTACAGGGGTAAATATTCCCTCCTACCCATCCAAACCCAGTCAAGCTGTCTACCTCCTCCCTAATCTAACCACACCCAGAGTCCTGAGTGAGCTAAGTCTGTATTTCTCAACCTTTTTGACACCAGGAACCAGTTTTCTGCCTTCCTAAACTGTGCCAGGGAGATCTTAGGGACCAGCACTGATCAACAGACTGCTCATTGTGAAACAATGATATAAGTGACCAGGGTGCTGGGCTCCAAATAACTCAGTTGGTAGCTACTAACAGCACTCTGTCACACCTCCCCAATGAAGAAATGTTTCATTTTTTGTATAAAGTGGAACAGCTCTAGAAGAGATTAACTCTGTAGATCAGGCAGACTGAGAGCAGGAGTTGAACCTGGTCTCCTACAGCCCAGCAATTGTCCTGGCACTTGCTCGCTCAATCTTGCGCTCTTATTCCAAAATGATGTGTTTTGTAATTTGGGAGCTCTGTCTCAATTTCCATTTTTCCCCCCAAGAAACAATATACTGAATTTTTAAAACATTCATTTCATTTAAGAAAAGAAATACCTATACTGAGAAAAATGAAATATTCCAATTAATACAAGACTGAGTGCATGCTTACATTTGAATATAAAAAGAAAGCATTACCTGGCCACAAAGAGAGGCAGTTAACAGACTGTTTCAGAGTGAGTTGATAGGCTTTCCTTCCAGGCTCAGCTTTGCAGGTGATCTCAAGATGGCCAGAGATGGAATAGTTGTGGTGACCTGCAACAGATGTGCCATGTTTTCTTACCTGCAAAAGTCAGAAGAGACTTTCTATGCATGAAGTGCAAGTTGGTGATTGCTGGAGGAGAAGATTCTAGGACTGGATGGGCAAATAGTGAAGCTGAGGACTTCCTAGACAGCCAGGTTCAGGAAACATTAGTACCCTGGGTTCAAAGAAGAAATACCACTAAATAGTCGGAGAGAGAGGAAGTCAAAAAGAGGCCTGGCAGTTCATAACTATCAGACACAAGAAGAAATCTGTGTCCCACAGAATTAAGGACAATAAGAAGGAGGGGTTTTTTTAAGTAGACAAGTAACAGAAAGAATCCTAACTATGGTATTGGTCCATTGCTAGATGGCAATTATAGAATTACAAATAACAATGGATAAAAGGCAGAAGTGTTCAATAAATATTTCGGTTCTGTATTTGGGTAAAAACATGTAGTGTAGTCATATTATATGATAACACTCTTTCCATTCCATTAATATCTCATAATGATGTTAAAATGCACCTACTAAAGTTAGATATTTTTAAATCAGAAAGTCCAGATAACTTGCATCCAAGAGTGTATGTTATGCCAGTATTTAAAAAAGATAAATGGGATGACCCAGATAATTATAGGGGACTTGATTAACAAAGAACTACAGAAGGGTCATATAATTAATGCCAATCAAGATGATTTATAGAAAATAGATTCTGTCAAACTAACTGGATACATTTGTTTGATGAGATTACCAGTTTGATTGATAAAGGTAAGGCATTTGCCTTTGTAGCGCATGATGTTTTGATTAAAAAACTAAAAAAAAATATAAAATGAACATGATGCACATTAAATGGATTAAAAACTGGCTAACAGATAAGTCTAAAAATGTAATTGTAAATGAGAAATCAACATTGAATGGGTGCATTTTGAGTGGGGTCCTACAGGGATTGGTTCTTGGCCCTACACTATTTAACATTTTTATTAATGATCTGGAAGAAAACATAAAATCATCACTGATAAATTGTGCAAATAACACAACATTTGGGGGAGTGATGAAGAGGATAGGTATAATGAATGGTACAAAGAGATCTGGATCTCCTGGTAAGCTGCCGTAAAGCAAACAATATGTTTTTTAATACAGCTAAATGTAAATATACACCTAGGAACAAAGAATGTAGACCATACTTACAGGATGTGGAACTCTATCCTGGGAAGCAATGACTCTGAAAAAGATTTTGAGTCATGGTGGATAATCAGCTGAACATGAGGTCCCAGTATAATGCTATGGCCTAAGCGGCTAATGCAGTCCTTGAATGCGTAAACAGGGGAATCTCAAGTACTGGTAGAGAGATTATTTTACCTCTGTATTTGGCACTGGTATAAGCACTGCTGGAATACTATGTCCAATTCTCGAGTCCACAATTCAAGAAACATGTTGATAAATTTGAGAGGGTTTAGAGAAAAGCCATGATAATAATTAAAGGATTAGAACATATGCCTTATAGAGATAGATTCAAGGATCTCAATACATTTAGTTTAACAAAGAGAAGGTTAAGGGATGACTTGAACCTCTGTTTATCCCTTTAGAGTGAATATAATTAGCTTTGTACCAAACCTTTGTTGTACAAATGATAACAACTATAGCATCTATTAGCTCCACAGGGTCAAAGGCAAATACCAAATATAGGTGTTAGGTAATAAAGCAAGTCCTCACTCACCTCTCCAGCACCCGAGTTCGTGCGGAGTTGGTATAGGGCACACAATTCTGTCAGAGACCAGACACCAATGCGTTGATCAACGGGCTCACACTATCCTTAGCTCTCAAAGCTTTAGATTAAGTGTGGCCCCTTTATTAGGGGTGAGCATCAATATTTATACACAGAAGTAAACAAAGTGATTAACAAAAGATAATGGTCATGCATAATCAATCAAGATTTTACAGGAAAAGCAAGTTTAACAAGTAAATGCATAGAGATAAAGGCTAATGGCTACTTGAGAAAGGGGGTGTCATGAGTAGTTTGCAGGTCAGTGCTTTGTTCGATAAAGGGTTCAGAAAGGATTATGCAGAGACGGCCAGTCTGGGTGTGTTTTGGCTTCCCAAAGTTCACCAAAAGTTTAGACCCAACATAGGCAAGGGGCAAAAGGAGGAAGTGTGAAAGTAGAATGAATTAAATTGTAAAAATAAGAATGGATTAAAGAAATGTTGTATGTACCTTTAAGCAGAAATAAGAAATGTTGAAATACAGGCGCCAGGAAAAGAAACATTAGGCATAAACAAGGGTGCTAATGGCGAAACATTAACAGAAGATCGGTAATAGTTAGTAAGGAAATAAGATATGCATGCCTAGCCCAGGTAAACTTATCAGATTCTGCTTCCTTTGTTATCTTGTTAAGTGCTCTCCCTTTTATCTGTATAAATAAAATAGTTTGTGCCTTGCATGGTGCTCACATTATCTGGGTGTTATTAGCAGAGCGCTGTGCTAATAAAACAGAGTGGTCTGACAAACTGTGAGTCCTGAGTCTAACTTTGACAATATGGAGGTTCCACCGAGATGGCAACCGTCTTCACTGGGGCCGTGTGATTCCTGACTGTTTTTGTAGGATGACCATGGCAGCTGGCACCTGGGCATTTGGCCCGAGCAGTCCTCCACTAGAGCGGAAAGGCGCACAGCCACAGTGAGGTCTACGCCATAGAACCTGTTGGTTCCCACTCTGTTCCGGTAGGGATCCCGGGATCTGACATCAGGAATCTGGTCAGGTAATTATTTCTCTTTGTCCAGACTGAGGACTGTCCTGTCTCTGTGTCTATCCGTCCCCTTGTGGAGTGTTTGAGTCTGGGTGCCGTCTCCATCCGGGGATAGGCCGACCAAGGGGTTCCTGTCCCCGCGGTCTGAGTGAGTGGAATCTGCACAATCGCAGCTGCACCACACTTTGGGTAAAACTCCTGGTGTGAAAGCAAGGGCGATTGAGGCAGTAGCCTGTGAGCTCCTTTTGTGTGTTGCACTGGGCATCACTCTGACAAACCCGAATTTCCTTCTCATGTGATTGGTGTGTGAAGTCCTCCTGTATTGGTAACCAGACGTCTAAGTTGGGACCGTTCCCTAAATGAACGCAGGCTCATTTTATGTATTTAGGATGGGTCCAGACTCCTGTAAAAAGGGTCCAGACTCCCATAAATTTCTGGAAAAATGGTCTAGGCTAACTCAGGGGGATCCCAAAACTCAGTGGCCACTGTTAAAATCTTGGAACAAAGACTGAGTGGATGTCTTAAAGGACAAACTCAGCCAACCTAAAACTAAATTGGCTAAAGGAGAGGTTAATTGCTTCATGCAGTGGTGGCAAGAGGCAAATCATAGGTGGACAAAATCAAAACTCGCCTCTCAATTATTCAAATAATAAGTTAAAAGCTTTATTAAAAGCCTCCTCTCCCACCACCAGACTGAGTGCTCCCCTTTACCCTGTTCTCCAAAACCCAGATCTATCCAACCCCCTTCATACTCCCATTTCATTGTAAAAAGGACTAAAAGCCCCTTGTTCTGTTCCCCTTTGTTGTCTGCCTCAGAAACCGATTCTTTAGTGTTCCACTACCAATTCAGCAAGGCGGAGGGGGGGGGGGCGCTCCTCAATTAGCCTCCACCCTTCCTGGTCCCTTTCCTTGAACATTTCTTTCAAAATTGTGAAATGACCACAATATCACTCACACACGGTTCATTGGAAAAAGCAGGATCGGGCCCAGACAAGCAAGCAAGCAACAGATAAAGAAATAGGTTGAAAGCCCTAAGGGAATAGTGTCAGGAGTAATAAAAGCAGTAAGTGGAGGCATGAACCCCTGGAACAATACTTAAAATGGTGAAATCTGAGGTGATAAAGGTGTCATTTTGGGACATAAACAAGTGATTTAAGGAAAGAGAGTGAAAAGTTAACTCTACAGAAGCTGAAGAGAATTAAGCAGTTAAACTTTGTGAAAATGTTAAAAAAGGACCATGTTAAAGAGAGAGAATTCTTGGTTTCTTTGCAGCCGTTCTGAAGGGAAAATGGGCCCTTTTCCAGAAGAGTGCCTGTAAATAATCCAAATATATATGTAAAAACAAAGCAGTGTAAAAAAAAATGTTAAGGAAAAGAAAATGTGCATGTATCTATTTGTCTGTGAAAATATATAAAGTTCTAAATCTAAACCAGCACATCTGGTTTGTAAAACTCCTGTTTTGTAGGTGTAAGATAAATTGATTTTGTTTTTGTTTTTAATGCCACTAAAAATTCATTTGACTCTTTAATTCAAAGTTGCAAAACTGACAGACCTTTTTGCAAGACACAGGTAATTAGTGCTGTTTTTCTTTGGGATTTAGCATTTAACCCTTAAGGGGTAACTTGATTCTTTACAAAAATTAAAATGTTTTTAAATAAAGACCAAGTCATGGCTGCAATAGGGCATCAAAATCAGGAGAATAGGTAGAGATTCTGGAGTCTTTTTGTTTGGTTGGTTTGGGTTTTTTTGTAACAATAGCAGATAAGAGCTGTAATGAAAGAATAAGAAATTAACAGTGACCCTCTGAAGCAACAGCAGAAGTGAGGTGCACAAAACAAAAAGAAGCAATGTTAAAAACACTGAGCCTTAAAATGGCTCTGTGTAATCAGACTGTCACTTTGATAAGAGTACATGAAAACTCTGTAAGAACAAAAGAAACAGTTACACCTTATGTAAAAATTAATATGGCTAATGTTTTTAAAAAGTTTTATAGTATAGAAAGAATGTGCATTTTCCCTAGGACATGTGCAATGTATGTTGTAGAAAGGGGTAAAAAAAAAATGCAAAAGAAACATGCTGCTGAATTAAAATCCTATTAGGGCTCCAAAAAGAGCCACAATAGGCTGTGTTTTCTTTTTCAGATCCCTGTGTGTTAAGACACAGCCTCTGAGCTCTGCTGATGGCTTTGAATCCAAAAGCCAAGCCTGTGTTGATGCAAATTAGCTAAATGATAAAGAAAGGTGAGAACTACCAGCACAAAAGAAGCTGCAAATAAAGAACATACCTGGTCAGCAAACAAATTGCCTACATAAAAGGCATGGTATAACAAGATACCTTTAATAGATTTGATGCTAATGTTACTGTTAATATTAAATGTTAAAATAACTTTAATGTTAGTAAATACCCCTGTAACAACTTGTAGTGTGTATGATTTTTGGAAAAATCTTTTAAAGTAATATGGTAATGATGCTTCTCAGCTATTACCTGTGAATAAACTTAAAGCTTAACACAGCAGGAAAAATATTACAAACTTGGTGTGCTATATAAGAGGAAAAACTTGAGGTACACCACCTCATGAATTTAATAACTAAACAGTGGAATAGTTTCCGCATAACCCTTAAAAAGTAGAACCCATTAAAACCTGGCTTGCCTATAGAAAAAAAAAACACAAGAAAATATGGGGGTAATTCCTCTGTTTTGCCTGCAATCAGCAAGGGTATTTGTAAAAGAAAGGAATCTTTTAAGTAATAATCAATGCCACCCCAAAAGGGGTAGAAAAATGTTATTTTTGTCTTTCAGATAATCCAAAGTACTGTATAATGGGCTATGTGTATGTGTTAATTCTTGGGGAAAAGTGTTTAAAAAGTGTTAGCAACCCACCAGAAGACAAATGTAAATGTAATGTAAGTACTGTGTTTACCAATAATCACATTTACTATTTGCCACAACAACAACAACAACAACAGAGTCTCAGCTTACTGTAAGCACTGATTTAGCTGAGTTCTCTATCAATCTTGGCATTGAATGGCAAACAGTTACCAATCATCTGTTAAAAGGTAAAAAGGTAACATAGTTCCTCAAAATAAAATGTGGAAAACTGGATTATTCATATTATACACGCAAATGGGGACATGTTAAGAATTGCCACTGCAGAAAAACATAACAGCTTACCATTGGTATAACATATTTTCTGGATGGTCTCCCACAACAACTGGCATACTAATGTTACTACCCCTAATTGTTTTTGGTTTTAAATTGTATGTGTTTAATTGAAATGTTTAAAATGTGCTGGTGGATAAAACAAATGTATGTAAAGCTAAAGCCACAGGCCCAAATCACATCCTAGTATTTTCTATTACGTGGACTAAATAAGAAGTGACACTGGCGATTAATAATCTTAGTGTCAAAAGGGGGATATGTAGGAGAAGGATTTTATAATGTCCCATAAGAATTAAAGTATAATTTGATTTCATCCTGCTAGCCACCTTTTTTAAATAGCAGAAAGAAATGACCCCCTGGGACTATAAGATTCTGTTTTCCCATATGCATTACAAATTGGGCCCTCTCTAACTCTTTGTTTTAAGATTTAGGTAGTAAGAGACAGGATTCTCTATTGTGTCTATGTTAAGTAAATTAGAGAAACATTGAAGGCCTGGGTCTCAATGTAAATTGTCTTGGTTATCAACTGTAAAACTTGCAAGGTTTAATTTGCAATGCTTTTTTGCTGGATATAAAAAACTACTGTTTGTATTCTCAATCTATTTGTGTGAATGAGGAATGTATGCATCAGGAAAAGATAAAGATGTGAAGGCCATTGTTATAGCCAGAGTCAAGGAAGAAGTAGTAAAGAGACTTAAAGAACATCAAAGAATCACCAGGCACTGCTTACTACCCCGACGGCTGTTAAACTGTCTGGCATCTCAGAGTGGATACCTGCTTCGCCATGTAAAAATGCACCACCCCCAGTGAACCAATCATCACCTCAGGACCACGCAGAGTCAATTGTGACTCCAGAAGAAGACGTAGAGGAACAGCCTGCAATACCTTACAATCTACGTTCTCCTAAGGGTTGCCAGAAGCAGATGACTACATAAAGCAAGGCCCAAGAAGAAGCAGTAGTGAGCCTAGTGCCTGCTGCTTAGTAAACATAAAACTGTGACTGCAGTTCCCTCAGTTGAGTTTGTCAGAACCAGAAGGGCCATGCCTCCAACATGCGCCTCTGGTGGTGCCTGTTCCTCGGCTGTTGGTGTCTTAAGGTCTGGGGAGTCCACAATTAAAATTCTTTTATCCAGCAGCAAGTGTGGATAGCTCAGACCCTTAATATTTCTAAATGCTAGGTCTGCAGCCACATCCCAGCCCACTCTCAAACTGGTGTTCCTGTCCTGGCTACCGATTCAATTCCCCAGACCTCACTGGAGGACCTTGTCCGTTTAACACAATATGGAACAGTAATGACACCTGGGAAGATGCTATTGGCAGTTCCTTTATCCCACTTGGGAGGGCAATACACCAGGCAAAAAGGCTCGTAAGGTTACAATCAGTAGTTAAAATAATGGCAAACAAAACCAGAGAAAGTTTAAGAGCCCTGGCCAAAGAAACAGGGGAGATCCGACAGGTGGCCCTCCAGAACTGTCAGGCATTGGACATAGTGCTGGCGGCCAAAGGAAGGACCTGTGCTCTCACTGGAAAACAATGTTGTGTGTTTATACAATACCAATGAGGTAATAGATCACTATAGCCACTTAGAACAAATCGCATATCTTCCCCATGTAGAGCCAAGTTCTTTATGGAAGTGGCTAACTAACCTGTTCAATTTCTCTGGCATAGGAAACTGGTTGTTTCACGGAGCCCTAACTATCCTGTTTGGAATCTTTGTATGTCTTCAGTTAATCTCCTGTTGCATCCAAAATGGTGTAAGACATGCCCCAAACCAGAGTGCTAATATGATGATTTTAAATATCACTGGTGAAGAAATAAAGAACGATTGATTTGTGGAACCAGTAAAATTTTGGTCATGAGATGAGCTTGACCAAAAGGAGGGATTGTGAAAGTAGAATGAATTAAATTGTAAAAATAAGAATGGATTAAAGAAATGTTGTATGTACCTTTAAGCAGAAATAAGAAATGTTGAAATACAGGCGCCAGGAAAAGAAACATTAGGCATAAACAAGGGTGCTAATGGCGAAACATTAACAGACGATCGGTAATAGTTAGTAAGGAAATAAGATATGCATGCCTAGCCCAGGTAAACTTATCAGATTCTGCTTCCTTTGTTATCTTGTTAAGTGCTCGCCCTTTTATCTGTATAAATAAGATAGTTTGTGCCTTACATGGTGCTCACATTATCAGGGTGTTATTAGCAGAGCGCTGTGCTAATAAAACAGAGTGGTCTGACAAACTGTGAGTCCTGAGTCTAACTTTGACAAAGAAAAGAAAATGTAACAATAAAAGCCTGGCTGAGACTTCAGTGCATATGAGTGTTCTAATATTTGGGTGGCTGTTGAGTCAGCATACAAGGTGATGTAGGATTAGCAAACAGGAGGACCTAGAGAATCATATCTGAATGATCATAACAGGAATGTTTAATTTTTTTTTACAAAGGTTAAAATTAATAAAGTCTGAAAACTACATCCTGGTGGAAACTGAAATATCCAGAAAATGGAGCTTTGATCTATGTTGAAGTCTCATCACAGCCACTACTAGAGTAATTAAATGTATTCCACCCCAACAGCAGCAGTTGGTTGTGGCTGGGGACACAGGACGTCCTCCATCCAATAAGATGTCTTCCATTGAGGAGCTGGGGTGGACTGTCCTTATCTCCCTTCAGAGAGCCAGGCAACAGCTTGCTGATCTGCAAGGACTACCGGGTCTCTTAAGAACTGCAGCTGAAGAGACGAGCAGGACTGCTTTGGGGGATCTTTGCATAGACAGTGCAAGAGCAATGAGTATTAACTGAGATATTGAACTGACCTATAAAAACAGTTTGTACTCTTCCTTCTAAGAATACCAACAGCACTGAATTAAAAGGTTATTTTTAAAAATACAGCAAAGAGTCCTGTGGCACCTTACAGACTAACAAACGTTTTGGAGCATGAGCTTTCGTGGATGAGTACCCACTTTGTCAGATGCATGTACTGGAAATTTCCAGAGGCAGGTATAAATATGCAAGCAAGAATCAGGCTAGAAATAATGAGGTTAGTTCAATCAGGGAGGATGGGGCCCTTTTCTAGCAGTTGAGGTATGAAAACCAAGGGAAGGGAAACTGCTTTTATAGTTGGCTAGCCATTCATAGTCTTTGTTTAATCCTGAGCTGATGGTGTCAAATTTGCGGATGAACTGAAGCTCAGCAGTTTCTCTTTGAAGTCTGGTCCTGAAGTTTTTTTGCTGCAGGATGGCAACCTTTAAATCTGCTATTGTGTGTCCAGGGAGATTGAAGTGTTCTCCTACAGGTTTTCGTATATTACCATTTCTAATATCTGATTTATGTCCATTTATCCTTTTACATAGAGGCTGTCCAGTTTGGCCAATGTACATAGCAGAGGGGCATTGCTGGCATATGATGGCGTATATTACATTGGTGGATGTGCAGGTGAATGAACTGGTGATGGTGTGGCCGATCTGGTTAGGTCCTGTGATGGTGTCGCTGGTGTAGGTATGTGGGCAGAGTTGGCATCGAGGTTTGTTGCATGGATTGGTTCCTGAGTTAGAGTTACTATGGTGTGGTGTGTAGTTACTGGTGAGAATATGCTTCGGGTTGTCTGTGGTCGATGACTGGCCTGCCACCCAAGGCCTGTGAAAGTGAGGGATCGTTGTCCAGGATGGGTTGTAGATCACTGATGATGCGTTGGAGAGGTTTTAGCTGGGGACTGTATGTGATGGCCAGTGAAGTTCTGTTGGTTTCTTTCTTGGGCTCTCTCCCCAATTAAGCTCTGACCTTTACTCAGACTGAAGACTGGGAGTTGAGACTGTCGGAGCAGACTGAGAGACTGATTCCCACTTCCCTGTAAAAGGAAGGGGATCAGGGAAGTATTTCTCTTTGTTTGGACTTCTTGATATCCTCAAAACAGAGGTGGGCTCATTTAAAGTCACTATTGGAGGGCTACACACTCGCTCCAAAACCTGATCACAGGATTGTGGCTGCTAAGAGAGTGATGTAGAAGGTAAGTGAGGTATCTGCTCTCACCCAAGGCAGTGATCAGGAAATGTGAACTTTTGACAACACACATAACAGTTTGGAGCTTTGCTGCAACAAAGCATGAGATCTAGGGTGACCAGACAGCAAATGTGAAAAATTGGGACAGGGAGTGGGGGGTAATAGGAGCCTATATAAGAAAAAGACCCAAAAATTCTGACTGTCCCTATAAAATCGGGACATGTGGTCACCCTAATGAGATCTATGCTATAGATACCTTGTTGATATCCTCCTCACGATAGCAAAAACTTGTGGCGGACACATTCTTCTCATCAATCCACTGCTTCCAGATGGCATCATTTCTAACCTAAATTGCAAAAGGATCTCTGTGCTGCCTCCCGCTTTTCCTTTTAAGTGCAGCAGTGTGAAAGCATATGTAGAAGGAACCACTAACCTCCTCTTTGTGTGGAAGACAGAGAAGTACACGGGCATGCAAGAAAAAAAAGTAACCTTTTTGGAGAACAAGCCGAGCAGCTGAAAGATGGCATATAAGCTACCATTTCTGAGAATTTATCCACAATAATCAGAGATGTAATCAAACTCTTGGCAAGAAATGTAAATTATGCAGCCAGCATAAGTGCCTTATACATGGGGTCTTGGCAGTAACTTAGAAAAGAAAAAAACCTTTGAGTACATGCTTGTGCTACATTTTCAACTATTTACACAGAAACACTAATCTTATTAATAGGTTTTTAATTTATCAACAGGTGTCCATTTGGACATATGTCTGAACATTTAACTAGCAATTGGCCTTTAAACCAAGACAATGGGGATGGCATGACTATACCACCATTATATCTTGTATTTCATCTTTCATTTAAATTTGTATCCCTCAAATTCTCCACTCTCTCCTCTGAGCCCTCCTCCTCCTTAGAATATCTAACTTTTCTCCTGAAGTCTCCCAATTTATGTCAACTCCTCCATTATCTCACAGTTCTGACTCCCCTTTCTTGACCAATCTTTCCCTTTCAGACTTCATGCTCCTTCTGAACTTCAGTTTAATAGTTCTTTTTAATGCCTGTGTCTTTTTCCATCCTCTCGATCATGATCATATCAACAACATGAACTCTCCCATTTCCTGTCTGTTCATATACTTACCAACACTACCCTACCCTAGTTATGTTTAGTTTGCTCATGGCTCTCTTTTACCTCCCCAACCCCTCATATACTCTGAGCCCACTAGACTCTCCAGCCTTCGAAATTCCCATCTCATCTTGTGACACCTGCAATGCTGTCCTGTCCTCTGCATTCAACTTCCTTGCTCCTATCAAAACTTGATTCCCCTTCCCCCGCATAATCCAGTTCTCCTGAGCACACAGACAATATGTATTATTGTGACTATGTAACTGTGGATCACACTGTCCTTTCACATTGATGAACTCATAGGAAGAGGCAGGGGACAATTTTTCTAGTTTCCCTATAGGGCAGAGGTAGGACCAAAGATCATTTGTGTAGATTGCCCTTTTCCCTCATGTAGAGAATGCCAGACCACACAGACTCTTTGTGGGTTCTGGAAAGCAGAGAATCTGGTGCTCTGAAAGTGATTGAGCACCCACTTCCTTCCATGTGAGGTAAGTAGAGTGCAGGTGGCGGAAAATTTTGATAGCTCAGAACTTAGTAACGTGCCTAGACCACCTCCCACAGCTAGAATACCAATTGTTATGTTCGTGGCTGAAAGCAGCTGCAAAGGCTGTTTCTGAAGCTTTAGCACAACTAACAGATCAGGAGGGGAACAGGGAAGTGAGTGACACGACTCTGTGCCCTCCTGACTTGAGGTTTTTGTGGAAGCATGTAGTTTTGCAAGATGGAACAATCTGGCAATAGTTAACTATTGTTATGTGAAATACTGCTGGTTAACTGATGGAAAATCCCCTGCCTGACAAGCTGCAAACTGCACACTACAGACTGGAAAATTCCACACTTAGCTTCTGCTCCACACGTGTTTTTTTGTGGTTCATTTTTTGTTGGTTTTGGGGGACGGGGTTTGGGGGGGGCAGGGAGAGGTTGGACCAAGCTATGTAATGCTAACAAATTGAGTATAAAAGAAGGATGAAATCTGAGCTCAGTGGACACTTGGACCCTTGAACATTTTGACACCTCCCAAATTCTCCTGCAGACAGAAGGCCAATCACTGGACCTCTTCAAGACCATGGATAAATATCAATCTGAGGTTAATTTGGGGTTCTCTGTTAACCTGTTGTGGATATGTGTAAGTGCTGGTGACTAAATAAGTAAAAAACTTTGAGTGAAAGCACTTTTGTTTGTCTGTTTGCATCAACTGTCTATCAGACAGATGGTCTGTGTCCCCATTGATTTATTTCCTTCCACTGCCTCACAGAGTAAAGTTACCAAGAGCTTTGGGTTCAGCAAAACCCTGGGTAACAAGAGAGCCACAAGCAAGCCATCTGGGCATAGACTGGCCCGGTATCATTTAACTCAGTGAAAAATTTCATGAGACAGTTTGTTTGAAAAAAGAGATTACAGTCAATAAAGTTGCATTGTGAAATAATGTACAGAATTAAATAATATGGTTAGAGTTAATAAATAATAGGGGGAATAACTTAATAGCTATAGAAGAGGGAGAAAACATGTTTTGAGATGAGATTTCAAAAGAAAGATAAGCTCAGTAATGTATTTTAAGATAGACAAGTCCCTGGCAGTAGTAGTACTGAAATTTTGGCAAAAGACAGAGAGAAGGCTATTTCTAGATTAGTGGAGGAAACAGTGAGGGGTGATACCAGTCAGCTCTGTGTTCTTGGGGAGCCAGGCTGCAGTATCCAGCCTGTCTGATTCATGAAAGACCCCCTCCCCCAACCTCGAGTCTCTGCTTGAACCAAAACTGATAAGAGAAAAGACTTGCAGAGAACAGTGAAGGGTGATGGGAGACACACCTAAACCCCTCCTGACAAGGGTGATAGGATTAAGGCAACTCCCCTAGCCTCATCTGCATCAAAGATGGGACAGGGAGGCATCTCCATTAACATACAGAATGGAGAACTGAGGGCTTGGCTACACTTGGAGGTATGCAGCGCTGGGAGTTACAGCTGTCTTCGTACAGCTGTATAGGGAAAGCGCTACAGTGTGGCCACATTGACAGCTACCAGCACTGCAATGTGGCCATATTTGCAGCATTTGCAG
The DNA here is from genome assembly GCF_007399415.2 of Gopherus evgoodei. Classification (NCBI taxonomy): domain Eukaryota; kingdom Metazoa; phylum Chordata; order Testudines; family Testudinidae; genus Gopherus; species Gopherus evgoodei. The sequence goes on from NC_044324.1 coordinate 50,784,879, forward strand.
CGCTGTTGGGAGTGGTGCATTGTGGGCAGCTATCCCACAGAGTACCTTGTCCCATTTTGGCACTGTGGGTTGTGGGAAGGGGACGGAAGTGTGCGGGTCATTCCACTTCCTGTCCCAACGCCCCGTGGTGCATCGCTTCACATCCCAGCAGTCACTGTCTTTCCGTGCATGTTTGGCGCCATTGTGAGTCTCCCAACGGTTTCTATGCAGCGCTATTTCTGTGGGAAATGGAGCCCGAGCTGCTGAGGACTTTGCTTATGAGCGTCGCCAGCACATCACGTTTGGCAGTTGAGCTATTCCTTCAGCTCCAAAGTGACAGTGAGGAGTCCGACGATGATATCGAGTTGCCTGACGCGTATGACAATAAATTGCTTGTGGCAGTCACAGAAACGCTCAGCACCGTGGAATGCCGCTTTTGGGCTTGGGAAACAAGCACTGAGTGGTAGGATCACATCGTCATGGAAGTCTGGGATGACGAGCAGTGGCTGCAGAACTTTCCGATGAGAAAAGCCACTTTCATGGGACTGAGCTTGCCCCCACCCTGTGGCACAAGGACACGAGATTGAGAGCTGCCCTTCCAGTGGAGAAGTGGGTGGCTATTGCAATCTGGAAGCTAGCAACTCCAGACAGCTACCAATTGGTCGTGAACCAGTTTGGAGTGGGAAAGTCGACTGTTGGAATAGTGTTGATGCAAGTTTGCAGGGCCATTAATCGCACCCTGCTAAGAAGAAACATGACTCTGGGGAACGTGCAGGACAATCTGGATGGCTTTTCACAAATGGGTTTCCCTGACTGTAGAGGGGCAATAGATGGGACGCATATTCCTATTCTGGCACCACCCCACCTAGCATCCGAGTGCATTAATCGGAAGGAGTATTTCTCTATGGTTCTTCAGGCGCTTGTGGATCACCGTGGGTGTTTCATTGACATTAACACAGGCTGGCCTGGAAAGGTGCATGATGCATGCATCTTTCGGAACAGAGGCCTGTTCAGGAAGCGGCAGGCCAGGACTTTTTTCCCAGACTGGAAAATCATAGTAGGGGACGTCGAAATGCCCATTGTGATCCTTGGAGACCCCGCTTACCCGTTAATGCCTTGGCTCATGAAACCATATACAGGGAAGCTTGACAGGAGCAAGGACCGGTTCAACTACAGGCTGAGCCGGTGCCGAATGACTGTGGAGTGGGCTTTTGGCCATTTAAAAGGGCGCTGGCGATCTCTGTATGGAAAGCTAGACTTGGGGGAAAGCAGCATCCCTGCGGTTATATCCGCGTGCTGTACCCTCCATAATATTTGTGAAGGGAAGGGTGAAACATTCAGTCAGGAATGGACCTCTGAGGTTCAATGCCTGGAGGCTGAATTTGCACAGCCAGAGAGCAGGGCTACTAGAGAGGGCCAGCACAGGGCTTCAAGGATTAGGGATGCCTTGAGGGAGGAATTTGAGGCTGAAAGCCAACAGTAATGTTTGGTGCCTTGCACAGGAGTGAAGTGCAGTGGTTAAAATGATGCAGTGCCTGTTTTTTTCCTGGGCTACGGTATCTTTCACTTTCTGTAATAAAAAAAACTGTTTTAAAAGCCAAGAATTCATTTATTGAAAAGAAAATAACTAAAAGGACAGAGGGATAGGGTGGTGAACTTTACAGTCAGAGGTTTGAATATGTCCTGCCTGGAGTGCTGTGCAATGACTGCTGCATTTCAGGATGAAAATGCAGCATGTTGATGGGGGTTGAGTGAAGAGGATAAGGGTCGTAGTTCTCAGGGCTGGTAGCTGAACATACAGGTATTGGGGGCAGCTGGTGGTGGTAAGAACCTGGATGCTGGAGAAGGGGGTTTTGAACTCACATTGAGGCACAAGGAAAAGAACTTTGGAACGGGGGGGGCGGCATGGTAGTGCTCTGCCTGCATGGCTACGAGTGACTGGATACAGTCCGTTTGGAGCACCAGGATGCTTATCAGCTGCTTCGTGCTTTTCTTCTTAGCCATTGCCTTTCTCCTGCTTTCTCTTTCCCTCCAGTGCTGCATTTTTTCCTTCCATTCCTGCATTTTTTTACTCTCTCTGGCAGTCTGATTCATAACTGCTTTCACCGTATCTTCTTTGCTTTTCCGTGGCTTCTTTCTCAGGTTTTGTAGCCTCTCAGCAGTCTCTGATACGGCCAGTCAAGAATTCAAGGACACTGTTATTAGAAAGACAAATATTGAAACATTTAAGAGAGAGGCAGCATTGTGTATAATCACAGTGAAGGGGTTTACTGTCTCACTTTAGCTTACTTTCCACATACCAAAAAGAGCACACAGAACACACAACAGTGAAGAAATGGTGAGTAAGGGGGAATGGGTGCAGGAGTTAATTAATCCTGGAAGCTATATCGCTGCTGTGGGTCACCTGGGAAGGGGGACTGATTGGTTCAGGGCTGTACTGGGGTTTCTGTGGGTTGGGGAAAGCAAACTGCTGCAGGGGACACCTACAGTGAACGCTCTCCCAACATTTTCCACAGGAGTTTATCCTGGAAGATATCTCACTGCTGCAGGTCACCTGGGAAGCAAGGGAGGCTCTTTTACAGCAATGCGGATTCCGCCCTGGCCCCTATGCAGCTTGCCTGTATGCAGCAATGGTCCCCCCACCCATCACGGCACAGTGGCGCGGACGCATTAGCCTGACTGGGACAAGGACCACAGCGGCTCTCCCTATAAACTTGCACAAGCGCATTACCCACGCTCTGGCAGAAACTTTTGAAGATATTACTGAGGCCGATTACCGCAACGTGATAGACCACATCAATAGGCTATTCCACATCTAGGCATGCATGCATGCAGCCCTAACCCTCCCTCCTCTCCCGAAACATTTCCATCCTGAAAATAAAAGCTGCTTACTGGGAACCCGCTCCTCTGCTTCTTCTTCACCAACAAGTTCCAGCTGCTGTGACTGGTTACCTTCCTCCTGGCTTGAGAAGAGCTTCTGGCTGCATGCCTCCTGGGACTCCAGGGTGTCTCCCCCCACCCCAGTACCCTCACTCTCAGTTTCCTCTCCCCCCTCCACCTCCCCCTCCTCTCCCCACTCTGAACTGTCCATCGTGGTCATCGGATTGGCAGTGGGGTCACCCCCAAGTATTGCGTCCAGCTTCTAGTAAAAACGGCAGGTCGTGGGGGCAGCACCTGAGCAGCAGTTTCCCTTGCGGGCTTTGCAATAGGCACTCCACAGTTCCTTTACTTTAACCCTGCACTGCAGCGTGTCCCGGTCATGGTCCCTTTCCAGCATGGCCCTTGATATCTGCCCATAGGTATCGTAATTCCTATGGCTGGAGCGCAGCTGTGACTGCACAGCTTCCTCCCCCCAAACACTGATGAGGTCCATCAACTCGCCATTGCTCCATGCTGGGGCTTGTTTGGCATGTGGAGGCATGGTCACCTGGAAAGATTCACTGATTGATTGCACTCCACACCTGGCTGAGCAAACAGGAAGGGGATTTTTTAAATTCCTGGGGCATTTAAAGGGTGAGTCACCTGAGGCCAGGGCTGTAGAGTGCGAACTGATGAGCAGAGTGGCTGAACAGGCATTCTGGGATACCTCCGAATACCTCAGAGGCCAATTACAGTGCTTTTGGTGGCCAAACTTGCGTAGCAGCGCTGCATCATCAGCGCTGCAATCCTTATACCCGAGGCAGAGCAGGAGCACAACCAGCGCTGCAGCCAGGGACATGCAGCGCTGTATGTGCCTTGCAAGTGTGGACGGTAAGTAAGTTGCAGCGCTGGTGGTGGATTTACAGCGCTGCAACTCTCCAGTGTAGCCAAGCCCAGAGATTCCAAGGCAAGAACTGCACTGACCAGAAAAGCAGGGAAGTACTGCATCCTGGGGGAATCTCTGCTCCAGATGTTAATGAACCTACACCTGCACACATCCAACTCAACAGTTACAGACCAATTCTACTAATGAATCCTTCATTGATATCCAAAATACTGAAGCAGCGTAATTGCATTGTGAGCTCCCTGAATTAACATCACCCATTGCATTTTCCCCCTAAAAACCGTACCCACACTCCAGTAAGTGTTCTGATGCTTGGATCCAAAATAAGCATCAGTTCCACTGGGACTTCATCTTCTCCTGACTAATTGTGCTGGGGCTCTGCCTGTCACTAGAACTCAGGACCCTGAGCTACCACCATCACCTCAGAACCCCGACCAGTTCAAGCTTCATTGAAGTGGTGACATCTCTCTCTCTCTCTCTTTCCTTTTCTACCTCAGGTATTAAACTTTAGTAATGTAACTGTTATGTTGGTCTAGCTCTCCTTGTGTAGTTATCACTATTATTCAATAAATAACTTTTATGGTTAAGCTGGTTGCTTCTCTCTCTCTCTCTCTGAACTTGACTCTTTTGTGTTTTTAGCTTCCCCATCTACTCTTCAGCAATGCTTCTTTTACCTAAGCTAAAGATCCCTGTAGCGCCCAAAAATACGATGGGGTTTGCTCATCAAATGGGTTACTACCAGTAATGAAATGAAAGAAGGCATTGTCTGCTGAAAGGAGAATAGTCTCATTGATAAGGCAACAAGATTATGGGACTATGATCCAGGCTATTGGGGTCTTCTTTCTACATGATCTTTGGCATTAAACCAGTTCTACACAGAACATAGTCTGTTATCTTATTTGTCTGGCCAGGCATATAAATGGTACCTTGGTAGATAAATAATGATGATGGTGACTCTGACAGGCCAGGTACCAGCTCATGCCGAGTCCACTAAGTCATAACTGAATATTGACAAATACGTAGCTGGAACCAGTCTGGCTCACCTGTGTGCTAGCATTGTTAAAATAGGTATTAGAGTTAAAGTATGTTTAGTCTTTATGAAAAGCTTATAAATTGCTGCATGAAGGAATCTCACTTATAATACCTGTACCTCATGTTACAAGGTAATATTTAAGTGTTTGTATTGTTACCCTCTGGAATTGTGTAAATCAGCAAACAGGAGAAAGACATTCACTAGTTCAAAATGCTAGTTTCCAGCAGAAAGTGTTACATCTTGCCCCAAAGAGAAGGCCCATCAATGCCAAAGCAACTATTGTGGAACAAGAGGACAAAATACTTTGTTAACTGATCTTCCTCACTCCTTCTCCCATTCCCTTGGAGAGGCGACATGCAAGTGAATTCCTCCAATCTGCTGAACAGACAGCTCAGAGAAGGGGGAAAGGGAATAAAAGTCCTTGAGAAGGAGAAATGGTATCTCTATGCTGCTTGGACTCTTGAGGGCAAGGTTTTCTAGGCATAAGCAAGAGATCACCTGTGTTTAGCCTGAGTTAGTCCAAAGGGACAAATAGAGCTTGCTATTACAGAAGTTTCCTTTCCTTTTAAAACTTAAGCCTAACTTGTTTTGTTTGTGTATTTTTAAACTCCATTAACCTTGTGAATAACTCTTTCCTTTTCCTAGTTAATAAATCTTTAGACAATGTTATAGGACTCGTTACAATCATTGGCTACAGTGTGAAATCTAAAGTGCAATTGACCTGGGGTAAGTGACTGGCCCTTTGGGACAAGGGAATAACCTGAATATTCTGATTTTTGGTGTACGGGACCATCAATCACAAGACAAATCAAAATACCCAAGAGGACTGTCTGTGATTTCATGGTTAGGCTGTTATGGTGCCTAAAGAGTTTACACTTGATAGGAGAAATCTGTCTATAGAACTCACAGTCACTTTGGGGTTTGTACACTGCCTCTTAACAGTCTGCCCTGAGATTGGTACCCATGCTCTTGAGCCACTGCAGGACAACTTGACAATGATGATGTAATTAACATCCAGAAGTGTTAAAATACATTATTATAAAGGCTTTTCATCTCAAGATTCTAAGGGCCAAGTTTCAGAAAACCTGAGTTACGGTATGCAAACTTAGCTTCTAAAAAGTTCCCGGTGATGTTCTTTTGATCATTGAGCACTTCCTATTCACTTTTGCCAGTTAAAGAAACAAACACAGTTACTTTAGCCCAATTTAAACAGGTGCATGCCTAACTATCCAAATCTAATTTAAGTACAATCCTCTAGTCAAAATAAAATAAAGTTCTCTGATATTTCTTCTAAACTATTCAGATATCACCTCAGAAATTTTATCTTTGTTTTAAGCTTAATTTGGATGCAATGGGCCAAATTCTGCATTCTGCATTCACTTAACTGGTGTAAATCAAGAATATGTCCACTGATTTTAATAAAGTTATTCCAGATTTGTACTTGTGTAAGTGAGAGAAGAATATGGCTTCTGTAAACATTGATTTACATGGAATTTGCACCCCAGGTAACTGAGTAAAATTTGGTCTTTAAATTAAGGTTCAAAACTGCTCACTTCAAATTCCCATGTTAGTGTGCAATGTGATTATCTGTGAATTTATCTATGCCTTGTTTATGCTTTTGTACAGACTAAAAGTATGTTTTTGCCTTGTTGTATAAGTTCATATTTATTTATGATACCCCCAAACTAATATTTTTTACCCAATGGGGAAATTAAAGTTTAGTTTTATAGCTATTCTAGTCTTTCATCTGATTTGAAATCAGCTTTAATGAGGCAAAGAATGCCTTATTTGTAGTATAATAATTATAATAATACCAAGGGCTTGGCTACACTCGAAACTCCACAGCGCTGCCACAGGAGCGCTCCCGCAGCAGCGCTTTGAAGTGCGAGTGTGGTTGTGGCACCAGTGCTGGGAGAGAGCTCTCCCAGCGCTGCAAGTACTCCACCTCCCAGTGGGGATTAGCTTACAGCTGCTGGAAGACCGCGTGTGGACCGCTGTGGAGGGGGCTTTTCTGGACTGAGTCTTTTTCGAACTGTGCTCTTGTGGTAGGGGTTTGGACTGTGTCTGTTGGGACACCGGGGGTGTGGCGTGGAGCTGCCCCCGGTCCATCCGTGTCTCCCTTTGCCCCTACCACCATTGTTGCCCCCTCCACCACCCCTGCTGGCTGTTTTCCTTCTGCTTTGGACTCCTGCCTCTGGGCCTGAGCTGCTCGCCTGGCTCACCACGCCCACTTCCATCATTTGGGCCTGCAGCAGCAGCAGCCAAGCATTGACTTTTGCACAAGTGCCTGTGGGCACACCACCACCCCCTCGGACTGACCCCTTTCCTTTGCCAAATTTGTCCACCCCACCACCTCTCTGTGGCCCTGATAGTTCTGCCCCAGCCCTGCAGCTGTCCCCGTGGTCCCTCTACCCCATTCCCAGCTCGCCCTTTCCTCCCCGCACCCTGTGATCCCCCAGCCCTGATTGGTCCCTTCCCTCATGCGCCCATGCCCCCTCCCTTGCATTTGTGCCCTTCCCCCATTTGGTTTCCCCTTGTTCACTGCACCCCCCTCTGCCGTTGTCCTCCCGATCTCCTAGTGCAACTAGAGGAGCTGGAACTCCCCTCTGCGTCAGTGCCCTGAAACCCTCCCACCCCTAAGTTCTTGGTTGCTCCCCACGCCCCTTTAGCCTTCCCTTTCTGGCACCCTTCTCCCCTGCCTGCAGCCTAGCGGGGAGGGGTGGCCGCCTCCTCTCCCTCCCCTCATTATTTGTCCCCCTCCCTGCTCTCGTTATGGTGGGGGATGCGGCGGGGGACACCCCTTGTGATGCTCCCACCGCCCCTCCTCCACCTGCCCCGTGTCCATTTCCCAAGCCTCTACCTCAACCGCCGCTGCCGACCCACCTACCACTGCCCCTGTTGGGGCACCGGCGGCGGCGAGTTCCGGGGAGACCTCTGCTGCTTCCATGTCCCTCGCCCCTTCCAATTCGGGGGGATCCCCCCCAGCCAGTGGGAATGGTTGGGGTGGGAAGAAGGGTAAGGGCTCAGCTAGAAAGGCCAGGCCCTCCATGGCAGAGACTGCCCCCACTGCCGCAGCCCCGCTACTGGCCACGGCATCCCTCCCCACTACTCCCTCCACCAGCTCCGCGGGTGTCCCTCCCTCGGCCCCCAGGGCGTACGCCCAGATGGCGGTGGCCCCCCTGCCTGCCGCTGATCCTCCAACCGCCGCTTCCGCTACCATCTACAGTGGCCGGGCCCCACCTTGACCAGGAAGCACGGCATCCGTTGTCTCCTGGTGCCCACCTCGCCCCACGTGGAGACCTACGTGCGGGCATTGGTGAGGGTGGTGGGGCCCACGGCCATCGTGGCGGCCTCCAAAATGTACAGGAAGGTGCTCTTCTTCCTGGCATCGGAGGCCGCCGCCCAATGGTGGTAGAGACGGGCCTGGCGGTGGGGGGTGTGTTCGTCCCGCTGGAGCCATTGGAAAACTTGGGGGTCTGCTTGATCCTGACCTCCATCCCTCCCTTCCTGCCCGATGCCGCCCTGCTTCCTGCCCTTTCTGCGCTGGGGCTCCCCATCTCCATCATCAGCCCTCTCCCATTGGGCTGCAAGGACCTCGTCCTCCGTCAAGTCCTCTCGTTCCTCCATCAAGTGCAGCTTCAACTGCCGCCGGCGGCGCGTGGCAGAGAGGAACTCGAGGGGTCCTTTTTGGTCCCCTACCAGGGAGCCCACTACCGGGTGCATTATTCAATGGGGGAGGCCCGGTGCTACCTCTGCCGGGCGATGGGGCACGTCCGGAGGGACTGCCCCTTGGCCCAGCATGGAGTAGCGTCAGTGACCCCCGAGCCCCGGCAAGGCACCAGCCCTGTCATCACCAATTCCCCTGGCTGCCTGGCACCCGAAGCTGCCCCTTCTCCCTCTCGGTCCATCACTGTGGAGGAGGGTGCAGCGGAGATACTGCCGGGCGTGGGAGAGGGCTTGTCCCAGGGGGAATCCTCCCTTATTCCTGCTGTCCCATCACTGCCTCCCCGAGTCCCTGAGCCATTGCCCTTGCCACCCAACCTGACCTCTGTTAGCCAGTCCCCGGAAGATGCCATGGAAGGCTGGTCCTTAGTGCAGGGGAAGCGGGGCAAGAGGAAGGCTCGAGTCTCGTTACATCCTTTGGATTCGGAGACCCCCCGGAAGAGCAGGAAGGGGAGCACCAATGACGAGCTTTCTGTCTTGCCCCCTTGATTACTCCCATTCTGTGGTGCCAGCTGGGGACACCGTGGCAGCACCGGAAGGTGACACCACCCCTCCTCCAGGGTCCCTTCCCGTGGAAGCCCCCAGGGAGTCTCTCTCACCCCCTTCCCATCTGAAGCCCCTGCGAGCGCAGAGGTGGGCGTCGCCTTGGGTGCTGGCAGTAAAGGCCCTGGGGTGATGGACGGTGATCTCCCTTCCATCTACGAGGAGATCGAGGCCCTGGGTCTGACCCCGGTCACGCAGGGGGAGGATGACCCTCTGCCAGCAGCCTCGATCTGGGCGACCTCACCCCGGTCCCCTTGTCCCCGTGTTCCCTTCCCCTAACCACTGCTTCTGCTCCCACCTCTGAGGGTCCCTGGAATCTTCCATCAGCCCAGCTGCAGGTGGCACCCTGCTGATGGCCGCCGAGCCCATTTAGGCGACGGCTGGTGCCCCGCTGCTGGGACCCGGTTCCCAGGGGGTGTCCCTCTTGGGTGTGGAGCACTCAACCTCCTTCCCGGGCAGGGACCCCATTGATGACCATCCATCTCCTGATGCCAGGGCTACCGCCCAAACCATAGTGGCTGAGACCAGCATTGTTGGGGGTCTCCTTCCCACTCCCCAGGTCTCTGAGCCTAACCAGGAGGGGCCACCTTCCAGCGGCCCAACTATTGAGGCTCAGGATCCTACTTCTGCCCTCCTCTCCCGTTTTCCTCCAGGAGACCCATACAGATCCGGCCGCTGAAGCTAGCTGGTGGCTGGAGTCGGGGGACGGGGTCTACTTTAGCCACCTCTCGGTCCACATGGCTGGAGTGGTGACCCTGTTCTCCCCCGATCTATGGCCCAAGGTGCTGGGGGTCGCTGAGGCTGTGCCGGACTGCCTGCTGCACCTCCGGGTCCATATGGAGGGGCTTGTGGTTAATCTTGTCAATGTATATGCCCTGACATCGGGCCCGGAGAGGTTGCGTTTTTATCAGCAGGCGTCTGCCTTCCTCAGCTCCCTGGATCCTCGTGAGTGCCTGGTCCTGGGTGAGGACTTTAACACCACCCTCGAGGAATGAGACTGCTCGGGGACTGAGCAGTGCCCAGCTGTCATGGACGTCCTCCGGGAGATCATCGATTGCCACTCCCTAGAGGACGTCTGGCACGACCACCACCCAGACGATGTCTTGACGTTCACCTTCGTTCGGGTGGAGGCCCATCGGTCGCGCCACTCCCAGCTGGATCGCATTTACCTGTCACGTTTACACCTTTCATGGGCCCACTCCTCCAGTGTTTGGCCGGCCCCCTTTTCAGATCACCACCTTACAACTGTGACGGCCTCTTTCTGCGCGGAGAGGCCGGGGCCATCCTATTGGCACTTTAATAATACTTTGCTGGAGGATGCAGGCTTTGTGATGTCCTTCTGGGAGTTCTGGCTGGCCTGGTGAGGGCAGAGGTGTGCCTTTCCCTCGGCGTGGCGGTGGTGGGATCTGGGGAAGGTGCGTGCCTGGCTCTTCTGCCATGACTACACATGGGGCACCAGCCGACGGAGGGATGCAGCGATAGGGCAGTTGGAAAGGGAGGTCTTGGAGCTGGAGAGGCATCTGGCCACCAGCCCCGAGGATCCATCCCTCTGTGGAGCATGCCGGGAGAAGTGGAAGGAGCTCCTGGCCCTTGAAGACCATCAGGCCTGGGGTGCCTTTGTTCAATCCCGCATCCGCCTCCTTCGAGAGATGGATTGCAGCTCCCGCTTCTTCTATGCCCTGGAGAAAAGGAGGGGGGCCAAGAAGCATGTCACCTGCCTCCTGGAAGAGGACAGCACCCCCCTCACGGATCCGGCAGAGATGTGCGAGAGGGCCAGGGCCTTCTATGCAACTCTTTTCTCCTGGATTCAACCATGCTCTGGGACGGTCTCTCGATGGTCAGCATGGGCAACTGGAACCGGCTAGAGCTGCCTCTCACTCTGGCCGAGTTCTCGGAAGCCCTCCATCGCATGCCCACCAACAAATCTCCTGGCATGGACTGGCTGACCATGGAGTTTTACCGTGTGTTCTGGGACGTCCTCGACCTGGTCACCGTCTGGTCTGAGTCTTTGCAGGGAGGGGTCCTCCCTCTCTCATGCAGGCGAGCCGTGCTCGCCTTATTGCCAAAGAGGGGGGACCTCCATGACTTAAGGAATTGGCGTCCCATCTCGCTCCTCAGCACGGACTACAAAATTGTTACAAAGGCCATCTTGATGCGGCTAGGGTCCATGCTGGCAGACATGATCCACCCAGACCAGACCTACACTGTCCCGGGCCGCACGATCTTTGATAACCTGTATCTGGTCCAGGACCTTCTGGAATTAGGGTGTAGGGATGGTCTGTCATTCGCCCTCTTGTCCCTGGATCAGGAGAAGGCATTTGAAAGGGTGGACCACGGGTATCTCCTGAGCACTCTGAAAGTATTCGGCTTTGGACCCCGGTTTGTGGGTTTTCTCCAGGTGCTGTACGCTTCTGCGGAGTGGTTGGTCAGGCTCAACTGGACCCTGACGGAGCCGGTCAGTTCGGGCGAGGAGTGTGTCAGGGGTGTCCCCTCTTGGGTCAGCTGTACGCTCTGGTGATCAAGCCCTTCCTCTGTCTCCTCTGTCAGAGGCTGACAGGGTTGATGCTTCGAGAGCCGGAGCTGCAGCTGGTCTTGTCGAAGTATGCCGACTATGTGCTCCTCGTGGTCCAGGACCCAGGTGACTTGGTGCAGGTGGAGGCATGCCAGGCCATCTGCTCGGTGGCCTCCTCCGTCCAAGTCAACTGGGTCAAGAGCTCTGGCCCGGTGGTCGGGGACGGGCGGCAGGCGAGATCCCTCCCACCCGCGCTTCAGGCCATCCGGTGGAGCTTGGGTCCTCTGCTCTATCTCGGCATTTAGCTTTCTGCCATGCATCCGTCTCCACCAGAGAACTGGCACAATTTAGAGGGCAGGGTGATGGAGTGGCTCTGGAAAAGGACGGGACTGCTCCGGTGCCTCTCCCTTCGAGGGAGGGCTCTGGTGCTCAATCAACTGGTCCTGTCTATGCTCTGGTACCAACTCAACACCCTGGTCCCGGCCCCAGGTTTCCTGGCCAACCTCCGGATGATGATTCTGGAGTTCATTTGGCCAGGGATGCACTGGGTCTCTGCAGGGGTCCTCCACCTGCCCCTGGAGGAGGGGGGGCAGGGCCTGAAATGCTTACACACTCAGGTCCATGTCTTCCACCTCCAGGCCCTGCAGAGACTCCTGTATGGTGCAGGTAGTCCGGCGTGGAGTTTATTGGTGCACACCTTCCTTCGCCGCTTCCGAGGGCTCCGACACGACCGGCAGCTCTTTTACCTCCATCCGAGAGGTCTTCCGCGAGACCTCTCCAGGCTGCCGGTCTTCTACCAAGATCTCCTCCAGACCTGGAAGCTCTTTTTAATGACCAGGTCCATGGCGGCCACCGTGGGGACTGATCGCCTCACGAAGCCCCTGCTACACAATCCCCAGCTTCATGTGCAGGTGGCGGAGTCCCCTGCGGTGCGTCAGAGGCTGGTCTTGGTGGGAGTCACCAGGATCGGAGACCTCCTGGACTACAACCGGGGAGACTGGCTGGATCCCCGATGCTCGCTCATCTCATAGGGCTCTCCAGACCTCGTGCTCCCTGGTGCGTATTTCAGGAGGTGAAGGCCGCTTTACTGACTGCTGCTCGGGCTTACCTCGACCGGGTCCTGCGAGAGGGCATGCTGTGCCCACCCTCCACCCCAGGCCCCGTGGACATTTTTATCGGGCCCCTGCCCCATGGACCCAATTGGCCCCCTCTCCCTTTCACTGTGAGCCGGCTGCATGATCTGCAGCTGGTTCTGTTCCAGGCCGCGCCATGGAAACACCTGTACATGCTCATGCTCCACACTCTCCACTACCTCACCCTCGCATCCTGCCCTAATACCAAATGGCGGGACCTCCTACCACCTCTCGAGGGTGAGAGGCCCCGGTGGGCCAGCTTATACTCCGCCCTGGTCCCGAGGCCCGCTGGGGATGTCAGTTGGCGGCTCCTTCACTGGGCCGTGAGCACGGGCGTGTACTTGGCACAGTTTACCCTTCCCCAATACCTGTCCTTTTTGTGGCATGAAAGAGACCCTGGTGCATATTTATTTAGAGTGCACCAGATTGCAGCCCCTGTTCCGGCTCTTCTTGAACCTTTTCTTGTGTTTTTGGTTGCACTTTTCCCCTCACCTGTTTATCTATGCATTCCCCATCCGTGGCCCCACAAAGAAGCGGGATCTCCTTGTCAACCTCCTCTTGGCCCTGGCCAAACTAGCCATCTACAAAACCAGGGAGAGGAGGTTGGCCGACAGGATTTCCTGCTACTGTAGGGCCTATTTCTGCTCCTCCATCCATTCACACATCCGGGCAGAGTTCCTCTGGGCGGCCTCCACTGGCTCCCTTGATGCTTTTGAGGAGCAGTGGGCATTGTCTGGGGTTCTCTGCTCGGTGTCCCCATCAGGTTCCCTTCATTTAGCCCTATGACCTCACTCCCGATCTTGTTTTCTCATTAGTTGTCCCCCGTACTTATCTGGTGTCACGGACCTGTGGATCCTCCACTTAGGCTGGGGAGAGGTCCTTTAGAAGTGGGCGGGCTTTGCCCGCCCACCTCCTGGATACCAATAGGACCAGACTCCTGTACCCCACTGGCCTGGTTCTGTCACACAAGCTATATGCTAATAAGGTCTGAGTGAAACTTTTCTTTTCATCATAGCAATATAAACACTTAAATGTTGGAAAAAGTGTCTTTATTTCTCTCAAATAAAAATAATGATCTGTTTTGAAAATCAAAGATAGTCTTGTACGTCAGAGTGTATTATACACACACATCTTTGACTTTGGTTATTTATATATAATCTATTTACTTTGGATTTTCTGCTTACTACTAAAGATATTAGTCTTGGGGAAAATAAGAGTTTGAGAGGTTACATATTACGACCTCAGTGTATAATTACTATGAATAATTTAAAAGATTACTGAAAAGTGATCCTCCTCGCATTAACAACAAATTTCCCTTTTGTAAAGTTTAAAAATTCTGACCTGTCAGTTACTGGAGCGTAAATATTGAACTATATGCAAATTTAATTTATTCTCACATAGTAACCATCCAATACATAAAAGTCCACAAAGTGTGATAAAGTTTGGTGAAACATTTCTGAAGGAGTTTTCATTTGTTTGAAATTCTCTATGATGCACTGAATTACAAGTGCTGTGTTGGTATATGGAGTAACTCAATGTCATACGTTATTACATTGATGGAAAATGTTGCATTGGCACTAATAAAGAAAAGTAAAAATAAATTTTACAATTATTAAAATATGTATTCTAAAAATTTGTCAAGAAGTAGGGCATCTTTTCCAGACACTATTTTACATTTTTAGAGCAAGGAAACAAGAGAAAATAAAACAAGAATTATAACGAAAACACAAACCCTAAATATCTTTTCAAAGGGCACACAGGGATTGATAGAGTTTCTGCGGCACAAGCTATGAACAAATTAGCTTCCAATGCCTACAGGACCTGGATATGTCTACACTCTATGTGTAGTATGTGCCAGTGTAGTATGTCTACACTGGCAAGTTATAGCACTTTTATTAAAGTGCTGGAACTAAACCGCTGTTGCATGTCCACACTGTACTGGAGCGCATCCACATTAGCAGTCTCTTGCAACAGCAAAGACAGCAGTGCATTGTGGTAGCTATACCACTGTGCAACTGGACACAGAGTGCTTTGGGAACGGTTTGCAATCTCTCATGGGGCAGGCACAGCATCACATGATGCAGCTTTCCCAATCCCATTGTTCCATGCGTATTCTACTACATTGTCAGCTGCTTTTCAACTGAAGTGTGTTTGTGGGTGGAGAGTGTGTGGCAGAGAGTGTGTTTGTGTATGGATTGGGGGGAGAGACACAGTGTTTTTTGGGGACAGAGAATGCGTCAGCATGCTGTCTTGTAAGTTCAGTCAGCGGCAGGAAGCAACCAGTCCTGAAGCAGGGGGGGAAACCCCAGCATCAGCCCCCGCCTCCCTCCCCAGCTCTCTGCACAGCACTCTCTCTCTCTCTCTCTCTCTCTCTCTCACACACACACACACACACACACACACACACACACACACACACACACACACCCCTGCCCCTGTGTTCAACAGCACAAGCATTCCACATTAATGGTTTGCTTTGTGTCCTGGAGCAGATCAGCACAGCACTCAAGGGCTGTCAGAAACAGTGCTTTGAAAGGGGAGGGGTGCATATCTCCAGGGCAGCCAAGTTCAAAACAATGAGTAGAGCATTCACTTGAGGCATTATGGGACAGTTCCGGAGACCAGTTACAGTGCAGAAAGCAATCGAGCGTCTACACTGGCAATAGAGAGCTGGAACCTCTGAGCAAATAGACCTACGACTCTCCTCAAGGTGGGTTTTTTGCAGCGCTGCAACTGAGGAGTTTCTGCACACAAAGTGACTTGGCAGTGTGTACACACCTGCAGTTTGAGTACAAAAAGCTGATTTACTGCATAGAAACTTGCCAGAGTAGACAAGCCCTTAGTCTCTCATTTCTCTTGTTCCTTTTTTTTTTTTAATCATGTATTTTGGGGAATGCCTGTTCCATTTTAAACTAAAAATATCCCTTTTGATGCTCTAGCTGACTATCTTCACACTTTCCTTCTTCCTTTACCTTGAGATGAGACACCCCTATCATGACCCCTTCACAGAAAAATCCACAATTCTTCTTGTGGAAAAAGAGATCACTGAATAAGGGTGGCAGGATTTCATGAAGAAGAAGTGATGATCACCAATGGGAGAGGTATAACAAAGCTATGCAACAAAAGTTCTGGTTCAAAGTCCATTGAAGTCAATGGAAAGACTGGACTGCAGTGGGCTCTGTATCAGACTTATAGGGCAAGATCTTCAGCTAGTAGAGTCATTACATCTCCATTTGTTTCAGTGGAGATCTAATGATTTAAACCAGTTGAGGTTCTGGCCTGTAATGTTTAGAAAAAGCTATGCTGTAGCCACCAATAAATCATTAGCATTTACCCACAGCTACCACCAGCACTGTCCAAGATATTATAATTTCCATTCGTCCATCTTAGTTTTCTGGCTTTTCAGAATACCTCACATGTCTGACATATAAACTTTTTGCTGCTCTTCTTGATTTAAAAAAGACAAACAAACACCATCAAGTGTAAATCTGGAAAGCAAACATGTTAGTTACAAACCTAAGATACACATTTGAGAGAACATACTGCTGAACACACTGGATAACCCACTAACCTCCTCTTTTTGTCCTAGGACTGAAAAGATGTTAATGGTCCCTTACAATATGTGCTAACTACTTGTGCTAAACAATCTGTTCCACCTTGCCTTTTGTTGTGAGGCTGGGAATTCCTTTCCCAGATTTGAAGAAGAGCTGTGTGTGGCTTGAAAGCTTGTGTGTCTCACCAACAGATCTTGCTCCAATAAAAGTTATTAGCTCACTTACTTTGTCTCTCTCAACTATTAAATGTTAATTTTACTGTTAAAGCTCGTGATGGTCTATGCTGAATAGATGAAAACTGCATTTTGAAAATAAGATAACTAGAGTAGAAACATTGGACAAAATCATTTCCCACCCTTTCATAGCATGGATTAGATGAAAGTAACAGACAGACTACACCAAAGGCTCGAAAATTTTTGGAAAGAGGATGGAAGTGATGCAACATGCTCCTCAAGAAAGAATACTCACCTGGTTAAAGCACTCACCTAGCAGGTGGGGAAACCAGAATCTAGTCCTCCTACTCCAATGTCTTTGTTGTTATTTATCCATCCTGTGATTGCTTCAACAGGAGAGATTGAGGGACCCTCATAGTAGAATATCTTGTAGCCCACGGGTTAGAATGCTTCACGTAGGAAGGAACTGTCAGTTGCAGACATACAAAATGGGAAATGACTGCCTAGGAAGGAGTACTGTAGAAAGGGCGTGGGGGTCACAGGGTATTGCAAGATAAATAGGAGTCAACAGTGTAACACTATTGGAAAAAAAAAGCAAACATCATTCTGGGATGTTTTACCTGGACTGTTTTAAGCAAGACACGAGAAGTAATTATTTTGCACTACTCTGAGCTGATTAGGCTTCAATAGGAGTATTGTGTGCAGTTCTGGGCACCACATTTCAGGAAAGATGTGGGCAAATTGGTGGAAGTCCAGAGATGAGCAACAAAAATGATTAAAGGTCTAGAAAACATGACCTATGAGGGAAGATTGAAAAAATTGGGTTTGTTTAGTCTGAGGAAGAGAGGACTGAGAGAGGACATGATAACAGATTTCAAGTACATGAAATGTTGTTACAAGGAGAAGAGAGAAAAAATATTCTCCTTAACCACTGAGGATAGGACAAGAAGCAATGGGCTTAAATTGTAATAAGGGCAGTTTAGATTAGATTTTAGAAACAACTTCCTGTCAGGGTGGGTAAGCTCTGGAATAAATTGCCTAGGGAGGTTGTGGACTTTCCACCATTGGAGATTTTTAAGATCAGGTTAGAAAACACCTGTCAGAGATGGTCTAGATAATACTTAGTCCTGCCATGAGTGCTGGATGACCTCTCGAGGTCCCTTCCCATTCTACAATTCTATGATCTGATTGGGAGGACTTGAACCAAAGGTCTCTATATCCTGGGTGAGTAACCTAACCACTGGGCTAAAAGTTATGAGGCAGGTCATCATTATTCCCACCCCATGCTGTTTTATGTAAATGCACCTGAAGGTCCTAATGTGGTGGGCACCCCCTACGTATGTGGCTGCAGCACGGACATATCGCTGTTTGATACTCCCTTCGGAATCCCCATCAAGAAAAGGTGTGAAACAAGGAGATACAGTTTCACCAAAATTATTCACAGCCTGTCTTGAATTGTTTTTTTGATGAGCAGAGTTGAAAGGTGGGATTAATATCAATGGAGAGCAGTTAAACCATCTCAGGTTTGCAGATGATATAGTACTGATAGCCGAAAATACAGCCCAGCTTGAGAGAATGCTTAAAGAACTGAATGTGAAAAGTAGTCAAGTCGGATTAAAAATGAATCAGTTGAAAACTGAATACATGAGATCATATGTTCTTCCAAGAACCCAAATCATTCTTGGAGGAGAGCAGATCCAAGAAGTTGATAAATATGTCTATTTGGGCCAGGAAGTCAACATGCACCCCAATCAGAATGGCGAACTGTCACGCAGAAAAAAGGTTGGATGGTGTGCATTCAATGACATCAAGGGCATCCTCCATGGAAAGATCAGCAAAACAACTCGTGCTAATCTTTTCAACTCAATTGTGCTTCCAGTGATGTTATATGGCAGTAAAACATGGTTGCTGACAAAGATTGAAGAACATCAGTTGTCTGTCACACAGAAAGTGACAGAACAAACATTTTTGGGCATTTCACTCCGTGATCACATCCCCAAAGAAATAATTAGGCACCAGTCTGGAGTGTGAGAAGTTGTTGTTGAAAGCAGGATCAGCAAAATGCGGTGGGCGGGACATGTGGCCCGACTCAGCAACAACAGATGGACTGCAGCTATATCTGAGTGGCATCCATGAGAACAGAAATGGCCATGCGGTCAGCCTCCAAATAGGTGGGATGATTTCCTAACAAGGAGATATGGACAAGCATGGCGAAGGATGGCCAGAGTGAGAGAAAATTGGAAGATGTATTGTGATCAGCTCAGTCTTAACCATCAACATAACTACTGCCTCTCACAGCTGGATTTACTATGCCGGCAGAAGAAGCTCTCTCATCAGGGTAATAGCGTTTTCATTGAAACTGCTGCTTTTTAAATGTATACTTGCCCTGTGACAACTTGCAATTGAAAAGAACATCTCAGCTCTCAAACCTCAAGTCAGGAAAGAGCTTTCCCACTATGATTAATCATGAGTCTCCATGGACTGAGGATGGTGAGGGATGACGGGGTGGAAAAAGCCTTTCAAAAGCAGGCTTGGAACTGAGGTTTTTTGTACAAAACTTGGGGTCAGTGTAAAGGCAGGAGACAGAATTCTGGGTGTCTACTATAGACAGGGGTTACACTTGGACACTATTTTAAGGCAACAAGTAACTCTTATTAGAAAAGGGATTTTATTTAATATGAAAGTGTAAAAGCTGAGATTGCGTCCTTATATTTATTTTCTGTTTAACTTGAATGTTTGCTTTTTCTTACTATTTCATCTTTGAATCTGTGATTTTTGTACTAAATAAACTTTTTCATATTTTTTATCCCAAGCAGGTCTCTGATGTGCAAACTGTGTGGAAAGTGGATGTCAAAGTTCACTGATAACTGAGGGTTGCTGATTTCAGACCTTCTATAGTGATGAACCAGAGGACAATGGTCTGAGTGTCTGGTAATTAAAACCTTGAGGAGGATGTATTTGGTCAGACTTGGGCCTAGAAGGGCTGTTGGTGTCACCCTGCAAAGAGTAACGGGGCTGGTGAAAGCCAGGGTGAGACCTTATGTTTGTGGGCTAGCAAAGGCCCCCAAGGCTACAGGGCAGGCCATGATGGAAATCCATTCTGGTCTGAGGCACCCAAAACATCGCAGGTTGCTACTGAAAAGTAAACATTTGCCAACAGCAACCACACGTTAGTATATTAAATACCACATTTTCCTCCTGCTTCCATGGTGACTGTTGAGAAATACCTACTTTTAAATGGTATCCTCTAAGGACCTCTGTATATGTATGTGTGTGGATGGATGGATATAAATTTTAGTTAAAAGTTGTAAAACTTCTGCATATGGAAATAAAAATGTCATAGAATCATAGGGTTGGAAGGGACCTCAGGAAGTCATCTAGTTCAACCCCCTGCTCAAAGAGGACCAATCCCCAACTAAATCATCCCAGTGAGGGCTTTGTCAAGCCTGACTTTACAAACCTTTAAGGAAGGAGATTCCACCACCTCCCTAGGTAACCCATTACCACCTCCCTAGGTAACCCATTAAAAATTAAAGGTCATTGAGTCCAGTCCCCTGCCTTCACTCAGGGCCGGCTATAACATTTTTGCTGCCCTAAGCAAAAAAAAAAGAGCAGCGCCCCAACCTAACACCCTCCCCTGCGAGTGTCACTGACTCCCCCCGAGCGCCACGTCACACCGCCCAAGTCCCTGACCCCCCCGAGTGCCATTCTGCCCAAGCCCCCGCCCCTCCAAGCACCGCGCTGCCCAAGTCCCCGCCCCCCAAGCACCACGCTGCCCAAGTCCCTGCCCCCGAGCACCACGTCGCTCCACCCAAGCCCCCACCCCCCGAGCGCCATGCTGCCAAACCCCGTCCCCCCAGCACCGTGCCGCCCAAATCCCACCCCCCCAGCACCGCACCGCATGCATGTGATTGGTTGGTGTCTGGAGCTGGCCCTGCTTCACTAGCAGGACCAAGTACTGATTTTGCTCCAGATTCCTAAGTGGTCCCCTTAAGAATTGAACTCACAACTCTGGGTTTAAGCAGGCCAATGCTCAACTATCTGAACTATCTCTCCCCTAATTTTTTTTTCATTTTTATTTTTTTTGTGCTCAAACCACAGAGATATCCCTCTGGCACTAGAAAAGGTTCAGAAAAGGGCAACTAAAATGATTAGGGGTTTGGAGAAGGCCCCTTATGAGGAAAGATGAAAGAGGCTAGGACTCTTCAAATTGGAAAAGAGGAGACTAAGGGGGGATATGATAGAGGTATATAAAATCATGAGTGATGTGGAGAAAGTGGATAAGGAAAAGTTATTTACTTATTCCCATAATACAAGAACTAGGGGTCACCAAATGAAATTAATAGGCAGCAGGTTTAAAACAAATAAAAGGAAGTTCTTCACGCAGTGCACAGTCAACCTGTGGAACTCCTTATCTGAGGAGGTTGTGAAGGTTAGGACTATAACAGCGTTTAAAAGAGAATTGGATAAATTCATGGTGGTTAAGTCTATAAATGGCTATTAGCCAGGATGAGTAAGGAATGGTGTCTCTAGCCTCTGTTTGTCAGAGGATGAAAATGGATGGCAGGAGAGAGATCATCGCCTGCTGGGTTCACTCCCTCTGGGGCATCTGGCATTGGCCACTGTCGGTAGACAGATACTGGGCTAGATGGATCTTTGGTCTGACCCGGTACGGCCGTTCTTATGTTCCCCCTCATATTATAGCTACCCTTTGGAAACAGTGTTGCTATAAAAATGCTTGACATTGGAGACTTTTTTTTTTACAAGGTCTTGACACTTGCGTACAATGATTTAAATTGTTGCTTAAAATAAAGCGCCTAAATTTTCAAAGAACTAGCTAGCAATTTTGGTGGCCTACATTGAAACACCTGAAATGGGCTTAGTTTTCTGAAAATCTAGCCCCTTTGAGAAGACATCTAAGAAGCCCTTTGAGAATCACACCTGATTTTCAATAAGTCCTGACTACCTGCCATCTGAAAAGAGAGTCTACTTCAGTTGATTCAATTTATACACCCAAAAATTGAGGCATCAAAATTGCCAGACATTGTGAAAATGTAGTTCTTTATAAATAAAGGTTGTCAGGGCAAAAAGTGTGAAAGTGGTGAAAGAAAAGTGCAATGAGATAAGCTTCAAAAAGAAGCAGCCATAACAGAGTAAACACTAGACTTTATCTCATCCTTTAAGGGCTCCTTCTAGATCCCAGTGTGCAATTGTACCTCAGTTTAGTCTCTCTGCAAATTCTGACAGGGGATTTCTTGAAAGCAAACTGCAAATTGATTTGAAATTGTACCTTTTATACCTGAAAAGCCCTGCAGGTAACATTCTTACGTTTGTGGCCTAAACCATTGATTTTTTTATGGCTACTGGACTTGGAATCTATCTGGATTGAGGGGCTGGAACCATGCACTTTTAGAAGCTTAGGAACATGAAAGCAGTATTGTAGCAGGGTGGTTACCCACTCCAGCTCTGGAAGGGTTAAAGCCAGCCCTGAGAGAGGGCTGAGGCTGGGAAGGAAAGCCTGGGCTATTTGGGGAAGGCAGTAACAGCTGGGGCCACGCCCCAATCAGGCCCACCTGGTCCATATAAGAGGCTCCGAGCCAGAAGCCTAAACAGTCCTTCTCTGCTTATAGAGAGAGAAGGGCCTGGCTTCTAGGGAGCTGAGCAGGGTACTGGAAGTGGAGCAGGGCTGGGGAAAGGCTTGGGGAGCTCGAGCCTGGAAAACCCCCTAGGCTGTGGGCCTAGCTGAGGGCCTAAGACAAGTACTGGGGCAGCCCAGCAATAGGTAGAGGCAGCAGGTCCAGACCCAACCTTGCCTATGATGAGTGCAGTCTGCCCCAGGGCGTGGGGTCAAGTTGGTGATTAGCAATAGCCTATGACTGAGGTGAGGTGGCGGTAGTGGGTGGGGGTTCCCCATAGTGGGCAGACCTGGAGAAACAGTGGGGGTACTGCCAGGGGACAGCACCCACTGAAAGGGTCACCCAGGGTCTGAGAGGGACATGGGGGCGAGCAGTAGCATGACACCGGCTGACAGGGGTTACTCCAGAGGCTTGAAGGTAATTCCCTGAGATGACCAGCAGGAGTCGCTGCTGGGTGAGTCTGCACCCAGTTACAAGTAAATAAACCTGGCATTTTGAAGATATAATGTTTTCTTGATGAAAACAAGTAATAATCTTTTATGCAGAGAGGACAACCCATTTGAAAGCAAATGTACATAATTAACAGAAGTCTATAAAAATGTATTCACTTTTATTAAGTTTATTTTTCAGTGGGGTTATCTCTGCATGATGAAAATGGGGAAAGAAGGAAAAAAGGGGGGCATGTCATAATCGTAATGTCATTTTGCCTATAATTGTAGAATTCTTGAGTCTCTTTACTCCCCTAATAAATGAACACATAGCTAAGCAGGCAACTACTTGTAGAATTAATCTACACTGCTTATCAGTTACTATATGTGAATAATGTATATTCTTAAAGGAAGAAAAGGCTAAAATTTTCAAACTTGGCTGCTTATAGTTAAATACCTAAATCTGCATTTATGTACCCAAACAAGTGCTCTGATTTTAGCTACCAGCAACTTCAGTTACCTTTCAATATCTAAACAGGGATTTAGATGCCTACATTTAGGAGCCCAAGTTTTAAAGAACTGACTTTCTTTTTTTCTGTGATTTTTCTTTTCCACCAAAAGAAGGATAGATGGTCATTTCAGTGTCTACATTCTGCATAGACAAATGGGTTTATTGGAAAATATATTCATGTTGAACCTCTCAAATTATTTGATGTGGTAGTATAATATGACAAATATTAACCTTCACGAAGCAAAGTATTACTAAGGCTACATTTTAGTCACGGGTATTTTCAGTAAAAGTCATGGTGCTGTGGAGGGGGGCAGTCTGGGGACGCTGTGGGTGCTGGGTGGGTGTCCCAGGAGCTCCGCTGGCCCTCGGGGTGGCGGGCGGCAGTGCATGGTCCAGGACCCTTGCTACTGCTGGAGGGTGGGGGTTGGTGGAACTGACAGGTTCCCTACCTGGCTTGGTGTGTCTCTGCAGCTCTTAGGGGGAGGGAAGGCCAGGGGCGCTCTGTGCACTACCCTCAAATGCATCTGATGAAGTGGGTATTCACCCATGAAAGCTCATGCTCCAAAACGTCTGTTAGTCTATAAGGTGCCACAGGGTTCTTTGCTGCTTTTACAGATCCAGACTAACACGGCTACCCCTCTGATACTTACCGTCAAATAGATGCAGCTCCCATTGGCCAGGAACCACAGCACACAGAACCCTCTGGCCCTTCCACCTTGGTCAAAAGTTGCAGGGTTATACCAGTCGCTTCCGGGGAACCCCCCTCCTGCAAAGTAAGTGCTGCTCCATTTTGAAATGGATCTTAAATGGCCCACAGCTGGGCGAATAATTAACAGTACCAGTGAAAATTTGGAAAACAATATGCTTAATGCATAATAATTTAATTTAGAAAGACTCACACAAGCAGTAATGGTTATATAACACATACTCCTTAATAAGCCCCAATTCCCCAAACATAAACCCTCAGCTACTATGTTGGACTTGCACAGTATCCTGACTAGCAAACAAAGCAGGTATAGCGACTAATTCTAGATCGAGATTTTTTTTCTTCTTTCCTTTTTCAGGAAGGCAGACTTGGTCTGTCAAATGCCTCTCCCAAGCAGGCTCTAGGTCACCCTGAGGACCTCTGTCTCAGTGTCACAGATCACTTCAAATTTTAATGGGGGAACTAACTTTGTTTAGTATTTATACCTTTTGTTATCAAAGGAGTCACAGGTTCAGAAATATGCCCTGGGGTGTCTTTTACTGGTTTTCCCTAATTAATTTTTTTTTGGGGGGGGGGGGGGATGAGGGGTGCTGCTGAACAGACACAGACCAAAGCTCAATCAAAGTTTACCATTCAGAGTGGTCATTTTGACCCAGATCAGCCTGTACCAAGCCCACAGATAGCATGTTTTTACATTTTCTTTACCTTGTGAGCTGGTCCCCTGGCTGGTACAATCCAAAGTTCAATGTTGAAACATACATGCAGATTGAGCCTTTATTAACCATTCAAATGCAGTTTCAATGCTTTCAGTAGTTTTCCACATCATTTATTTAATGCTAAGAGAATCCTGCTCCCAGTATACTTTAGCAAATTTAGACATACCAAGCCATACCAAACTCATGCTTGCCACATTTATTCATATCAGTCACAGCAATTTATAGTTGCTTAATAATAATTTGATATTGTCCCAACATCAAGTGTTCGGGCAGCCCCTGAGCCAGCCTGCAAAAGTCACGGAGGTCACAGAAAGTCATAGAATCCATGGCTTCTGTGACGTCAGTGACAGACACACAGCCTTAAGTATGACGCACATGCATGGTAAAGATACTTCACTCTAATTACTATTGTTAACTATACTTTGCATTTACAAAATTCTTTTCCTCTGATGTTCTTAAAGGGTATTTAGAAACACTATGCCTCACAATAGCACTTTAATGTATGTCAGGATCATACTCATTTTATAAAATAAGGTACAGATATTTTGACACGCTGGAGGGATCATATCTCCCAGCTGGCCTGGGGATGCTGGGGAATCCTCAGGAGGAGCTGGAACTTCTTGCAGAAGGTCTGGTCCACCCTACTCTCTATGCTGCTGCCACAACCCTCACCAGGAAAAGCGGAATAAAGAGAAAAGAAAAAGAGGAGATATTATGACTAGGCCAAGGCAACAGGAATAAATGGCAGAGGTTGGAAAAAATCAAGGGTCCTGGCTTCTAGCCTTGTGTGCCAACCCCTAAACATGCTTTCTTCTATTACCATTTTGCAACGTTTCATGATGAATTTAAATATTTTGGATCCCAAAGCAAATCTTAAACAATATGTCTCATATGATCCTGGAAAGAAGACAAATTCTGGAAAATATAAGCTATTTCTACAAGATCTAACTGAATTTTGCACTGAAATGTGTTACTTTTTATAGATGTGTTAATTGTTGCTGAGTAACGAATTATTGCTAAAGGTTATAGAAGTTCCCGCAGTTACTTTCAGTTACGGACTAATATTATTGGCCTACTAGCATATGATATTAATAGAATTCTGACTGCTGGTGACAATTTATAATTCGGTTACCCAATAGGTTCAATCTACAACTTGTTAAAGAATGTTGATAGTTTAGATTTCACAGTGGACACAGGAGGCCTAATTCCTGCCACCCTTACCCATATAAGAGTTGCAGGCCTGAGTGCAGAATGCAAAGGAAGCTGTAGTAAGACTGCATCAAAATTTCTCCTTTTCTCGTAACTCTTCTTCCTAGAGCTGATTTAATATTCTGAGCAAACAAAACCAGTAACTAGAAAGTTCAAGACCAACATTTTTATACATAGAAGAAGTCAAAAACCATTGAACCTTGTATTAAAATATTAAACTTTTTTTTCCTTTGACACTAACAGTATTCTCTGTAGGAATAAGAATGAAAATTAAAGTATTTCAGAATCACAGATACAGTATTTTTGGCCAAACAGGGAAAGAGTATGAGCTGTATTTTGTATCTTTAAGACTCAGCCCCAGCTCGTTGGTGCCTTGGAGGTGCTACCTGCAGGCGTAGGGGCAAATGTATCCCACAGAAGTCTAGGGCTGCCCTGAAGCAACTCCTGTTACCACAGACTCTCTGAAGCTTGCAGTATTATGACATCACTGGGAACTGGAACTTACCCCACTTGCTTTAAAGTGCTTAAAGACTCTTTATGAAAAGTGTTATGTAAACAAAGTATGTTTTTATTCTCCATAATATGAGAATAAGTATGTTTCCTAATATTTTGGATTATTTTATTGATGTCAATGAAATAACATGCAGGCCATTTTTGCATAACATTTAAGATACTAGTATAAGCTAGAAGTGTCATTAATATTTATAAGTGTGCATAGTGAGTTAATCTCTCTCACACACACACACACAAAATGACAGGTCTCTGTCCCAAGGTAATTTCAAACTAAATTGGACATAACACAGCAAGAGATGACAACACAGGGTGAGGAAATGGGTCTGGAATGATCAGCAACAAAGAAGCATCCATATAATATGCTAGTTGTTAACTAGATATTATACTAGTTTCTTTTATTTTTTTTAAAAAAATCTAACGTTACATTTGGAGGACAATGTCTAGAACAAAGGCTGAATTGGAGATCAATAGCTGAAGGATATTAAAAAAATGTAAGTTTGGTGAATATTCAGGACAAAATGGTTTGGAAATGTTTCAAGTTAAGAAAAAAAAAACACTTAACTTGTCTGGACAAGTCCCTATATATTCCTGAACCTGTTCCAACCACTTATTATAGCCTGTTAATAGCATCTTTATATCTGAAGCAGACCTCATTTCATTTACTAATGGCATATAACTGTAGTACCAGGTAGTGTACATTTAATTGATGTGTTTGCAACCCTACTTCTTTCTATATTTAATTTTCAATTTTATTAAAAGTGTGGATTTAATTGAAATATTTGATACGCCATAAAATACTTGCAGACTCCAACTTTGTGGGAGGAGGATCAAAGGCATATTGCAATTTTATTAAAGCAATTTAGTTAACAGAGTTTACTGCTCATCCCGGGGATATCAACATACCCTTCTCCAAGTGCTAAATTCTTCTCCCAAAACATTTCTGAGAGAAGGAATTATTTTGAAAGTCTAATTCTATTTTTATGTTCAGACTAATCACTGTTACTTTTATATCACTTCATATAGCTTCTTCCCTGGATCTTAAAAATAATAATAATCTGGATAAGGACTCCAGGTACCTAGAATGGTCAAAGCAATGATGTACTGGTACATTGCTACACTGATAATACAAATATCTATAGAGTAGATGTGCTTTGTACACTAATAAGCTCTTGAGATACATTTATAGAAGGCTCAAAACCTTAATGAAATTACTCTATCTAATACTCTAAAAAGAGGCAAGTCAATTATTGTGTATCTACACCCCATACTTTAAAAAAATCACTTAAATGAATAAAGATGCTCCTTACAGTCCTCTGTTGCACCACTAAATAATCATGTTCTCATTGTTCTGTAAGTTATATATAACAACCTCAAGGTTTTATTCTACCTTTTGTACATAACTATTGTTTCTACTGTAAATAGGAAAGCTGACCCCTAAAACCTCAAAATATGCTAATAAATGCCATGTAAATATATATTATATGCATCAACACTTCTTGCCATGAATATCTTTTTAAATTATTTAGTCACGTTTGTTAATCGCATTTAGCATAAGCTCTGGGTACAGTACAAAATTCTTTTAGAAACAGATCAAGTGTGATGTAACTGGAAACTGATGGATGCTCTGTACTTTTAAAACTCAAAACTAATTACTTAGGAATCTAAACATAGACTTAGGAGCCTAACATTAGTCCCCCATTTTTAAACATCTATCAAATCAGTGCATTCAAACAGGGACTTAGCCCACTGATCTTCAAACAAACATTCAAGCATGGACCTTCTATAAATCTATCTGACCACAAAGAACAGTGTCCATTTCAGCCTCCCTTATAATACCCTCTACACCAGTGTTTCCCAAACCTGGGACGCCGCTTGTGTAGGGAAAGCCCCCGGCGGGCCGGGCCAGTTTGTTTACCTGCCGTGTCTGCAGGTCCGGCCGATCGCGGTTCCCGCTGGCTGCTGTTCGCTGCTCCAGGCCAATGGGGGCTGCTGGAAATGGCAGCCAGTACATACCTCAGCCCGCACCACTTCCAGCAGCTTCCCTTGGTTGGAGCAGTGAACTGCGGCCAGTGGGAGCCGTGATCTGCCAGACCTGCAGACTCGGCAGGTAAATAAACCGGCCCGGCTTGTCGGGGGCATTCCCTACACAAGCAATGTCCCAAGTTTGGGAAACATTGCTCTGCACCGATCACCACACCCTCCAACGAAGAAAAGTTTGGAGAAATAAGTGCTAAAATAATAAATATAGGTTCTGTAAGTCAAAGAGGGAAACAAGTTCACTGAAAGTACTTTCAGAGTGGTAGCCGTGTTAGTCTGTATCAGCAAAAAGAACGAGGAGTACTTGTGGCACCTTAGAGACTAACAACCTCTTTCAAGAAAATAATTTTGTTAGTCTCTACAGTGCCACAAGTGCTCCTCATTCTTTTTGCTGAAAATACTTTGTCACACCCACCCTCCTACTTAATTCAGGTGGCTAGTAGTGGAATCCACAAAGGTATATAGGTGGCCAAGTTACATTTTTAGCCATCTTTGCAATCCACAAAATTTTGGCTCAGCTGTTGCCTAACCCGGTAGGTGCCTAAATTCACTCAGTGACTAATTTTTTTTCCTTAGGGTCATGTACTTTGCAGCCTCATTCTAGGCACCAGAGTGCCTGTCTGAGCATGTGCTCTGCTGCCTCATGATAGGTGGTCAGATGCCATCACCTGCTTAAGTCTCAGAGTGATTTACAAAACAAGAAAGGCAGGCATTTGGCTGCCCACATCACGTGGGGGGACTAGACATGTAAATGCCCTCTGAGCATGCCCACAGTTCCCTCAGGCAAGTTCACATAAAACAGCTTGGAGTGGGAAGATCACCTGTGTAATCTTTAGCCAAGTGGACAGGATCCTCACCCAGCATATAGAAGACACCTGGTTTAAGTCACAGGCACCTTCAGGAGGTAGGGGGGACTTGAACTGCAGGGAAGGTGGTCTCATACATCCACTGGACTAAAGATCATAAGGGAGAAGCTCCCCTCCCAGCTGTTTTGTTTCAGGTTCTGCATGCAACTTATGCAGCTGAATGTCTATCTTCCACAAGTTCATGGATCACTAGCAGAGCTGCCTGCCTGTCTGCAGCCCAGACTAAGGAACATATCACCAAAAGAAAGTCTGGCACCCCTCTGGTCAGCATCTCCCAATGACTTGTTTAGGAGGCTTTAGAATGTTGGCTTTTGTGGATCTCATTCTAAGATGCTTATCTCTCCCCATTCATTATATAGTGAGCCTGCTAAATAACACTGGCTGCACTCCACTGAAAAAATAAACACATATAAAATTAAATCAAAGCCAAAGTTTTCCCACCTCTTCTCTGCCTGTAGGTCCTTGGGAAGTGCTCTTGGGAGGGCTGGGTATCTGTGCATGGATAAGTCTCATGCCAGGGCTGGGAGCCGAGCTGGGGAGACATGCATCATTCTCCTGGACTACCTGTGGGGAAAGTTATCACTGCCTAAGGCTCTATTAGGTTTCCAACAGAGATTCCTCTGTGCTGGGGAGCCTGTACCTGAAAAGGCTGTAAAATGGTTACATGATTTGATGGAAATAAAGCAGCAGTAAACAGCATGGGATTTCACCAGCAGCAGATCTTTATCAGCATAAAAAAATCAAAAGTCACAATAAGCAATACACACTTAAAACACCTCCAAGTCTGAGAGGTTTACTCAGTACCCAAGTGCAGCCCTGCCTTCCCAGGGGCATCCTCAGTCATTCTTACCCTACCTGTGTCAGAGGAGATGGAAGGGAAACCAGAGTTAACCCTTTGTTTACTGGGAACTACATAATACCCCTGCCTGCTGTCACACTGAGCTGGTCTCCTGCGCCAATGAAGGAGGTGCACTAGGTTTCTATATGAATGGCTTTATGCTCTGACAGGATCTGGAGATGTGCAAGGTTTGGGGGCCAGACCAGCTTCTTCCACAGAAATATAAACTCCTACTCCTCCCTCTCATACACCATTCCCAGGTCACTGGAAAAATTCCCAGAACATGCCGCTAGGTGAACCTAACAGCATTTTCCTCCTCTTGTCCCTTTCTACTAATTTTAATATCTGGGCCTTAATGATTTTATGGGCCTATAATAATCTTAATTTTGTACAGAAGCATCAAAAACATTATTCTCAATCATAAAAGGACACCTTTGCATCCTAAAATGTATTCCATATACAGATAAAAGTGCTTTGTACAACTTAAACCTTTTTTTCTGAAAAGCACACAGATATACCGGTATGTCACCATGAAGGCTGTAAACATAGGTAATTAAGATAATGTCACTTTAAACTGAGAACCATCAGATGACTGTGTACATTTTGCCAAATTACATAACTGTATGTAAAGGAAAATCACCTCATTACAATGACATTACAGTTTTGTCACGAACACACCTCCATTTTCATAAATAAATAACGTTTTGTTTTATTGCAGTTCATGCAATTTAGAGTTTTGCCAACTCTGAAAAGACAGATTTAATATTTTGAAGCATTTCTTGAGAATGTCTGAGATTTTGGAAAGTTAAGTCAGTATATTATTATTGAAAATGTCACCCTGAACGTTTTAGAAGGTTTATTTACATAAATAAAGCAACTAAAATCAGGAAACTAAAAATAAAATCAATGTTTGCCATACATCTCAGATAGATTAGCAGTAAGCAATAATGATCAGGGTTAAAAGTCAGGTCAGATTAATATCTAAAAATTCAGATGCTCAAATGAAACTCATCTAAGGTATTGGAATCTCTTAAGTCTGTAAAACTGGGCAGCAAATAACATGAAAATTACTTTTTCTCACAGTATATTGGCACTTTTTCCTCTGGTCCTAGTTCAACCATAGATTTCAAAAGTGTACTAAAGAGAAAAAAAAATCCGAACATATGATAACTTAGAAACTATTTAACTCAGATTCAAGTGTTTTAAAAAAAGCAATTTGGTGTCCATTCTAACTTATTTTCTGTACTGTATCCATCTCCTATAAACAGTGGATTAAGATACTATTACATTATTATGGATGTTTCAGAATTAATACCTGCTACCCTCAGAGGTACTAATGCTTACAATCAGCAAAATCTGGGTAATACATCAAATCTAAATTCTTCGTAGGTAGCTGGTTTTTAAAAGTAGAAAAACAGATGTGACTGCCAACATGTTGCTGTGTTAAGAAAAAAAAAGTTTTTTATTGAAAGTTATTTGTTCTTTGCTTTTTGTTTGTTTGTTTGTTTTAGTTTTTTTGCAGCATGGCCTTTGTACTAGCATGGTCTTAGCTGAGAGAGACCATGATGTTATTGTTGGCATGATAATTACAGTAGTCCCCCTTAAAAACTTACTGTTGCTGTAGACACTGTAAGTAAATTACTTTATTCAGAGATGGCTATAAACCTCAAATAAGGGAGCAATAAGCCCTGACACAGCTTTTGCTGGGAGGATTGATCTCTCCCAAGCTCAGATCTTGTTGGCATTGATATAAGGGGAGCTGCCCTTTAGCCAAGTCACTGCCACCATTTTTAATTAGTAATATTATTTCAGGAGCTAGGTAAGGTCAGGGGTGTGAGAACAGGGAGTCCAGCAGTCTCTGACCCACCCATGTTTTACTGGCTATAAGGGTGAGTGACAGGGGGAGGGAGTGGAGAGAAGCAGGAGATGTGGTCTTGGGGGAGGGGGAAGGTGGCACAGGAGCAGGGCCTTGGGGGAAGAGGCAGTGTGAGAGCATGGCCTTGGGAGGAAGGGGTGGTGCGAGGGTGGAGTCTCAGGGGTCAACATGGCACAGGGGGTAGGGCCACAGTTTGGGTGCCTGTGACACCTCCACTTTTAGGGTGCTTCTATCACTCCCGGGTAGTGTTAAATTAAACTGTTCTTTATTATATTGGTACTCACAGCTTCCTTACACAGCTGCTCTGAACTTCAGCATAGATGGATTAATTAGATTGTTAAAGGAGGTAGATTGTGTGTATGTATGTGTGTGAGAGAGAGAGAGAGAGTGTGCTGAAGAGAGACATTTATTTCCACCCTTCATTCATGACCACCCAGCACTAGTGCAATCTATGTGTCTCCACATTCCTCGACTCCATTTCTTCAGTCCCAACCATCAAGCCATGTTATCCCCCCCGCCCAAAAATCATAAAATTATAGAACCATGAGGTTAGAAAGTACTGCAAGTGTCATCTAGTCTAATCCCCTGCCAAGATGCAGAATGACTTCCTTCATAACAAAACCCGTACCAGCATAATGGTTTTACTTTTCACTATATCCATACATGAAATTTCATTCCTTAAATAACAAATACTTGCCATGACCCTTTATCCTTAAGTCCATCCTCTTGATCTTAACAAGTTCCAACTCACAGAACCTCTCACCTTTTATTCAGAGTGAGCAGAGATGGTAGAAAAATGGAGGCAGAGGATATTGTAGGTATTTTCATGCTTCATGCTCTGGATTTTTATTATAAAAGTTTCAATGCAATTTTTTTCTAACCAGTCCAAAGGGTGTGCCTACACAGGAAAACAAGGTGTGTTTGTACCATGGGTTAGCTAGCCTTTTAAGCTTTTAACTCAGGTTAAAACAGCTTTGAAAATATAGCAACATGGCTTTTAATTTGGTTTAGCAACTTGAGTTAAAGATTCCAGGAGAAACTGGGGTTCAATTCAGTCTGTTAACCTGAGTTAAAAGCTTATCTTCACTGTTATTTTTTAACTCAGGCTAGCTACACACTTTTTTATATAGTGCATATTTACACTTAGGCTACTCCTACACTTGGAGCTAGGGGTATGATTCTCAGTTAGAGTAGGCATACTCATGCTAGCGCTCATCTAGCTAGAGTATTAAAAATAGTAGTGTAACCATAGTGGTGAGTGGTGACATGAGCTAGCCACACCCAGTACATACTGAAGGGGTCTGGTTGGATTTGTACTTGGGGCGGCTAGCCTGTGGCAACATAACTGCCCATGCTACCATGGCTACATTACTGTTTTTAGCACTCTAGCTTGATGCAAGTAAATGTGAGTATGTCTATGCCATCTGGACATCACACACCTAGCTCCATGTGCAGATATAGCCCTCAGAGTGACCAATTCTAGTTTTGCTAGTTTGTGGCAGAGATAGAGATAAAAGATATTGATCTAAAGCACTTATCTTTGCTAAGAAGGTCATGGATTTAAATATACTATTAGCAATATCATAAAATCAGTGAGGCTAGGGCAGCTGTCTTTAGAATAAGCGAGGATTTTTTGCAGGTGGTAGAGTGGAAGTGTGATTATATCTGTGGGAGGGTATAAACTAAAAAAGAGAGAGAGAAGTATCAACTCTTTGAAATTTTTGGAGACACTGTCTGAACATTTCAGTCTCACAAAACATGTGTGCTCGCCCACTCTAGAAATATCTGAGCCAGATATTCTGACTTGCTCTGGTTCCTTTGCGCTGCTGTTCTAAACTTCTCCTGAACAAAGAATCAGGAAGTTGTAACCATCACTGTGACAGATTCCCCATCCATTTCCCACCCAATATAAACTGGGTACAAAGAATCTGGCTTTAAGACTAGAAGTTTCAAAAAAGGCCACTTGCTTTGGGTGTCTCTACTTTTGTAGGCCCAACTGAAGTATTGATCATCCACTCCTCTCATTGGCTTCACTTGGAGCTATGTGTTCTCAGCACTTCTGAATGGTTCTCAGATTGCGCACCCAAAATCAGTATCCCCTTTTGAAAATTTGTCCAAACATGTGTATCTTCTGTAATATGTATCATAATTTCAATTCCTGTTTTTAACCGATGAGCTCATCTTTGCCTTGCCTGGCAGTCAAGTGGAAACACAAGGACAGAGTTTTAAAGGTATTTAAGATGGATACAGAGCACCTAAATGCCTTTAAAATCTGTTCCATGGTGCCCTAATGTGCAGAGGATTGGATCCTGGTCCCCAGAGGCGGCTCGAGAGATTTTGCCACCCCAAGCACAGCAGGCAGGCGGCCTCCAGCGGTTTGCCTGTGGAGGTCTACCGAAGCCGCGGGGCCAGCGGACCCTCCGCAGGCAAGCCGCCGAAGGCAGCCTGCCTGCCGTCCTCATGGCACCGGCAGGGAGCCTCCCGCGACTTGCCGCCCCAAGCACGCTCTTGGCGTGCTGGGGCCTGGAGCCACCTCTGCTGGTCCCAAGTTTGATTCCAATTTGTAGAAGCAATTTGTTTTTGCATAGCATATTGTTTAAGCTCACACCTTTAGATAAATTGGTGCAACTTTGAACAAAGACAAGGTCTCAGTCCCTGACTGAAGGATCACCTTGAAACAGTATCTAGCAATCCCTCTTCTTCTGGCTGATACTCTTTGCAATGCTGACAAGCTGTAAGGAATGCTGCAGCTTCCAACCCTCCTTGCCTTAAAGCAAAGTCCTTGCTATGAAGGGATTTTGAAGCATAGAGTTAGGAGATAAGTAAAAAAGAAAAAAAATGAATTACATTTATGGTATAGAACCAAAAACTGACATAGTAATATAAATAGAAAGTCAATACATTACATTTTATTTCAGGACATTATATCACCTGTGATAAAAATGGACATATCGCTAAATGCAACTTTTATCTACTTTTCCATCTCAAAACTTTAGTCATTAAAAGCTAAGCTGAATATTTCACTATTTTTCAAAAACAAATGGTCGTTTGTTTAAATTTTGACATTTTATGTTATTTAAAAATAGCATTTTATAGGCAATCTCAATAGAGGATACTTTTTAAAATACTTTATCGGAGCACATAACTAAGTAATTAATCTCAGTTTGAGTTTATATGACTGTTTAGTAGTAATGGCTTTTTCACCTCTTCCACACATTTAACTCAACATGTATTCTTTCATTTTTTTTCTCTGTTAGAAGTATAGCCCCTGGGTAAAATAAAGAAAGTAATTACTTTTTGTCAAAATGGTGCAAGACTATAGCTCTGGGGTTATAAAACAGACTTCATTAGTAGTGTATGCCTTCATTTTTTGCCATTATTTTAGTTGCCCTGAGAGACCTTGAAAGATGAAACTTAGCACTAATGGACTCAATATAATACTTCTAACTCTAGTACAGAGTCTTGGATATACTGTATTATAAATAAGAAATATTCTCTCTTTTAGACAAGATGAAGCCTAAGGTTTTATAAATGGACTCTCTTTGATATCTTGTTATTTAACTGCATCTTTATCATGGTGCCAGATAAGGCATCTTCACAATTTCAGTCCTTAATAATAGTAACTATTCACACATCGCAAAGAAACTTTAACCTTCAATGAGAGAAATCTTTCCTTGTCTTTTTAAAGAGGAGAGAACAGATATCATGCCAGTGTTATAGCTCTAAACAATTGGGGAGGTTGTGTATTTTATTTCTCATCCACTATTTCCTCACTGCTGATAGAAAACACTGAAGGTGGCTGCTTCCTGGCTTTGATCAAAGAACTTTAAAAGTGACAGATCACAAATGTTGCTTATAGCAAAAAACACATATTTTGTCACAAACCATGGCTTTATTGCTTAGTAAAAGAGACCAGTGCTGTCTTTTAGGGATTGTGGAGCTCCAATTCAAACTTATTTTGCAGCATATTTGAATCATATTTGCAGCATATCAGTTTGAATCTTACTCCTCTCTGACCAGTGCTTATAGATCTAAATTTATTTCTGCATCAGTGTTTAAAAGAAAGTTGTTTGTTTTTTGAATGTCTGCTTAAGAAGAGTACATTCCAAAACTACTTTGAGTGTATCTTTTAAACTGCTTCCACTCAAATCAAGAAATCTAAACTGAGACTTCTGGGATCTAGATGGCTCTAAGGATCATGAATATAGGACATTTTTGTTGGTCAGAATTTCAGAAGTTCTGTGACCAATTCCATTAAGTCTAAAATATGGCCCTTTTAACCAGAATGGGACAACTAGGCTTCGTGGCTGCAAGACAGAAAGTTGTAAAAGCATAAAAGAGATTTTATGTATGGTAGGGATGAAGTGTCTGGGGTACTGCTTCCAGATCCTTTTGAAAAGCATGAAATATGGGAGGTTTGGGAATTATTTTTCAGTACAAAAAGATTTATCTTTGACTGTCTGAAGATATTTTTCAGGAAGAAGATTTTCAATAGGTTGAAAATGAGTGTGCTCAGTTATCTGTACATGTTGCCTGCTTTGCCAGTTTGCCGTGCAACGAAGTTTGCCATTGAGATAAAGAGATAGTAGGAAAGAAGGATAATACAGATTTTCCCCATCCAGTTTAGGAAAGCTTCATCTGATCCTTCTCTAAATAGCCACTGTGATGTCTGTCATTATGGAGCAGTACTTGCTACTCCATCATTAAGCCTGAAGCTAAATTTCCCATTCCATGCCTAATTTCTATTCCTTTCAGGTTGCCTGAAATTACATTACAGGACAGGCATGGCATACAACTGGGCCAAGACCTTGGAGAGAGCAAAAGCCACTCTTAGGAGTTTCATTGTGCCCTTCTCAGTTGTGCAAATGATTAAGGCCCATTAATATCTTGGTATCTTGGGAAAAAAGGTGACTAAGACACTCCTGAACTGGAATTGACTTTTAAACATTTGATGCAAAATAAATAAATATTTCCTAAAATAAAGCTTTGTGACGGTTTGGAAACTTTTAACTTTTTTCTCCTCAGGTTTTACTTTTGCATGTGACTGCATTTCCAGATTGACCTAGAAACAGCAGGGCCAAGAGATTATCCACTCCTTACAGACACCAACATTGATATAGCTCTCTGTGTCTTTGGCACCTCAAGGTTAGATTATTGGAATATGCTCTATGCTCTCCTTCCGAAATTGCAGCTAGTTGAGAATATGTCAGTCTGATTATTAAGTGGGTTTCAAGCAGAGAGCATTTAACAGCTGTTCTTTGTGAAATGCGCTGGATGATGATTATTTCCAGGTGGAGTTTAAGTTGTGATTTTTGACCTTTAAAGTCTTAAATGCTTTGAGATCTGTATATTTGAGAGACCACATCTCTCCATTCAAGCTGAGTGCTGTAAAGGGAAAGGGGAAAGCATTCTGTCCTGGGTGAGGGATCCTTGTCTCTGGAAATTACTTTATTCTGTATTTCAGTACAGTTCAGATTCTATGACCTTTGGGACATGTCACAAGACACATGTGTTCTCCTAGACTTTTCCTAGGGCAGCGGAGAATTGGTTGTGGAAGATTGATGGGGAACATAAGTGAGCAGATGGAGAAGGCTTTGCTTTTTTCTAACATGATGTGTGCAACATAGGTAGTTTGGGGATTTAAATGAGCAGCATCGCTCAAAATGAGAGAAATTTGAGAGCTGCACATTAGGCTGCACAGCTCTTGTCATATAATGAAATAAGAAATTAAAGAAACTGAGTGAAGTGAATGTATATGGCATGCTATCTACAAGTCTTGCTGTGTTTAAAATAGTGTCTATTTTTCATTGGAATTAGTGTAATTTGTTTTATTTACACAATATACATCAGTCCTTGGGCAGAGAGGGCCAAAAACAGCATATCCCGTTTTCAGATATCATAGAATCATAGAACCACAGGGTTAGAAGGGACTGCAAGAGTTAGCTAGTCCAACTCCTCACCACCCTGCCCCTCACCAAGATGCAGGATTTGTTGTGTCTAAACTATCCAAGACAGATGGCTATGCAGCCTCCTTATGAAAGCCTCCAGTGAAGAGGCTTCCACAACTTCTCTAGGCAATCTATTCCATTGTCCTATTGTTCTTACAGTTAGGCAGTTTTTACTGAGATTTAATCTAAATCTGCTATGCTGTAGTTTGTACCCGTTGCTGCTTGTTCTGCCCTCTGCGGCAAGACAGAACAACTTTTCTCCATCTTTTTTTTATTGGCAGCCTTTCAAGTATCTGAAGACCGCTATCATAGCCCTCCTTAATCTCCTCTTTTCCAAACTAAACATACCCAGTTCTTCCTGCCTTTGCTCAGATGGCTTGCATTACATCTCTTTGATCATCTTTGTCACTTACCTCTGGATCCCTTCCAGTTTTGCTATGTCCTTTCTATACACTGCTGACGGAAACTGGACACAGTACTCCAAATGAGGCCTAACCAACACTGAGTAGAACACTATGCTTCTGTTAATGCAACCTAAAATTGCATTTGCTATTTTTACAACAGCATTGAACTGTTGACTCATGTTGAAATTGTGGTGCACCACAACTCCTAGATCCTTCTCAGTAGTGCTTCTGCCAACTCAGTCATCTCCCATTCCGTATTCGTGTGCTTGTTTTTTCTTCCCTAAATGTAGCACCTTAAATTTGTCTTTGTTGAATTTAATTTTGTTATTTATAGCCCAGTTCTCCAATTTATTAAGATCTCTCTGAATGTTAGCTCTCTCCTCCAAAGTGTTTGCAACCCCCCACCCCCAGCTTTGTGTCATCTGGAAATTTGATCAGTATGTTCTATATTCCTATATCCAGGCCATTAATAAATATGTTGAATCATACCAGTCACAAAACAGATCCCTGTGGAACCCCACTTGAGGCCTCCTTCCAATCTAACATAATTCCATTAATAGCTACTCTTTGTTTGCAGTTGTTTAACCAATTATTTATCCACCTAATGGTGATCCTGCCAAGACTACATTTTTCCAGCTTATTTATCAGAATGTCATGTGGGACTATATCAAAAGCCTTGCTAAATAAAGTCCAGGTATATTATGTCCACTGCATTCTCCCTATCCACAAAACCAGTTACCCTGTCAAAGAAGGAAATCAAGCTGGTTTGGTATGATTTAGTCTTAGTAAATCCATGCTGGCTACTAGTGATTACCTTCATCCTCCAGGTACTCACAAATTGAATGTTTTATACATTGATCTAATAGTTTCCCCGGTATCAAGTTCAGGCTGACTGGTTTATAGTTCTCTGGCGCCTCCATTTTCCCCCTTTTAAAGATGAGCACTTTAATCCTTCTTCATTCTTCTGGGACCTCTCCTGTAATCTAGGAGTTTGCAAATATTATTGCCAGTTCCTCTGAGATATTTTCAGCTAATTCCTTCAGCACCCTGGGGTGAATAGTATCAGGCTTCGCTGACTTGAATTCATTCAGATTTGTCAGAGGTTCCCCGATGTGCTCTTTACTTATCCTGATTTGCTTCCATTCCCCTTTATTGTCTATGGTAACTTCAATGGTCAAGTTATTTTTTGTGAGAAGACTGAAGCAAAGTAGGCATTAAGCAGCTCTGCCTTCCTATCAACTTCCATTACCAGCTCACCTTCTCTATTGACCAGTGTACTCACACTATCCCTGATCTTTCTTTTTTGTCTGACATATTTGTAAATCCCTTTCCTATTGTCTCCCCTTCTTGTTGCCAGATATAACTCATTCTTTGCCTTGGCTTTCCAGATTTTGTTCCTACATGCTCGCGCTAGTCCCATGTATACTTCCTCGGTGACATGTCCCTCCTTCCATTTCTTGTATGTATCCTTTTGGTTTTTAGATAGCGAAATAGCTCCTTGTGCAGCCTCATTGGTCTCCTATAGCATTTCTTATTTTTCCTCTTCATCGGAATAGCTTGATGTTCAGCCTCTATAATTACA
Source organism: Gopherus evgoodei (assembly GCF_007399415.2). Taxonomy (NCBI): domain Eukaryota; kingdom Metazoa; phylum Chordata; order Testudines; family Testudinidae; genus Gopherus; species Gopherus evgoodei. The sequence goes on from NC_044324.1 coordinate 50,824,562, forward strand.
TCTTTAAGGAACTGCCTGCGCCCTATGACTCCTTTTATTGCTAATTGGTCTTTCCGTGGGATCTTGCCTACTATTTCTCTGAGTTGATTGAGATCTGCTTTTCTGAAGTCCAGTGTCCTTGTTTTGCTGTTCTCATATTGTCCTTTCCCTAGGATCTTGAATTATATCAGATCATAATCACTTCCTCCCAAGTTCCTGACCACATTCATGATTGCAACTAATTTATCCCTTTTAGTCAACATCAGATCCAAAATGGATGACATCCTAGTTGTTTCCTCAACTTTTTGAATCAGGAATCTGTCCCCTACACATGCTAAGAACTTGTAGGACATACTGTGTTTTGTTGTATTAGTCTTCCAACAAATATCAGGTAAGTTAATACCCCCGACCCATTTATAATAGTGCATGTGTGTTAGCTAATTAAGTTACCTGCAAGTAGAATGCCTCATCCTTTTCTTATTCTTGATTTGGTGGTCTATAATAGACCTCCACCATAACATCAGTACTATTATTTTCCCTTTTTATCATTTCCCAGAGACTCTCAGTAGGTCTGCTGCTCACTTCCTCTTGTACCTCAGAGCATACCTTTTACATCCTCTTGACATACAGCACAATACCTCCTCCCTTTTTCTCATATCTGTCCTTCCAGAACAAGCTATATTTCTCAATGCTGCTACTCCAATCATGGGAGTTGTCCCAGCAAATCTCTGTAATGCCAATTAAGTCATAAATCTCAACCTCAATATCAATGCCTGTTTCTAAAGAAACAACTCTGCCCCAAGAACTGACTTTACTTAGAGGTGTCAAGGCAGAGAACAAACTCTTTTTCTATTTTATAACAGCTTCTCTGAAAGAACTGATATCACAAAAACTAAACAATAATTACATTAATATATAATTTACATCTATAAAAAAGAATTTGTAAGATGGTGTAACAGCACTAAATAGTGACTTCTTCCATTACAACTGGAATCCACTAATATATAAAAGTAAAATTGGCAGTTTAATAATTAGTACTTACTTTATCATTTAATTGAGACTATAATGCTACCTGTTTAATCAGACACCAAACCTTGTGACAATGAAAATTCAATTGCATATTGAAAATCAGCAATGAAGCTTTTCTTTTCAGAAATTTTAGTTTTATAAGTATATTTATTGAATACTGTAAAAGAAAATTAGGGAACAGATTTCATTTGTGTTTGCATTTATGGCATCTCTCTCTCTCTCTCGCTCTCGCTAAATGAAAACAAAACAAACAAATAGCAACCTTGTAAATCTACTTGTTTGTTAGTACATTCCTTAAAAATAAATGACAGTGCATCTGTAGCAAATGAGTAAAATATGTTGCCTATTTGAGTATGTTTCTGTCTGCTTTGCTGCTAATGCTAAAGTTTCCATTAATCATCAGGATAGATTATGGGAAATGAGCCACGAGCAGAATAGTTTATATTGGTCACACACATCAATCACAGTTTGAGCAAACTGGTCTGCAACCAAGCTTTACAGACATTTTATCAATAGATATTTGACTGTATGTAATATATATATTCTTTACAAAGTATTTCTGAATACATTTCCTTTCATTTCCCTAATCACTGAAAGAAACCTAGCATAATCTTTCATTATGCTAAGTTTCTTTCAGTGATAAGGGGAATGAAAGGAAATATATTCAGAAATACTTTGTAAATTGAGATTTACATCACAAATTTGTCTAATTATAATGGAAATAACTTATTATACCTTGTCTCTTGACATATGACTTATGACTCTTATGTCTACCCTTGCATGAAGTTTTAAATTAGTTTGTGTTCACTGATGCAGAATGCCATATAAGATACAACATTTTGCTTCTTGAGCTTCGATTACTGTACTAATAGTTCAAGAAAGTCCAAAGTGAGCAAATTGGTACATTTTTAGATGGATGAGCTGAGCACTGTAAATCCCAGATGCCTTTTACTATTTGCCTATGGAATATCATATTTTAAAATTAGATTCTTTCATAGAAATTTTCTTCCTTTTCATTTTTTCCCATTTCCTTCTCACTCTTTGTTTGGTATACATACAACTTCAAAATAATTTATTTTGTTTTACAAGTATTACTTTTTCATGTTATGTATATTTTTGACTGATCTAGCACTTTAACATATTAGAGCAGTAGCAACCATAGCTGCTACTTATTCATAGTCTGCAAAATTGTTTCCATTCTATACTCTGTTTCCAGTTTCTTATCACTTTCTGAAACTTTCACCTATTGGGCTGAAAAAAATTGTTGTTGCCATTATTAAAGTGCAGTATAACAGCCTTGCAACACAAATAGCTGGAAAAAGAAAACTGGAATTTTATATGGAAATAGTTTTCACTGAGGAGAAGTTCCTTGGGACATTGTGATGCAATGTCTTTAGAATTCACTGACATACCCACTGGATATCTCACTTCTCAAATACATAGTACATATTGAACTGTGACCAGCTAAGTAATGTTCTGGTGGGCAATTATGTGTGGTTAACTTTGCCATGTACTAAGAAGGGAACCAAAAGTGCAAATGGCCTACTTCTGACACCTCTTCTAAGGGTTGAGAGTGAAGTTGTGGATCTTAGAAAGTTAGCACAAGAAAGGGAAAAGTTGTTGAAGTCTGCAAATCAGTAAAGTTTAGGAGTCTGGAACCAAGCAGAATGGGGAGAGAGTGGTGCTTGAGGGCCTCTGTAATTATGGAACTCTCTTGAAATGGAAAATTCCTTATGTGCTGGTACAGTGTACTGGAACTGGTAGTATTCTTTTTAATAGTTTGAGTTCTCTAGCGGTGCTCACTGCATTCTGTGTGTTAGAAGCCACTAGAACCCTGGCAGTGTAGTAATGTATATATGTAACTGGGCCTAATATATGATACATGCTATTTGTTGAGTAAAGAGCAGAAGACACAAGAGCTGGCCATGAGGATGAGATCCTAATCTGTGTACTGTGAAACAGAGATTGACTGCAGAAGCCTAGTGAGGGTGAATCTAAAGGAAAGTGCAGCCAGCAGTCACTAGTACTGTGAGTAAACTCTTCATTTAGAAGAAGGAAAAAATAAAGGTTAAAAATGTCTGGCTATTTAGGGATAGATAATAGACTTGTTTGATAGCTCAGTAGAGGACTGGCCCACCTATATCAAAAGACTGAAACAATATAGAATGGTTGGTATAAATGAGTGGTCCCCAAATTGTGGGGCACACCCCCTTAGAGGAGTGCAGAGGAACTTGGGGGGGGGGAATGGCAGGGCCTGGACCAGCCCCCATGGAGTTCGGAGGGAGCACCATCCAGTACTGCTACACCCCCAGCTCTGCTACGGCGCCACCCCCAGACGTGTCCCTGGATCCCGGCCCCATATCCCACCCTGCTCTCAGCCTTGGCCCCTAGCTGCAGCTCCGCTTCCAGCCCCAGCTGCAACTCCATTCCCAGCCCTGCCTCTGCCCCCAGCTGTGACCCCAGTCTCACCCTCTTTACTCAGTCTGTGCCCCACCCCCAGAGCTGCATCTCCACTCCCAGCCCTGGCTCCTGGGGGTGTGTGTACAGACATAAGGGGGGGCACAACTATGAAAAGTTTGGGGACCACTGGCATAAATTATGAGGAAAAGGTGGTGACTTTACTGAGTGTAATGGGAGCTAAAATTTATAAGCTACAGTATAGTCTAAGAGCTTCTTTTAAACCATCAGACAAAACATTTGCAGAGAGTGGAAATTCTACAAACTCATCTATCCTCAAAGTCACTGATTGCAGAGTGTTTCCATTTATATAAACAAATAAAAAGAAAAAATAATTTAGAGACCAGTTATTGTATGGTATGCAAAAGGAGGAACTTCAAAAATGGCTATTGGTTGAAGCTGATTTGACCCTACAACATGCACTAGAAATTAATACATCAATGAAGAGAACTACTAAAGATGCCAGGGAGTGCAGCAGCATCATGTCATCTGTGCAGCAAATAAGCGGAGTGTTAAGCAAAAGTACAACATGGTCTACACTCAGACTGTCCACTTTCATTGTGAGAAGCTGTCATAACCTATTCCCAGATTTGGACCTTAGCGTCCAAAATATGGGGGTTAGCATGAAAACCTCCAAAGTTTAGTTACCAGCTTGGACCTGGTAAAGCTGCCACCACCCAAAAAATTAGAGTGTTTTGGGGCACTCTGGTCCCCCCAAAAACCTTCCCTGGGGATCCCAACACCCAAATTCCTTGAGTCTTATAACAAAGGGGAATAAACCATTTCCCTTCCCCCTCCTCCTTCCAGGTGCTCCCTCCCTGGGTTCCTGGAGAGATACACAGAAGCAAGCTCCGTGAATCTAAACAGAGGGATTCCACCCTCCCCGTTTCCAGCCTTGGAAAACAGAAGTACCCAGAGCTAATCTCTCTTCCCCCCTCACCCAGAGGGAATGCAAAGTCAGGCTAGTAAATCTAACACACACAGATTTCCCCCTGACAGAAACAGCCTTATAATGCAAGTCATTGCTGGATGAAGGACAAATCTTGTAGATGGCAACAAGGGTGCACACAGAAAATATGCAGGTCAATGCAAAAAGCTCCTTCTCACAAGGGCAATACCAGAAGATATTCAATTTGCAGATGATAATATGGAATCCATTAAGAATGTAGTAGCATTTATATAACTGTTTAATTTAGAATATAGACAATATGCAACATGCTCTTCTTGAATTTCTTTGCAAAAGAAGTGAATAAGACTTTAACAAATCTGATAGCTTTCTTTGATAGGATAATGAGTCTTGTGGATAAGGGAAAAGCGGTGGATGTGATATACCTAGACTTTAGTAAGGCATTTAATACGGTCTTGCATGATATTCTTATCAATAAACTAGGCAAATACAACTTAGATGTGGCTACTATAAGGTGGGTGCATAACTGGCTGGATAACCATACTCAGAGAGTAGTTATTAATGGTTCCCAATCCTGCTGGAAAGGTATAACAAGTGAGGTTCCCCAGGGGTCTGTTTTGGGACCGGCTCTGTTCAATATCTTCATCAATGACTTAGATATTGGCATAGAAAGTATGTTTATTAAGTTTGCAGATGATACCAAACTGGGAGGGATTGGAACTGCTTTGGAGGATACGGTCATAATTCAAAATGATCTAGACAAATTGGAGAAATGATCTGAGGTGAACAGGATGAAGTTTAACAAAGACAAATGCAAAGTGCTTTACTTAGGAAGGAACAATCAGTTTCACACATACAGAATGTGAAGAGACTGTCTAGTAAGGAGTACAGCAGAAAGGGATCTAGGGGTTATAGTGGACCACAAGCTAAATATGAGTCAACAGTGCGATGCTGTTGCAAAAAAAGCAAACATAATTCTGGGATGCATTAACAGGTGTGTTGAGAGCAAGACACGAGAAGTCATTTTTCCACTCTACTCTGCGCTGATTAGGCCTCAACTGGAGTTCTGGGCAGCGCATGTCAAGAAAGATGTGGAGAAATTCGAGAGGGTCTAGAGAAGAGCAACAAGAATGATTAAAGGTCTAGACAACATGACCTATGAAGGAAGGTTGAAGGAATTGGGTTTGTTTAGTTTGGAAAAGAGAAGACTGAGAGGGGACATGATAGCAGTTTTCAGATATCTAAAAGGGTGTCATAAGGAAGAGGGAGAAAACTTGTTCCCCTTAGCCTCTAGGGATAAAACAAGAAGCAATGGGCTTAAACTGCAGCAAGGGAGATTTAGGTTGGACATTAGGAAAAAGTTCCTAACTGTCCAGTTATTTCTAAATGGAATAAATTCCCTAGGGCTGTTGTGGAATCTCTATCTCTGGAGATATTTAAGAGTACGTTAGATAAATGTCTATCTGGGATGGTCTAGATAGTATTTGATCCTGACATGAAGGCGGGGACTGGACTCAATGACCTTTTGAGGCCCCTTCCAGTCCTAGAATCTATGAATTAAAATGAAGCTTGGTACAAGGCCAGCTGAAATTTCAGTAATTTCACCACAGATTTATTAGAGACTAATGATATAATTAATGGAAACCTCACATGATTACATTTTATCAGATGGAAGTAGAACTAAACAAACCATGAAGAAGACATTCAAAACAGCTTTAACGAGTTCTCCAAGATGTTCTAAACTACTGATGCCTATTGAAAATGCCAACCCTACAATCAAGCTGCAGTCGCTTCTGACAGCACCGCTGAATTTCATGTTCTTACACTACACAGCAGCAAGATGTTGCTCAAAACAGAAAATATAGATACTGTTCCCATTCTGTTGTGATTCCTATGAGACATTATCCAGATAGAAATTATAATCCACCTTTCAAATTTATTTTTCATCATGCTGTGTATTTAATTTTAGTAGTACATTTGTAACTTTTTTAAGTCTTTTTAACTTAAAGGGGGAGTAGTATTTACTGTACAGAAATTAAGCAGTATCCTTCAAATACTTTGAGCCCTGTAACGGCATTCACTGTTCTGTATTTTGTAACCCATCCAGAGTTGCACTATGCATATATAACAAGGTCTTGTATGTTGACATATTGGGGAGTATGTCTGTATCAAATTAAGAACTCCATTGTGTGATTGCAATCTTCACTTTACATTGTAATCTTTTCATTGGAGTGAGACATCCAGGATATGTCTACACTGTAACAAAACACCCATGGCTGGTCCATGACAACTGACTTGAACTCAAGGGGCTCGGGCTGAAAGGCTATAAAATTTCAGTCAAGACATATGCGCAATGATCCCAGAGTCTATGCTCCAGCCCAAGACTGAATGTCTACACTACAGTTTATAGCCCTGCAGCCCAAGCCACATGAGCCTAAGTCAGCTGACGCAGGCTAGCCGTGGGTGTTTTAGTGCAGTGTAGACATACCCCCAAGGTAGTTTAAAAAACAGTCTAATTCTGACAAGGTCAGCCTATTCTGGACACCATTAGCCCTCTGCTAAGATATCCCACCCCACAACCTAATATGAACTCACAATGGGAGAGTCATCAAAGGGCCCTCTGATTTTTTCTCAAATACTTTCCCATCCACAAGAGCAATGAACTCTTTATTCAAGAGACTGGGTGAGGAAAGTAGATATTGCTTCTCTGTCTGAAGCACATGGGCAAGAAGGGGAGAGAAAGTATTTTTAACGGGCTGCTTTCCTGAGCAAGAAGTCAACCCCAATACATAGAAGCAGATCAGGCCAAGAAAGCAGGACAAGCTGCCCGGCCTACTGACTGACGAAGGCCAGGACTCACAGATCTGCTGAGATCAGAGCATGGGGATTGCACTCAGGACTGTTATTTTTCAAAGATCTGAATTTCTAGTGCTGTTTAAAAGTAGTGTCTGTAGTTCATAAATTCCTTTCCTGAGTCTCTGTTCCATGGTTTACTGCCACACTGTCCTTGAAGGATTTAAGTAGAAAAGACGGTTACTCACCTTTGTAACTGTTGTTCTTCGAGATGTGTTGCTCATATCCATTCCAGTTAGGTGTGTGCGCCACGCGTGCATGTTCGTCGGAAACTTTTTACCCTAGTAACTCCAATGGGCCGGCAGGTCGCCCCCTAGAGTGGAGCCGCCATGGCGCTTGATATATACCCCTGCCGGCCCACCCACTCCTCAGTTCCTTCTTGCCGGCTACTCCGACAGTGGGGAAGGACGGCGGGTGTGGAATGGATATGAGCAACACGTCTCGAAGAACAACAGTTACAAAGGTGAGTAACCGTCTTTTCTTCTTCGAGTGATTGCTCATATCCATTCCAGTTAGGTGAATCCCAAGCCTTACCTAGGCGGTGGGATCGGAGTGAGAAGTCGCGGCATGGAGCAGTGCAGAGCCGAAGGCCGCGTCATCTCTGGACTGCTGGACCAGGGCTTAGTGGGAAGCAAAGGTGTGGACTGATGACCAGGTCGCTGCCTGACAGATCTCTTGGATGGGCACGCGGGTGAGGAAAGCCAGGGATGACGCCTGCGCCCTGGTAGAGTGCGCAGTCACACGGCCCGTAGGGACGTGAGCCAAGTCATAGCAGGTCCTGATACAGGACGTTACCCAAGAGGATAACCTCTGCGAGGACATGGGAAGCCCCTTAATTCAGTCCGCTACTGCCACGAAAAGCTGGGGGGATTTGCGGAACGGTTTGGTTCTGTCCACATAAAACGGGAGAGCCCGACGGAGATCAAGCGAGTGGAGTTTTTGCTCCCTGCGTGACGAATGAGGCTTCGGGAAAAAGACGGGGAGGAAGATCTCCTGGTTGACGTGAAAGGCTGAGACCACCTTGGGGAGAAATGCAGGGTGCGGTCTCAGCTGTACCTTATCTTTATGGAAGACCGTATACGGGGGATCTACCGTGAGGGCCCGGAGTTCCGACACCCGTCTAGGTGAGGTGATGGCCACTAGAAAGGCAGTCTTCCAGGAAAGATAGAGTAGGGAACAAGTTGCTAACGGCTCAAAAGGAGGCCCCATGAGCCGAGCCAGAACCAGGTTGAGATCCCAGGTAGGGGCAGGGGGTCGGACGTTGGGGTAAAGACGTTCTAGTCCCTTCAGGAATCTAGTCACCATTGGGTGAGAGAAAACTGAGCGGCCATCCCCACCCTGATGAAAGGTGGAGATAGCCGCCAGGTGAACCCGAAGGGACAATATCGCCAGGCCCTGTTGCTTGAGGGACCAGATGTAGTCCAAAATATTGGCGACAGAAACCTCCATAGGGAGGAAACCCCTCTCTGTGCACCAACACGAGAAACGCTTCCACTTGGCCGAGTACGTCGCTCTGGTGGAAGGCTTCCTGCTGCCCAGGAGTACTTCACGTACCGGGGTAGAGCAGCGTAATTCAGATCCGGTCAGCCATGCAGGAGCCACGCCGCAAGGTGCAGCGACTGGAGGTCCGGGTGATAGAGTCTGCTGTGGTCCTGGGTGATCAGGTCCGAGTGAAGGGGCAGGGGAACTGGGTTGGCTATGGCCAGGTCCAGCAACATGGGGTACCAATGTTGCCTGTGCCACGCTGGAGCTATCATAATCACGTGGGCCCTGTCCCTGCGCACCTTCAGAAGGACCTTGTGGACCAGTGGGAACGGAGGGAATGCCTAGAACAAGTGGGTCATCCACGGGATAAGGAAGTCGTCCGCTTCCGACCCGGGTTCCTGGCCCTGAAAGGAGCAGAACGCCTGGCATTTCCTGTTCCCCTTGGACGCGAAGAGGTCCACGCGGGGACAACCCCAACTCTGGAAGAGTGAGAGGGCGACGTCCGGGCGAAGGGACCACTCGTGTGAGAGGAAGGATCTGCTCAGGCGGTCCGCCAGCGTGTTCCGTACTCCAGGGAGGAAGGAAGCCGTGAGGTGAATGGAGTGGGCTATACAAAAGTCCCAGAGCCGCATCGCCTCCTGACATAGGGGAGAGGATCTCATGCCGCCCTGCTTGTTGATATAGTACATGGTCGTCATGTTGTCGGTGAACACTGTGACACAACGACCTCGAAGCTGATGGGAGAACGCTTGGCAAGCAAGACGGACCGCTCTCAACTCCCGTATGTTGATGTGGAGATCCACTTCCTGAGGGCATCACAGGCCCTGTGTCCTCAGGGTTCCCAGGTGGGCCCCCCAGCCCAGGTCTGAGGCATCCGTTGGTAGGGACATCGAGGGTTGGGGCGGATGAAACAGGAGCCCTGCACTCACGACGGACTGGTCTAGCCACCACCGGAGGGAATACAATACCCCCTGGGGGATGGTGACAACTGTGTCCAGCGAATGTCTGGTTGGCCGGTACTGCGCGATGAGCCAAGATTGGAGGGGCCTCATGCGGAGCCGCGCATAACTTGTGACAAATGTGCAGGCCGCCATGTGGCCTAATAGGGTTAGGCATGTCCTTATAGAGGTCAGGGGGGCTGCCTGCAAGCGCTGAATGATGGCCGACAGTGACTGGAACCTGGGCAACGGCAGAAGGGCCCTGGCCAAGGTGGAGTCCAAATGGCCCCGATGAACTCTATCCTCTGCGTGGGGAGCAGAGTGGACTTGTCCACGTTGATAATGAGGCCCAAGGTAGTAAAGAGGCCGCTGATCCTGCGGACCTGCAGTTCTGATGTGCCCCAAATCAGCCAATCGTCGAGGTAAGGGAACACGTGAATGCGACTGCGCCGAAGATATGCGACGACGACAGCCATGCATTTGGTGAATACCCTCGGGGCCATGGAGAGGCCAAACGGGAGGACCGCAAATTGGTAATGATGGCGGTCGACCACGAACCGAAGGAAACGTCTGTGTTGTGGCAATATGGCGATATGAAAGTAAGCGTCCTGCAGTCTCCAGGATACAGAGATGGGATAATGGTCTCCAGGGATACCATGCGGAACTTCAACTTCACCATATGTTTGTTGAGTTCCCGCAGGTCGAGGATAGGTCTGAGGCCTCCCTTGGCCTTGGGGATCAGGAAGTAGCAGGAATAAAACCCCTTGCCCCTCTCATTCTCCGGAACCGCCTCTATGGCTCCTTTGTCGAGGAGCGTCTGCACCTCCTGGGGGAGGAATTGCTGGTGAGAGGGGTCCCTGAAGAGGGACGAGGGTGGGGGGCGGGAGGGAGGGTAAGACGTAAACTGCAGATGGTATCCCATCTGCACAGTGCGTAAGACCCAGCGGTTGGATGTTATTTGGGTCCACGCCTGGAGGAAAAAGGAAAGGCGGTTGGAAAACGGGGGGGAAGGTTCCGTGGGGGAAACTGGTACCACGCCCTCGGGTGCACTTTCAAAACGAAGGTTTGGGCCCAGGTGGGGCTTTGGAGGAGCTCTGGTTCTGCCCCCCTTGGTTGCCCGACTGCCTGCACCAGCCATTCATTCCACAGCGCCTATTGAGGTCCTGCCGCTGGCGGAACTGGGGGTACTGCCGGCACTGCTGCTGTTGTTGCGGACGGAAGGGTCTGCATTGTGTCCTGGGCGTGTGCATCCCAAGGGAGCGCATGATGACCCGATTGTCCTTCAAACTTTTTAGCCTGGGGTCTGTCTTCTCCGAGAACAGGCCCTGACCTTCGAACGGGAGGTCCTGGATAGTATATTGGAGCTCCGGAGGAAGGCCAGAAACCTGAAGCCAGGAGATGCGGCGCATTGTAACCCCTGAGGCGAGGGTACGAGCGGCCGAGTCTGCTGTGTCCAAGGAGGCCTTCAATGAGGTTCTTGCCACCTTCTTGCCCTCGTCAAGAATTGCCGCAAATTCTTGACGCGCCTCCTGTGGCAACAGCTCCTTAAACTTATCCGCTGCCACCCAGGAGTTAAAGGCGTAGCGGCTAAGGAGGGCTTGTTAGTTGGAAACCCTGAGATGAAGGGCCCCCGCCTGTCATAAACAGATAGCTAAGGGTTAACGTCTCTTTCACCTGGAAATAAGTATCTGAAGCACCTGACCAGAGGACCTATCAGGAAACAGGATTTTTTCAACTCTGGGTGGAGGGAAGTTTCTGTGTGAGTCCTTTGTTCTTGTTCTTCTGCCTGTATTCTCTCTCGGATGAGAAGTGATTTCTGTTTCCTGCTTTCTAATCTTCTGTTTCCCAGTTGTAAGTACCAAAGATCAGATAGGGATTTATATGTTCTTTTGATTTACATGTCTATAGTTGCTGGAGTGCTTTGAATTGTATTCTTTTTTTGAATAAGGGTGTTTATTCATATTTCTTTTAAGCAATTGACCCTGTATTTGTCTCCTTAATACAGAGAGACCATTTTTATGTATTTTTCTTTCTTTTTATATAAAGCTTTCTTTTTAAGACCTGTTGGAGTTTTTCTTTAGTGGGGGAACTCCAGGGAATTGAGTCTGTACTCACCAGGGAATTGGTGGGAGGAAGAACTCAGGAGGAAATCTGTGTGTGTTAGATTTACTAGCCTGACTTTGCATTCCCTCTGGGTGAAGAGGGAAGTAATTCTGTTTTCCAGGACTGGGAACGGGGAGAGTGGAGTCCCTCTGTTTAGATTCACGGAGCTTGCTTCGGTGTCTCTCTCCAGGAACACCTCTCCCATTGAGAGTCATTACCAGCACTATAAACATGCAAATAAAGTGGTTTTTCTGGTTTACTTTACATTGAAAAAATTAGCTAAAGGAAGAAGGGGAAAAAGGCACTGTTGCTAGGCAGACCCCACGAGGCAACAGAGCCTGCAGTTCAGAAGAAAAAAACCGGAGGGCACCCCAACACAAGAAAACAAGATGTCACGAAAACCAGAGGCAATGGAAAAACAGATAGAACTGCTCAGAACACAGATGGCCAGAGATGAAGCAACTCACAAACAAGAGATGGAAAGGCTACAAAAACAAGAAGAAGCCAACAATGCAGCCCACCAACGAGAGTTGGAAAAACAGAGGGAGACCCACTGACAGGCCATGGAATTAGAAAAGGCTAAGCAACCTGCTCCAGCCAACCCTAACAACCCTGCGCCAATTATTGTTCCACAGCACAGGAAATTTCCCACCTACAAGGCAGGTGATGACACCGAGGCCTTCTTGGAAAATTTTGAAAGAGCCTGTCTTGGGTACAGCATCCCTGAAGACCAGTACATGGTGGAATTGAGGCCACAGCTCAGTGGACCTTTAGCAGAGGTGGCAGCTGAAATGCCTAAGGAGAACATGAACGACTATAAACTTTTTCAAACCAAGGCCAGATACAGAATGGGGATAACCCCGGATCATGCCCATTAGCGTTTCAGAACCCAAAAGTGGAAACCAGATGTGTCATTTCCCAAACACGCCTACTATGTTGGAAAAAATTATGAGGCCTGGATATCAGGACACAATGTTAAAACCTTGGAAGAACTGCACCTCCTCATACATATGGAGGAGTTCTTGGATGGTGTTCCTGAGGACATAACACGGTACATACAAAATGGAAAACCCAAAAATCTCGCTGAGGCGGGGGAGATTGGAGCCAGATGGATGGAAGTGGCAGAAAGCAAGAAAGCTACGGTCAAGGGGAACGAATACCCCAGAGGGCACACCGACCATAAACCCTACAACCGAGGACAGCCAAAGAACCCACATACAACCCAAGTAAAGCCACAGACGCCCTATTCTTCCACCTCACCAGTCTCCAGTAACTCACCTCGACCCAGTGACCCATCAGATGGAAGATGCTTTAAGTGTAATGAACTGGGACATATCAAGGCCAACTGTCCAAAGAACGCCATCCGAGTGCAGTTCATTACACCACCATCACCCAAAAGATCCCCAGGCCCAGATGCCTCTCAAATACCCTTGAAGCGAAGGGAAAATTTGAGAGTGGGCGGAAAGAAGGTTACTGCCTGGAGAGACATGGGGGCACAAGTGTCAGCTATCCACCAATCCTTCGTAGACCCCAAATTCATCAACCCAAAGGCCAAAGTGACAATTTACCACTTCATGTCACAAGCTGTAGATTTGCCTACAGCTGAACTGCCTATCCAGTACAAAGGCTGGTCAGGAATGTGGACTTTTGCAGTCTATGACAATTATCCTATCCCCATGCTACTGGGGGAAGACTTGGCCAACCAGGTGAAGCGGGCCAAAAGAGTGGGAATGGTTACACGTAGCCAAACCAGGCAAGCTTCCAGACCCATTCCTGTTCCTGAGCCGTCCACAGACGCCCCGTCTGTGTTACCAGAGACCCAGACAGAGGTAGTGGACCCGGATTCCATGCCTACCACTGAAACAGCCACAGCACCTCCAGTCCCAGGCCCGGAACTGGAACAGCAACCAGCACCAGCAATTGCAACCACATCTTCAAACTCAACACCAGAGGGCGCCAGCGAGCCAGAACTGGCAGAAGCAAAAGACAGCCATACCCAAAAGGCTCAGCCCGAGCCTGAAATACCCTCAGGTGCACCAGCGGAGAGTGGTTCACCAGCAACGGAAGCCACCCCATCACCTACATCGCTTCCAGAGGGACCAAGCCCAAGTCCACAGTCTGAGGAAGAATTGGTGACCCCAGCCTCAAGGGAACAGTTCCAGACTGAGCAGGAAGCAGATGACAGCCTTCAGAAAGTTTGGGCGGCGGCACGAAGCACCCCACCGCCTCTCAGCTCTTCTAATCAATCCCGGTTTGTTATAGACCAAGGACTTTTATACAAGGAGATTCTTTCTGGTGGACACCGGGAAGAATGGCAGCTGCAAAAACAGTTGGTGGTTCCATCTAAGTACCGGGGGAATCTCTTAAGCTTAGCCCATGATCATCCCAGTGGCCATGCTGGGGTGAATAGAACCAAGGACCGGTTGGGGAAGTCCTTCCACTGGGAGGGGATGGGCAAGGATGTTGCCAAGTATGTCCGGTCTTGTGAGGTATGCCAAAGAGTGGAAAAACCCCAAGACCAGGTCAAGGCCCCTCTCCAGCCACTCCCCATAATTGAGGTCCCATTTCAGCAAGTAGCTGTGGACATTCTGGGTCCTTTCCCAAAAAAGACACCCAGAGGAAAGCAGTACGTACTGACTTTAGTGGACTTTGCTACCTGATGGCCGGAAGCAGTAGCTCTAGGCAACACCAGGGCTAACACTGTGTGCCTGGCCCTAACAGACATCTTTGCCAGGATAGGTTGGCCCTCCAACATCCTTACAGATTCAGGATCTAATTTCCTGGCAGGGACCATGGAAAAACTGTGGGAAACTCATGGGGTGAACCACTTGGTTGCCACCCCGTACCACCATCAAACCAATGGCCTGGTGGAAAGGTTTAATGGAACTTTGGGGGCCATGATACGTAAATTCGTCGACGAATACTCCAATAATTGGGACCTAGTGTTGCAGCAGTTGCTGTTTGCCTACAGGGCTGTACCACATCCCAGTTTAGGGTTTTCACCGTTTGAACTTGTGTATGGTCACAAGGTTAAGGGGCCATTACAGTTGATGAAGCAGCAATGGGAGGGGTTTATGCCTTCTCCAGGAATTAATATTCTGGACTTTGTAAGCAACCCACAAAGCACCCTCCGACACTCTTTAGCCCTTGCCAGAGAAAACCTAAAGGATGCTCAGGAAGAGCAAAAGGCCTGGTATGACAGACATGCCAGAGAACGTTCCTTCAAAGTAGGAGACCAGGTTATGGTCTTGAAGGCGCAACAGGCCCATAAGATGGAAGCATCATGGGAAGGGCCATTCACGGTCCAGGAGCGCCTGGGAACTGTAAACTACCTCATAGCATTTCCCAATTCCTCACTAAAGCCCAGAGTGTACCATGTTAACTCTCTCAAGCCTTTCTATTCCAGAGACTTACAAGTTTCTCAGTTTACAGTCCAGGGAGATGATGCTGAGTGGCCTGATGGTGTCTACTACGATGGGAAAAAAGACGGTGGCGTGGAAGAGATGAACCTCTCAACCACCCTGGAACATTTGCAGCGGCGACAAATCAAGGAGCTGTGCACTAGCTTCGCCCCATTGTTCTCAGCCACCCCAGGACGGACTGAACGGGCATACCACTCCATTGACACAGGTAATGCTCACCCCATTAGAACCCCACCCTACCGGGTGTCTCCTCATGCCCAAGCTGCTATAGAATGGGAGATACAGACCATGCTACAGATGGGTATAATCCGCTCATCTACCAGTGCATGGGCATCTCCAGTGGTTCTGGTACCCAAACCAGATGGGGAAATACGCTTTTGCGTGGACTACCGTAAGCTAAATGGGGTAACTCGTCCGGACAACTATCCAATGCCACGCACTGATGAGCTATTGGAGAAGTTGGGACGTGCCCAGTTCATCTCTACAATAGACTTAACCAAGGGGTACTGGCAAGTACCGCTAGATGAACCTGCCAAAGAGAGGTCAGCATTCGTCACCCATGCGGGGGTGTATGAATTTAATCTTTCGGCCTTCGAAATGCACCTGCCACCTTCCAGAGGCTGGTAGATGGTCTACTAGCAGGACTTGGAGAATTTGCAGTTGCCTACCTCAATGATGTGGCCATTTTTTCTGACTCCTGGCCCGAACACCTACTACACCTGGAAAAGGTCTTTGAGCGTATCAGGCAGGCCGGGCTAACTGTTAAGGTCAAAAAGTGTCAAATAGGCCAAAACAGAGTGACTTACCTGGGGCACCAGGTGCGTCGAGGAACCATAAACCCCCTACAGGCCAAGGTGGATGCTATCCAAAAGTGGCCTATCCCACGGTCAAAGAAACAGGTCCAATCCTTCTTAGGCTTGGCCGGGTACTACAGGCGATTTGTACCACACTACAGCCAAATCGCTGCCCCACTGACCGACCTGACCAAAAAGACCCAGCCAAATGCAGTTAAGTGGACTGATGAGTGTCAAAAGGCCTTTACCCAACTTAAGGCAACGCTCATGTCTGACCCTGTGCTCAGGGCCCCAGACTTTGACAAGCCATTCCTAGTAACTACGGAGGCATCTGAGCGTGGTATAGGAGCAGTGCTCATGCAGGAAGCAACAGATCACAACTTCCATCCTGTCGTGTTTCTCAGCAAGAAACTGTCTGAGAGGGAAAGTCACTGGTCAGTCAGTGAAAAGGAATGCTACGCCATTGTGTACGCCCTGGAAAAGCTACGCCCATATGTTTGGGGACGGCGGTTCCAGCTACAAACTGACCATGCTGCACTAAAGTGGCTTCATACTGCCAAGGGGAACAACAAGAAACTTCTTCGTTGGAGTTTAGCTCTCCAAGATTTTGATTTTGAAATTCAGCACATCTCAGGAGCTTCTAACAAAGTAGCTGATGCACTCTCCCGTGAGAGTTTCCCAGAATCTAGTAGTTAAAAAGTGTTCTTAAAATGTAAAAGTCTGTTAGTTATATACTTAGTGGTATATGTAAAGGTGCATGTGTTGTAGTAATCTGTTTATTTTAAAGTTCTAGAAGGAAATCGCCGCCAGTGAGCTTCCCCACTGTCTGCAATTTGGGGGGCGTGTCATAAACAGATAGCTAAAGGTTAACGTCTCTTTCACCTGGAAATAAGTATCTGAAGCACCTGACCAGAGGACCTATCAGGAAACAGGATTTTTTCAACTCTGGGTGGAGGGAAGTTTCTGTGTGAGTCCTTTGTTCTTGTTCTTCTGCCTGTATTCTCTCTCGGATGAGAAGTGATTTCTGTTTCCTGCTTTCTAATCTTCTGTTTCCCAGTTGTAAGTACCAAAGATCAGATAGGGATTTATATGTTCTTTTGTATTTACATGTCTATAGTTGCTGGAGTGCTTTGAATTGTATTCTTTTTTTGAATAAGGGTGTTTATTCATATTTCTTTTAAGCAATTGACCCTGTATTTGTCTCCTTAATACAGAGAGACCATTTTTATGTATTTTTCTTTCTTTTTATATAAAGCTTTCTTTTTAAGACCTGTTGGAGTTTTTCTTTAGTGGGGGAGCTCCAGGGAATTGAGTCTGTACTCACCAGGGAATTGGTGGGAGGAAGAAGTCAGGAGGAAATCTGTGTGTGTTAGATTTATTAGCCTGACTTTGCATTCCCTCTGGGTGAAGAGGGAAGTAGTTCTGTTTTCCAGGACTGGGAATGGGGAGGGTGGAGTCCCTCTGTTTAGATTCACGGAGCTTGCTTCGGTGTCTCTCTCCAGGAACACCTGGAGGGGGGGGGAGGGAAAAGGTTTATTTCCCTTTGTTGTGAGACTCAAGGGATTTGGGTCTTGGGGTCCCCAGGGAAGGTTTTTGGGGGGACCAGAGTGCCCCAAAACACTCTAATTTTTTGGGTGGTGGCAGCTTACCAGGTCCAAGCTGGTAACTAAGCTTGGAGGTTTTCATGCTAACGCCCATATTTTGGACGCTAAGGTCCAAATCTGGGACTAGGTTATTGACACCGCCGAATAGACCTTGCGGCCGAGGGGGTCCATACGTCTGGCCTCCTTGGACTTGGGAGCTGGGGCCTCTTGTCCATGATGCTCCCTCTCATTCACCGACTGCACTGCCAGGGAGCACGGTGTTGGGTGAACATGGAGGTACTCATAGCCCCTGGAGGGGGCCATGTACTTACGCTCCACACCTCGTGCAGCAGGGGGGATGGAGGCCGGTGACTGCCAGATCGTATTGACGTTGGCCTGGATAGTCCAAATAAAGGGCAGGGCAACCCTGGTGGGAGCATCTGAGGAGAGGATGCTCACCACGGGACCTTCGATCTCGGAGACCTCCTCAGCTTGCAGATTTAAGTTCTGTGCTACGCGCCTGAGGAGGTCCTGGTGAGCCCTGAGGTAGAGTGGGAGAGGGCTGGTGGAAGATGTGCCTGCCACTGCCTCATCGGGAGAGGACAATGAGGAGACCCCTGGCAAGAGGGTGTCCATAGGGGGGTCTGTCTAAGCCCGTGCCTCTGACTCTGGAGGGAGCTCAGGGTCCTGCTGTTTGGACCTGTCCTCCCCGTCCGGAGAGGGAGGGGGGAGAGACAGCGATGCCTCTGGTGCCCTGTGCTCAGCCGTCGCAGGCCTAGGAGGAAGTTGCTGGGGGCTCTGGGCTTGGTGGTACGCCCAGGGTGTCCAGAATCCCCACTGCTGCGGTCCCTGGTCCTGCGGAGGAGGATCCTGAAAAAGGACCGCATGCCTGTCTGTGTCCAGCGCATAAACACTGTCTGCCTGTGACGACACAGACGGCTGTCTGGAAGGCCATGGAGGGGCCGAACACGGCTGGTAGGGATCCCTTCTTCCTGATGCCGAAGATGTTCTCGGTGCCGGGGACCGGTACCGGGAATCATACCGGTGCCTTGATCAGGACCGGGGTCTGCCTTCGACTCAGTGCCGGGATCAGGACCGGTACCTGCCTCCGACTCGGTGCCATGATCGGGACCAGGACCTGCCACCGGCTCGGTGCTGGGAGGTCGACCGGGACCTGCCACCAGCTCGGTGCCGGGAGGTCGACTGAGGAGTTGATCGCCGGTGGGAACGGTTCCTAGAGTCCCGGTGCTGTAGCGGTGACTTGAACCAGACAGGGACTGTTTGGAGGATGACCAGTGCCATGAGTGCGACCGGTACCGCTGAGGGGAGCGGTGCCGGGACTGCGAGCGGCGCCGGGAGCGGGAGCGTCCATGGTGATGGGGCCTCGACAGCGAACGTGAGTCCCGAGATGGCACTCTCATCGTCGGCTTGCCTCTGGACACAACCCGCACCGGGGGTACCGGGGGTGGAGGCTGAGTTAGCTCTGTAAGAGCGATCAGGTCCCGTGCCGAAGAAAAAGTCTCCGGCGTCAATGGGACCAATAGCTCAACCTCAGATCTTATGGGGGAGCTAGGAGGGACCAGACTTGACAGACCCTCTGCGCCCGGAGTCGACGGGATCCCTGTTGGTGGTGCCGAGGCCGAGGTAGGTGCCGGGCGTTCCACTCGAGTCTGCCTGGATGGAGTCGCAGACTTCGAGGGCCTTGCTTCGGGTCCCGGTGCCGGGGAAGGACGGTGCCGGAGTGTCTTTCCGGTGCCAGCACAGTCCGGTGCTGGTGTAGAGGTGACGGTCTGCGAAGCTGCCGGGTTGAGTGCCGCTTCCATAAGGAGAGTCTTTAATCTCTGGTCCCTCTCCTTTTTTGTCCTAGGCTTAAACGCCTTGCAAATGCAGCACTTGTCCGAAATGTGCGATTCCCCCGGGCACTTTAGGCACACGTCGTGGGGATCGCTGGTCGGCATCGGCTTCTTACAGGCCGCGCATTGTTTGAAGTCCGGCGAAAAAGGCATGGGCCCGGTGCCGGGTGCCGGGAAGGGCTACGGCCCAAACCTGCTAACAAATATTTACAACTATTTACAATACACCAATTAACTGACTGTACTTAACAACTATTTACTACTAACTACCACAATGAACTGTAAAACGAAGGAGAGCTAGGGACGTGGAGGACAGCAATGCCGCGCTCCACAGTTCCAACAACCGACACGGCGGTAAGAAGGAACTGAGGAGCGGGTGGGCCGGCAGGGGTATATATCAAGCGCCATGGCGGCGCCACTCTAGGGGACGACCTGCCGGCCCACTGGAGTTGCTAGGGTAAAAAGTTTCCGATGAACGTGCATGGGCGGCGCGCACACCTAACTGGAATGGATATGAGCAATCACTCGAAGAAGAAACTAGAGCTCCCACAAGCAGGTAGTTTCTGGAGAAATGTTTCTAAACAACTAGGAGCTCAGGAGGACAGAAGCATTGGTTTCAGAGTTTAAGGTGCCTGAACTGGAAGGTCCTACCGGCCATAAAAGATTGTCAGACATAGAATGCCTGGGCCCAGGGCTAGGAACAGTCATTACCCAGGCCCAGGGAGCTTAGAAGCACATGGGTCCCAGGATTTGTGTTTGTTACAGTGGGCTAGTGTACACCCAGGAGGAGACATATTTAGTATGTGTATATTAAACATGGTTATTTGGATCTGTAACGGGGGCCTGTCTCTGCCCCCATCCTCTTTCCTGCAGAAACTGCATGGAGTCCAGCAGGGGTGCTGTCAATGAGGCTCTATTTCAAAACTCCTTCACCAATATAACTACAGTACCCTGTGCTTCCACCTATTTAGTGTTTGCTACAGTGTCACCTACTCACTCCCTGCACTCTGTCACAGGACCCCACCATGCCCATATGGTTTAATCATACTATTATTAGAATTAGATACAAAACTGTTCTCTCATCCTATTAAAATTTTGAGTTTATTTTTTTTAAATCCTGTTCTGTATTGTGATGAAAACGAGCCCTTTCTATATATATATATAATGAAAAAACAGAGAGAGAGAAACAGGCAAAGTAGGGACTTGAACCTATATCAACCCTATTCCAGGTGAGTGCCCTAACTTCTGCGCTACTGGATATTGTTTGGCAGGACTCACTGACCAGAAATTCCATCCTGCAACCAAGAACCTTTACTAATGAAAGTTTTGTTGACACTGATTCCTCAAAACCAAAACTTTTTGTGGAAATATATCAACATTTTTCAATGAAAAATGGTTTTGTCAAAATATTCCCAACCAGCTCTTATTTTTATTATGTAAAAGGCAAAAAAAACCCAACACAGGGCCTAATCCTAAACCAAGTAAAGTCAGAGGAGGAATTAACTGACTTCTGTTGATTTTGGATCAAGATTCCTGTACATAATGTTTTCCACAAAATTTCTTGGCTTCCCAACCCTCAAACCTATCACTCCCAAAGTTCCCTCAGTTCCTGAAGCCCTATGCTCCATTTTCAAGTTTTTTCTGCAAGCTATGCATCTCCATAGCTGCATCTCTGCTAAGAGTATACATAGGCCTCAGAATGTCCTCTTCTTTGGTGAGTTTAGTGGGTGCAAAGATGGATTATTTGAAGGTCTTAAAGTTTGCAAGGGTGGGACTTGCTTCTGTGGCTTTCAGGCATTGTGAGAGACTGGACATAGGTGTGGTGTTTGGCCAAAGAGTAGAATATGGATTTTTCTTTTCTGAAAAAGGGCTAGTAATTTATATTTTTAAAATGTTTATGGGATGTTAAGGGTGCAGTGCAACATGTGTAACATCCTGTAGTACTCTGTACTACTCCGTGTAATGCAGAGTCCATGATAGTTATATGAAAATTACACTGTAAGTGGTATTTACACAATATACTAAAGATTAACTATAACATTAGGCCAGATTCTGAGCTGGTGTAAATCAGTGTAGCTCAACTGAAAACTGATTTCCACTAAATGAGGATTTGGTTCGTATACTAATAGAGAAAATTTGCTGTTACATACAGGCCACCTAATTTCACAGTTAAATTACCTTTGTAACTACCACTATCTGCTCATTCCCTGAAAAGCACCTAGTGATGTCTGCTTTGCTAATTGAAAAGAAATCATGTAATATTAAACAGGAACAGACTTTTTAAAAAAAAATAAAATACATGATTTAGAGATAAGGGAAATTATTATATTAAGAGAGCAGAGGCCGAGTTTTCAGACTTCAGAAAGAGCTGTAAGTGTTCAAGACCTTGGAAAATTAGGCAATACATCAATGAAGATGCAATGGACCATCACAGCATTAGGGTAAATGTGCAAGAATGGAAAAAAAACATATTACAAATGTATCAGAAGTTATAAAAAAAGTGCCTAATTATATTTTATTATTTGAGAAATAATAAGTGATCATGTAATTAGCACTGTATCAAACTCCTGGTGAGTGCACATTTAACTTTTCACTACTTGATTTATGTGCATTTAACTGTACAATCTTAATGTTTAACAGTTTTACTTTTTTTACAGAAAATAAAAAAAGCCTTTAATAAAACCTAGAAATATTGTATCTGAACAGTCTCTGTCTTTCCCTTCTTTGCCCTAATCATATTTGCATTTTTGTGGAAGCAACCTCTTGAGATGATGGAAATCTCAAATGTTGAATTGCATAAAGATTTAATTTTTTCAGTAAGCTCAGTACCTATATAAACATCATTCAGTGGATTTTAAGTAGTCAGAACATTTTTAAACATGCTTTGGCCCATGGTTTACTGGAATTAAGAAGCATAAGTTTGAAGGTATGATTATGCACTGCTTTGCATCTCAGTAAACAGATACAGTGCCACGGAAGTTCACATTATCAAATGCTAACACATTCTGTTGCAATATGCTGCATTATGACATTGTATTGAATCTTTTCCTAGGCCAATTTTAATAGATATCACTACCAAGTAGTAGAAGAGGAAAAATAAAGAAATTTAATATTATAATATGGTCCTGGAATGAGATCTAAATCTTGAGAGATCTGGCTACTTGAACCAATGATTCTTTTTTAAAAGAGGCAGCCCTATATATATAAACAAATTAGTAGATGATAAGAACATAAGAATGGGCACACTGGGTCAGACTAAAGGTCCATATAGCCCAGTATTCTGTCTTCCAACAGTGGCCAATGCTAGGTGCCCCCAGAGGGAATGAACAGAACAGGTAATCATCAAGTGATCCATCCCCTGTTGCCCATTCCCAGCTTCTGGCAAACAGAGGCTAGGGATACCATCCCTGACTATCCTGACTAACAGACTTTGTTGGACCTGTCCTCCATTAATGTATCTAGTTCTTTTTTGAACCCTATTATAGTCTTGGCCTTCACAACATCTTCTGGCAAAAAGTTCCACATACTGACTGTGCGTTGTGTGAAAAAATACTTCCTTTTGTTTATTTTAAACCTGCTGCCTATAAATTTCATTTGGTGGCCCCTAGTTCTTGTGCTATGAGAAGGAGTAAATAACACTTCCTTATTTACTTTTTCCACACCAGTTATGATTTTACAGACCTCTATCCTATCCCCCCTTAGTTGTCTCTTTTCCAAGCTGAAAAGTACCAGTCTTATTAATCTCTCCTTATACAGCAGCCGTTCTATACCCCTAATCATTTTTGTTGCCCTTTTCTGAATCTTTTCCAATTCCAATATATCTTTTTTGAGATAGGATGACCATATCTGCATGCAGTATTCATTTATAAAGAGGCAATATGTTATTTTCTTACTTATTCTCTATCACTTTCTTAATTATTCCCAACATTCTGTTCACTTTTTTGACTGCCGCTGCATGATTGAGTGGATGTTTTAAAAGAAATATCCACAATGACTTCTTAAGTGGTAACAGCTAATTTAGATCCCATCATTGTATATGTATAGTTGGAATTATGTTTTCCAGAGTGCATTACCAGTCCATGAGAGCACCTTCCCTCTTATCCCGTGACTGCTTACTTTGCTTAAGAGCCTTTGGTGAGGGACCTTGTCAAAGGCTTTCTGAAAATCTAAATATATGATATCCACTGGATTCCCCTTGTCCACATGCTTTTTGACCCCTTCAATGAATTCTAGTAGATTGGTGAGGCATGATTCCCCTTTACAAAAACCATGTTGACTATTCCTCAACAAATTTTGTTAATCTATGTGTCTGACAATTTTGTTCTTTACTATAGTTTCAACCAGTTTGCCCTTTACTGAAATTCTGCACCCTGCTTTCAATGTAACCTTACCCCTTTGTGTGCAAAGCTGCAATTCCGGGTCTTATGGAGTGGTTTCCATTTAAATAGGTGAAATGCATGCAGGGTAATCCAGGATGTAATTAATTTATTTACAGACATATACACCAAGTCCTGATTCCCT
Organism: Gopherus evgoodei; assembly: GCF_007399415.2. NCBI lineage: Eukaryota > Metazoa > Chordata > Testudines > Testudinidae > Gopherus > Gopherus evgoodei. The sequence goes on from NC_044324.1 coordinate 50,848,486, forward strand.
GAACAGCAGTAGAAACCATATAGAAATCAGGAGTTTTGCAGAAAACTAAGCCAGACAGTCCAACCCTGTGCTCAAGAAATGACTATCCCTCTGCCTCTGCTTCACATTTATATAAATGCCCCTGTTTTCCCATTCCAACTGCTTAAACACACAGCCTTGTTACAGCCCCTGCCTTATCACTTAGCACTTCAGGAGACCCAGTTAGTGCTACATTCTCCCCCAGCCATATGGCTTACAATATCTCCTGGATGTTAGCCACTTCCTTTGCATCCAGTTGCAGTCTCCGTTGTTCCCGGGCAGTGAGTCTGTGATTGTCTTCCATTCAAGACCACTGATGGCAGACCAGGGCCCCTTTCAGCATAACAGCATCATTCTTTCATGTGTCACAATTAACTGGAAAAGCACCTGGAGGCTGACAGGTTTTGAATGATGTAGTGGCATATTTCAGCCTAAAATACCAAGATACAGTGAATTGAATTGTGATATATTTTGTTCTGTTTATTAATTAGAAAGTCATAAGGATTACAAATATACTCTTAAAGGAAAGCTTGGATTTTGAAGCACAGTTCTGCAACACAGGATGTCTGGGGAAGCACAGGATACACAGAACTCTGCCCACAATGTTGTGAAGCAGACAAAAGGAATAGAGCAATCCAGAATCCTAGGTATGCCATGACATGTAGAAAGTAGAGGACTTCTCAGTATTTCCCCCCCAACAGCCAGAGTGGATCTGCTTGAGGGGTAGATCAGGCCTGCAATACTCTTCCTCAAGGTAGAATGATTTAAATCACCAATTTTAATAATGATTCAAATCAACAAGAAAGAAAACTTGATTTAAATTACTGATTTCTAATCATGTTTTGCATTTGTGCTTTTTAGCTATTTTCCTAAAAAAAGATGGATCTTCATTGATTGATAACCCTCAAAACGTGTTGGCTATATTTAGTTTCAAATCTTTATTGTGATTTTCGTGCTGCTTTTTGCTAACTAAGAGTGTACAATACATTGATTAACATTTTTTGAGCAATTATACAGCTTAACTTGTGTAGTGTCCCCTATCCACTCAGTTACCTCTAGTAGTGCCAGCCTCCTTATGAGTTTTGATGGAAAGGCCTTGGTTCTTTTGGACCCCACCACCCACTCAGCAGGGTGTAACTTCTTTTTCTTCCTATATGAATGTATTTGGTGGTGCCTGCACCTCCATTGCTCTTTCCTAACAGGGTCACCAGGGCAGGCTGGGAAGAAAATTCTAATCACAGGGTAACCTCCACTTACTTGCCCAATAGTTGGAGACTCCCAAGAAATAACACAAACACAGTAATTATATTAAACAGAAGATAAATATAACATAACAGGGTAAAACACTATTCCCAGAGTCACCAATTCCCATGCTGATAATACCCACGAATTTTGCCAGTCATGTGACCTGATATAGCAAATATAAAATTTATGTTCCATAGCTACGCATACTATTTTGAGACTCTTGATGATCTGTGACAATGATATCTTCTGTTCAGCAGTTAGCAATGCAGCTGATTGGGTTCAGTACAGTCCAAAGGACTCACAAGTGGGATAAGGTGGTAACTCCTTCCTTGGGTTTAATAGGCAGCAGGTAGTAAAATTCCCAAACCCTTACTCCCTGGCTTAAGGACATAGTTCAGGGAGTAAGGGGTCTCCCAAACAATTTCCCTGACTAGCTAACTAAAAAATGGTGCACTCACAAACTCTGTGAATGATCCTCTGGTTCAGAGATGACTGGACTCCTTAGTCACTGAAGAGGGGCTGATGATCACTGCTGGCAGGTCTCCTTTTCATGCAGGAGTCAGGCTGCTTCTGGTCCCAGGATTTTCCCTCACCACCAAGGGGTGCAGGGCTAAAAGTGCACGTTACAAAACTATCCTAAAATCCAAACTTTAATCTCCCACCCCAGCACTCAGACACTCATAGCAGGCAGCAGCCCTGAACTAGCAGTCAGAACAGAGTTGCCCACCTAGGGAGCCTGACTGGGGGAAGTTTTCCCAACAAAGCTCTACAAATTTTGAGTGGGAAAGGGTCAAGCTGAGGGATCTTGCTTTCAGGTCCCCAAAGGCCAGTTCTCAGGCAGAATCCTGCATGCAGCCTAAGACTCATCAGGACACAGCCAGTCCTGCCCTTTCCTTGGCTGACTCCAGACTGCTCCAAAATGTCTTCTCTCCTCTCTTGAGCTCCCTGAGAAGGGCACCTCATTCCCTATTGGGTGCTGAGTGGACTCTAAATCTGCCTCAGTTCCCACTCCCTACCAGGAATAGTGTGCTTCTTCCTGAGCTACCAACACACATAGCCCCAGGAATTTAGATAAATTCCTTGGGGGTTCCACTTGAATTCACTCAGATTCTTAATCTTTGCATCTTTTATTACATTAGAAAATGATGAAAGATGCATTTCTTATTTACTTGATACTGATTAATTTTTTTACTTGTGATGTGTGTCAAGCTCTATTTGGATGGAAATTCAAATTCAATTAAAATGAACAAAACCAGCATTTTACTGGCATTTTATTTTATTAATTAAGTGAAAGTATCTTCAGGGTTCTAGATACTTAAAAAGAAAAGTTCATCAAAGCATGTTTTTTTTTCTTTGCATTTAAAATTGATTTATTGAATAAAGGAATTTTTATCTGTAGTTAGTGAATTCAATAGCTTGGATCTGTACATCATGTCCTTAAAGAGTTTCGAACTAGTAGATCTCATCCTCTCACACCTAGTTCTTATTCATAGACTGGAAAAGGACAACAAGCTTTCCTGCTTTTTTTAAAATTCCTATTTGGTTTCTTAACTTCCAGTGAACTAGTCATTGAATTGAACTAGTTTAATAAACAGAAACAAAGGAAATATTCTCTTTGCCGCTGCAGAAGGGGGTGTTCTGTGTAAAGCTGGTTTAGCACTTCAATAAATTGTGCTTCCAAGGGTTTAGCCACTGACTTTCACCAGTTCATTGATTTGATTTTCTTTTTAAAACTTGGCAGTGAATATGTACTGCTTAATATGATTTTTTGAATTAACTTTAAATTGAAATTAGCTCTTAACCTATGTTGTCAATTTCAAGTGTATTTTTTAATTTTTTTTAGAATACATCTGTATTTAATTTAAATTAAAAAATCCTATTTTTAAAATCTATTTCTTTTTTAATGATTGGTTTTTATCCATGTAACTCTTCCTCCTACACACAAAGTTCTCTGGTGTTATGGCATAAAATACACAATGCATTTTGGGAGTAACATTTGTAGTAATAATAGTGTGTCCTGGAGAATGTCCTTTAACCATTATGTACCTCACATCCCTATCTATAAAAGAGGAATAAGACTACTTACCTGCCTTGTAAAATCCTCTAGTGAAAGTTGCTATAAAGTATAAATTATTGTTGTTTTTGTTAATTTGGAGGAGCAGCAGAAACTATTCTGAAATGTAAAAATATAAAAATCTTATATATTTTGTAAGACATAATAATTTAAATATAGTTTAGGTTGCTATTTAATGTTTATGTAAGAGGACTGTTGTCCCCTTACTAACATTCAATGGGGGTGCTTTGGTTGGCTAGCTCTCAGTACTAAAAGGTGAAGGGCCGATAAGAAATCAGGACCCTGAGATTGACAGTCCCTAGGAACAATGGGGAAAGGCCAAAGCTCCACGTCAGCTTGATTGACAGGGCAGGCAGGCTAATCAAGGAGTCAGGAGGACAGGTGGGTCCCGTCCTCTGTGTTAGCTGGAATTGCCTGGGTCAGACAGAGTGGGGCCGAGCTAAGGAGAGAGCCTGGGCCCATGCTGAGCTAGGGAGCAGAGTTGCAGCCACAGAGCCAGAGATGCAGCTCAGAGAGAGCAGATCCTGTGCTGGGAGCAGAGCTGCAGCCCCAAAGCCAGAGATGCAGCAGGGTTGGGGGTCGAGCCTCCCAGGAATGCTGGGCCCAGCCTTGTTGAGGTTATGAGGACTCTGCCAGACAGGAGAGTGCAAGGGGAGTCCTCAAGGACAGGAAGGCCTCTGGGTAAAGGAAATGGGAGCGAGGATGCAGATCCTTTCACTAGCCCACCTCATCGGGGTAGTGCAGAAGCCAGGAAAGCCAGAAACGTTCCCCACAATAGCAGAACCCTCCCCCCGCTTACATTTAGACACTAGCAACATAGTTGTGACAGGTTCGGTCACAGAGACCCCCTTGGGACTGTCACCTGATGTGCTGGAATTACCTCTGAGCCCATTTTCCACTGCCAATGTTGGGTCTAAACTTTTGGTGAACTTTGGAGCCAAAAAACACCCAGACTGGCCGTCTCTGCATAATCCTTTCTGAACCTTTTTTTGAACAAAGCACTGACCTGCAAACTACTCATGACACCCCCTTCCTCAAGTAGCCATTAGCCTTTTATCTCTATGCATTTACTTCTTAAATTTGCTCTTCCTGTAAAATCTTGATTGATTATGCATGACCATTATCTTTTGTTAATCACTTTGTTTACTTCTGTGTATAAATATTGAAGCCCACCCCTAATAAAGGGGCCACACTTATTCTAAAGCTTTTGGGGTAGTGTGTGCCCGTTGATCAACGCATTTGTGTCTGGTCTCTGACAGAATTGTGGGCCCATATTCCAACTCCGCACAACCTCGGGTGTTGGAGAGGTGAGTGAGGACTTGCTTTATTACCTAACAATTTGGGGGCTCGTCCGGGATTCCTTCTGGTGCGGTACCTCTGTCCAGTGGTCAGACCACTCATATATGAATTGGCAAGGCGCCACAGGAGATTTCTCCTAGCCAATTCAATATTGAGGGGTCGTGTATTGGACAGCAGGGTAAACGCCAGTTGGAGGGCTCCTGTCAGACACCATGGGTCAAGGAACTAGCGTGCCTCTTGAGAGTCCGTTGGGGATTGTAAATAAGTTATGGAATGAAGGGAAACTCCCAGTACAGACAGGAATGTCTAGGAAGAAGTTGTACACACTATGTGTAAGGAATTGGACTGGGTATACCGCGATATTGGCCGACTCGGAGATGAGGTGGCCTTCGTATGGCTCTTTCGAGCAGGCTGCCTTAAGAGGAGTAAAGAGCCAGATCGAAAAAGACCATCCGGGACAGTTATGTTACTGGTTTTGTTGGGACACAGCAGCAGAGCTGTGGAAATCTTTAAAAATTATGGCAGTCAGGTACTCTCCCGAGAGTGAACCCCCTCCAGGTTATTTCGATGAAGGGTGTAGACCACGGCGTGTTTTGACTCGTCAGCTGGTCCCCTCTGCACCTGCCCCTATTCCTCCGCAGGGGAACTCTCTCCTTGTAGCAGAGGGGAATCTGCAGGATCCCAGATTGGAATTTGTGCAGAAGGATGAGGAGGAATTGGAGGGGCCAACCTCGGGAGGAGTAGTTACTAGGCTTAGGTCCAAGCAGGTACAGCAGGGTGCATGCCCCCCCCTGAGGATAGCCTAGAGGATGTCTCTGTCAAATCTCTTGCGAATAATAAAAGTATGGTTATAGAGATGCCTTTACAGGTGCACGATCAACCTTATATGAGCAATGATGGACGATTGCAACATGCTAGTATTGTGGAATATAAAGGATGGCTAGAATGGGATTTGAAAGAGTGGGGACAGTTGTCAGGGTCTTTTGGGGAAAATCCCCGAAAGATCATAGAACTTCTAGAAAGATTGTTTTTAAGTTATAATCCTACTTATACGGATGTGGATCAGTTGTTAAGTAGAGTTTTGACTGGAGAAGAACGTAGTAGATTGTGGATGGCAGAAAGGACATGGGGAGATAGCAATGCAGCTAATCTTACTTGGATGGATAGGCGGGATCTGGCCGCTGGCTGGAATCCCCTAGACTGGACTCAGCTAAGGCTGACTCAGCTGCGAACAGATAGAGAGCGATTGTTAGAGAGACTCAAGGAAATGGCTCGCCGCTCGCCTAATCAGGCTAAGTTCATGCAGATTCGGCAGGAATCTGATGAGCCGCCCAGAAAGTTCTGGTCGAGGCTATTGGAGGGGGCCCGAATGTTCACTCAGATGGATCCTGAGAGAGAAGCAGACCACCCTACTCTTATTTCATTTTTGTGAATCAGTCGGTGCCCCCTGTAAGGGATTACTTCTTAAAGTTTCGCCCTGGTTGGGGAGGTGAGTCAGTCACTTCAGTGTTGGAAGTAGCTGATTTTGCCTGGGAGAAAGAAAGGGAAAGTAGTAAAAAGAAAGAGAAAAAGGAAGAATATAAGCTGATGGCTTTAGCTTTTCACGGTGGTGTTCGAGGCAAAGGCCGTGGCCGTGGCAGGGGATTCCAGGGTGCCCGGGGAAGAGGGTCCTGGCGACCCCAGCCATCAGGAAATTGTTTTCAGTGCGGACAGCCTGGTCACTTTAAACGTGAATGCCCCTGGGGACGCCCAGAAGGTCTGGCTGCATCCGCAGATGCTTACACAAGTGAGGAATACACCCCTGCACCACCAGCTCAGCCCATCCCCCAGGCCTGGATCAACTATGGAAAACAGCAGCAGCCGCAGCAAACTCAGCCTCCTCAATGACGGTACCCCGGGGGCGAAGGCAAACAATGTGATGGTCTTATTTCCTTAATGTCTTTAGCCGGCTCCTTTCTCACTTTCTCTCCTCCCAGCGAAGAGCCTCGTTTAACCCTTTCAGTCCAGGGACTGCCTGTCTCTTTCCTCATTGATACTGGGGCTACTTTCTCTCTTTTAAATCATGCCCCCTCTCCCTGGCTATCCTCTGAGGTTAAAACTGCGACTGGGGTGGAGGGCAACCCACAGTCTCTGGGACTCACTTTGCCTTTGAATGTTATTTATGCTGATAAATGTTTTTCTCACCGTTTTCTTTTTTCCCCAGCTTGTCCGATCCCTTTGATGGGCCGGGATTTACTTTGTAAGCTTGAGGCTACTTTAACCTGCACTCCTGAAGGGGTAGGATTATTGATGACAGTGTTAGGAGATTCGGCCCCTACTCAGGGTAATTGGGAAACACCCCCCTCTCTCTCCCCTGACCTCACTGACTTGCCTTCAACCCTCTGGGGAATTTCTGACACTGATGTTGGCCTGCTCCTTTCGGCAGAGCCCGTAAGGATTCAGGTAAAGCCTTCCTTAACCCCCCCGTCAGTCCCTCAATACCCCCTGTCGCTGGAAGCCCGGGAGGGCATCCGCCCCATTATTGAGGGATTCATTGCACAAAAGCTAGTCCGCCCTCAGCGCACTCCCTGTAACACCCCTATACTGCCTGTCAAAAAGCCTCCTAAAAAGGACGGAGACCCTGTTCGTTGGCGCTTTGTACAGGATCTACGAGTTGTTAATCAGTATGTGGTCCCTCTTCATGCAGTAGTTCCTGACCCAGCTACTATCATCAGCCAAATCCCCTGGGATGCTGAGTGGTTCACTGTTATTGACTTAAAATCAGCTTTTTTCAGCATTCCTGTGCACCCAGACTCTCAGTATCTCTTTGGTTTCACCTGGGAGGGACAAAGTTATGTCTGGCAACGACTTCCTCAAGGCTACAGAGACAGCCCCACGATTTTCAGCCAGTGCCTCCGCCACGACTTGGAAGGTTTCACCAGTCCGCAGGGATCCACACTGGTCCTATACGTAGATGACATCCTATTAGGTAATCGCGAAGAAGCTGCCCTCCGCATCGATGGTAAGGCACTTTTATTATACCTACACACCAGAGGCCACAAGGTAGACCCTAAAAAGATTCAGTGGGTCTCACAGAAGGTCCGATATCTGGGCTTCCTGTTAACCCCAGAAGGAAGACAGATGGACCCAGCCCGCATAAAGACTATTCAAAACTGCCCTCTACCGAACACCAAGAAACAACTTCGAGGTTTCTTAGGATTAATTGGCTTCTGTCGCCCCTGGTTGCCGTCCTGCGGGGAGTTAAGCAAACCGCTCCACCGACTCACTGCTAACCTTGCTCCTGACCCTTTGCAGTGGTCCCCGGACACTATTCAAGCCTTTCAGTTACTCAAGGACAGTGTGGCCTCCTCCATGTCTCTCCACCCCCCCAATTACAGCAAACCCTTTCACCTTTTTGTCCACGAGAGAGGCGGAATTGCTAGTGGTGTCCTTACCCAGCTGAGCGGGCCCCACCATTTCCCGCTTGCTTTTTACTCTCAGCAAATCGACCCTGTCGCTCAGGGAACCCCATCCTGCACCCGGACTCTGGCAGCAGCTGCCCTGCTGATCACAAAGGCAAAGAGCCTAACCCTGGGTCATTTTACCACGGTTTGGACCTCTCATGCCTTGTCAGCCCTTCTGCGTAGGGGCACAACCCAAGTCTTTTCGGCCCATCGTCAGCAACAGCTAGAGGCCGAACTCTTAGAAAACACTAACCTAATTTTTGAAAGGTGTGGACCCCTTAATCCAGCTACCTTGCTTCCTGACCTGCCAGTCCCCCAGGACCAGCACGACTGTGTGGAAGTAGTTTCCAGCATCTTACAGATAAGAGACAACCTGTTTGACGTGCCACTGGACAACCCCGATTGCATCCTCTTCTCGGACGGAAGCTCCTTCTATGTTGATGGCAAGCGTTTCACTGGTTATGCTGTCACCTCTGAATGGGACATTCAAGAGGCCGCCTCACTGCCAGGCAACTGGGGAGCCCAAGCCGCTGAACTCTATGCCCTGGCCCGAGCTTGCCAGTTGGCCGCTGGTAAGACCGTTACCATTTTTACTGATAGCAAATATGCTTTTGGAGTTGTGCATTGTCATATCCACCTCTGGAAGTTTCGAGGTTTCCAGACAGCTGCCGGTAAACCCATTCAGCACCTCCCCCTCATCCACAAGCTTTTGGACGCCCTCCAAAAACCCTCCGTCCTGGCTGTAGTTCACTGCCGGGCCCATACTAAAGATAGCAGCCCCGTTACCCGTGGGAATGCCCTGGCTGACGCCTCCGCCAAGAAGGCTGCCACCTTACCTTTAGCCATGCCCACATTGGCTATTGCAACCTCCTCCTTTACTCCACCGCACCCCGTACCAGTACCCGCTGCTGAACTAAAATCATGGGAAAGCCTCGGGGCCACTCTGGTCAAAGGGACCTGGCTTATGCCAGATGGCCGAGCCTGCCTCCCTCGCTCCACATACCCTGTGGCAGTTCGCTGGCACCATGATAAAGGGGGTCACTACGGCACGCACGCCCTCGTGGACACTATCGCTCGCTTTTGGTATGCTCCAGGCATTCAACCCTATTGCCTATCAATAGTGAAAGCATGCAGCACATGTCAGCGTAATGGACCTGCTCCACCTCTTAACAAAATTAAGGGTGGAAGACCTCCGCCTGCTGCTCCATTTCAACATCTTCAAATTGATTTTGCAGATATGCCAAAGGCTTTTGGAAAAAAGCACCTCCTTGTTTTGGTTTGCCCTCTGACTTCCTGGGTCGAAGCTTTTCCTACTGCTAATTGTACTGCTGCCACAGTGGCGAAGATTCTCCTTAGAGATATTGTACCCCGTTTTGGCATCCCTCTTGTGCTCGACTCAGATCGCGGACCTCACTTTACTGGTCATGTCCTTGGCCATTTAGAACAAGGACTGGGCATTTCACACTCCTTTCATACACCCTACCACCCCCAGTCTAGCGGGAAAGTTGAGCGTATGAATAGGGAACTTAAGTTTACATTGGCTAAATACTGTCAGGAAACAGGATTAAAGTGGCCTCAGGTACTTCCCTTGGTCCTGTTTCACCTTCGTACTCGCCCAACCCGCGCATTGGGATTATCCCCCTTTGAACTGCTCTATGGACACCCCCCTTTCAAAGGCGGGGCGCTACCACGTGCTGATGTTTCACTATTGGGAGGGGATCATATGACTGCGTGTCAGTTTCTCTCCCTACAGGCTCGCCTCCGTACCCTTTGGAAAGCCTCGCAGTTTTCCCAGACCGTGCCGCTGGAGGAACAAATCCACCCGTTCCAACCAGGGGACTTCGTCTGGGCCAAAAAGTTCGTTCGTGACGACACCCTCCAGCCAAGGTTTACTGGACCCCACCAGGTTCTTTTGACAACCCAGACTGCAGTGTTCCTGGAAGGACGCAAATCTTGGATCCACCACTCCCACGTCAAGCCAGCCGTAGTGGACCACAGTGATGGACCAGCAGCTCTTGTCACCACTGAGGACACTGCCTTCGACCAGTGGACCAGCTTACCTCTCTCAGACATTAGACTTAAATTAACTCGAAAAAAATGAGAGGACCCTTTATTCTGACAACTGTATGTTTTTTATGCTTTTTCAGTTTATTTTCTGCTTATGAAGATAATGCTTTTATTAGATATTCCCATGAGGTTAAAACTCGTATTTTAGGAAATAGAAGTGATTGCTGGGTATGTACTCAATTTCCAGTAAATGCAGCACAGGGACTCCCCTTCACACCCATTCCCCTAACCACTGCTAATATGACTTGGATGCCACCGACTAGAATAAAAGATCCAGTCCAACCCAATCTTACATGGGACAAAACAGAAGTGCCAATTAACAAATATCTCAGGGTAACCAATCAAACAGGATCACTGTGTTTTGTTAAAGAAAAAGGGTCAACTTTTGTGGGAACAAGTAAATGCAACATATATTTTAATGGCACCGCCTTTAGTAAAAATCTTGGCTTCAAGCCTTGCGCATCCCACTTATCCCATATGTGGATCCCTCACCCCGATCCAACCTTTTCAACTTTTTCATGGAGGGGCAGGTTTTCAGAGTCAGTTTTTAAAAAGCCCTGCTCAGAGCTCGAGGTGTCCAACTAATTGTTAAAGGATACACAATTGCCTTCTACAACTGCTCAAGCAGTACTACACTGCCCTTTGAGGACAACACTACCAAATTGTGCCTCTGCAGTTCACACAACGACCCCTCTGCGTTACCAGGGGAACAGTGGTACAACGGGCGGTGGGTTACCTCCTACTTTGAGAAATGGAATACCCAAAACGCATTATATGGAACATACTGGGTGTGCGGGCCCAAGGCTTATTATTTCCTCTCCCCTGATTGGGCAGGGTCATGTTATTTGGCATGGCTAGCACCGCCTTCTCGGATCTCCCTCACCCCCCCTCATTTTCCCCACGTTCGTAACATCCGTGAAACTGACAGAGATATTAATCTCCGTGATGGTTTGTCCTGGCAGCGGTGGGCTGGTCACACTAGCTTGAAGGGTGCTATCATCCGTCTACAGGGACTATTAGAATCTTTGACCAATGAAACTGCAACCCTATTTGAGAACCAGGCCGGGGAAATGTCCCAGCTGCGCCAGTTGGCTTTGCAAAACAGAATGGCTTTAGATATGATGTTAGCAGCCCAGGGAGGAACTTGCGCCCTCATAAATGAAGAATGCTGTGTTTTTGTAAATGACACCTACTCTGACACTTTTCAACGTACCAAACACCTAAGGGAAATGGCTAAAAACTACTCCTCTGGCCAGCCACCTTATGATTGGTGGGGAGCCTTATGGAATTGGCTGCCCGGATTTGGGTGGGTTAAAAACCTCTTGGTGGGTGTTGTTGGGGCCATGGTAGTCCTTATAATACTGTGTTGCTGTATTCAGTGTGTCCCCTCCCTCATAAACTCATGTAAGTCAGTTTATTCTTTTCCCACTTCAGCTAAAAGCCTTACTCTCTTCGAATTGGCCCAGGCTGAAATTGCCAAGCGGCCCTTAAGATCTTGAAATAGGGTGTAGCTTTTTGATTAATAGTTATCTCAAAGCTACAAATGGAGGAATGTTGGGTCTAAACTTTTGGTGAACTTTGGAGCCAAAAAACACCCAGACTGGCCGTCTCTGCATAATCCTTTCTGAACCTTTTTTTGAACAAAGCACTGACCTGCAAACTACTCATGACACCCCCTTCCTCAAGTAGCCATTAGCCTTTTATCTCTATGCATTTACTTCTTAAACTTGCTCTTCCTGTAAAATCTTGATTGATTATGCATGACCATTATCTTTTGTTAATCACTTTGTTTACTTCTGTGTATAAATATTGAAGCCCACCCCTAATAAAGGGGCCACACTTATTCTAAAGCTTTTGGGGTAGTGTGTGCCCGTTGATCAACGCATTTGTGTCTGGTCTCTGACAGAATTGTGGGCCCATATTCCAACTCCGCACAACCTCGGGTGTTGGAGAGGTGAGTGAGGACTTGCTTTATTACCTAACACCAGCTTAGGACTTCCAGAACCCTGCCTTGTTGATCCAGACACACTAGCCTGCTGCAACACAGACCCAGGTCTGGTCCATGCCCCCAAACCTGCAGACTTTAACCAAAAACTGCTCAGCAAGTCACCTATCTCCAACACCCAGACACCCAGTTCCCAATGGGATCCAAACTCCAAATAAATCTGTTTTATTCTTTATAAAGCTTATACAGGGTAAACTCATAAATTGTCCACCCTCTATAACACTGATAGAGAGATATGCACAGCTGTTGCTCCCCCAGGTATTAATCACTTACTCTTGGTTTACTAATAAACAGAAGTGGTCTTATTAAGTCTAAAAAGTAGGATTTAAATGGTTTCAAGTAATAACAGTCAGAACAAAGTAAGTTACCAAGCAAAATCAAAGAAAACACACAAGTTTAAGCTTAATACATTTAAGAAACTGAATAGAGGTACATTTCACTCTCAGAGATGTTCCAATAAGCTTCTTTCACAGACTAGACTCCTTCCTAATCTGGGCGAAATCCTTTCCCCTGGTACAGTCCTTGTTCCAGCTCAGGTGGTAACTAGGGGTTTTCTCATGACTGCCACCCCCTTTGTTCTGTTCTACCCCCTTTTATATCTTTGGCATATGGAAGGAATCCTTTATCGCTCTCTGGGTTTCCACCATTCCTTCTAAATGGAAAAGCACCAGGTTTAAGATGGATTCCAGCATCATGTGACATGTTCACATGCCCTATGAGACTTCATTACTCACTGGCTGGCATCCACGTATACCACAAGGCTTACAAGTAAACAGTGCCATTTACAACCAATTGTCCTAGTTAATGGGAGCCATCAAGATTTCAAGAGACAATTAATGGCCCATACTTTGCATAGTTACAATAGGACTTCAGAGTAATACTTTATATTTCTAGCTTCAGATACAAGAGTGATATGTTCATACAAATAGAATGAACACACTCAGTAGATTATAAGCTTTGTAATGATACCTTACAAGAGGCCTTTCGCATAAAGCATATTCCAATTAACTATATTCACACTCATAAGCATATGTCCATAAAATATATGGAGTGCAATGCCACAATAATGTTTAAACAATCTGACAAAGTATCAAATGATGAAAAAAATCATACAACTAAGAGGAAATTAAATTACACACACTTTATATACATATGTACAATATTAGTATATATAGTTTGCTCTTTCCTGCACTTTAAATGTGATCTTAGCACTCCTGTTATAAACTGAACCTGGTAAGCTTTCCTGAAACCTTTTAATGGAGAATAAAGGTTTTATATACATTTTAAAGAAAAATGTATCCCATCTTTATTTTTCCATGTAAGTTGTAACAGTTTCAAGATCTAAAGATTATTGCTAAGGCCTAAAAGCATTCCATGAGGCTAGAAGAATCTCTTTTGAGCTGCAGTTAATATACAGAAACATAATATTAGAGTTTGTTAGGAATTGCTTCTTGGATGATATGGGGACCTGACAGGGCAGTCTTAATGTTACAAAACCCTGTATAATGGTACAGTTGACATGGGTGATATGTATTTGGGTGATTATTGCTAGAGATGGAGAATAACTAGGAAAAGTACAGAACTGAACATTGAGGATTAGTTGTACATTTAAGTCCTTATTGTTGACTTAATGTCATGTAGAAATAGGTAATTTATCTGTGTATGTGAGAAGATAGCTATAGATAGATATAATATAATAAAAAAATCATGGTGGTTTATAGAAGCAAGAGAAACACTATTTGGTAAACAGGTATTAGTGGATGGAAGTGAAAACATTATAGAGGAGAATGAACTATTTGCACAAGAGTGAGGCTGAATAATTATGTAGTAGGATCTGCAAATAAGTGAACATGCACTAATTTCTTCACAGGGTGAAAAGACAATTGCTTTTTAGCATCTAATACTTTAATGACTAATTTGTAAATATATTATACATTAACCTAATATCCTCTAGAATTATCAAAGATATTGCTTTTTTTGCTATTAGTAGAGGTTCGGAAATACTTTATTGGATTTTTGTTTCATCAGCAAAGATTTAATTGGCAATTATTTTGCATTACACATTGCAAGTGAGTTAGAAGAAATATATGTTTGTTAAGAACAATCATGGACGGTAGCTTAAACTATACTAATTCAGACAAAAGAAGAGGATTTTTTTTAATGGAAACAACTTACCTAGGCATGTGATGGATTCTCAGTCACATGACAACTTTAATAGTGTGCCTAGAGACCTCAGCTGGGGCTGTGGATGGACCTGTTCAGAGTCCAGAGGCTTAAAACATTTGGGTGCCTTAAACAGGCCTGGACAATGTCCAGCCAGGAGACACTCTACTGGAGGGGCAGGGTGTGAGAGAGTGTGAGTGTGTGAGAAATTCCTTCTTACAGAAACATTTTTCTAGTTCAGAGAAGTCCAAAAAGTCACCCTTTTTGTATGGAATTATCTACTAGAAGGTAAGGTAAGTTTTATCAGAAAAAGAGCAAATATACATCTAAACCACAGAGTCTGAAATACACTTGTATATTTCCTATCTGATAGAGAAGACAGTAGGAAATCAAGAGAGTAGTGGTCATGGTATTGGCCAGGGCAATACAGAGGTAGGTTATACATGAATTAGAAGCTAATGCACCTCTTACTCCCATGCAAATATGGGCTAGGATTTGAGCCAACTTCTATATAATATGCAGTAAAGAATGATATTTTTATGTGATGTTCCTTTTAGTGATGTATTGTGGAAACATAACTCTGGATTGAATGGTCCTGATGGAAATCTTCTCGATCTGTTTTAATATGGACCTGATTGTGTAATTAGTCTGTTAAATGTTTTTTTGTTTTTTAAAAAAGTCATTGTGATGCTGTATGACTGAAAATCACCATTTGTATTAGTATTGCTACCACTGTTACACAATTTCAACAATTCTTGAACAAAGTGCATTCTGTAAGGTGTCAATGGAAAAGTTAATCTGTCAAGTATGATTATCCTGGTTAAATCTATGTATCATCTTTGTATCTAAAGTTATGAATATTGGCTATGAATTTGTATTTCAAACATATGTTCCTCAGATAGATTTACATCAGAGCTAGACAGTTATGTGTTGATGACTCATTATGGACTCTCTGCTCTCACAACGGGCCATTGAAAAAACTCATCCCACTCAGTAGGCCCTTACTGAAGATGCCTCAGACAGCGCGGGGCCAGTGGCTGCTCCTGTAATTCAGCAAACCATGTAAGAAGATAAGGACATGTGACCTAAGACTATATCTTTTACCAGAAACTTTCCATGTTCATGTTACCCGGATTCCATCTTGGACAGGTAACTTTCCATATACTTGGGCTGAAGGTATATCACTGGAGACTGTGACATTACTTCTTTGTCTTCATTTCCTGTTTCATTTCTCTGGACTGGATTTCTAACACGGAAGCTTTGAACAGGAATTTATGACTCTTAATCTGTTTGGGTGAATCTAGAGAGACTTCTGCAAGTCAACAGTCTATTCCATCAATGCTACAAACCTGATATAGAGACTTTGCAACCATTTGTATGTATATGATCTATTAAATCTTTAGTTTACTAAAGATTGGCTAACAGTATGCTATTTGGGTAAGATCTGTGATCTGGTAAAATCTGGGGTTAAGTGCCTGATCTTTTAGGATTAGTAAAACCTAATGGGTGAAATGATTAAATGTAACCCCTCACTATATTAGACCTGTTTCTCTGGATGGAAGGCAAGGGCTTGAATGCCTAAAAGGGACTGTGTTTGGCTTCTGATTAAC
Source organism: Gopherus evgoodei (assembly GCF_007399415.2). Lineage (NCBI taxonomy): Eukaryota > Metazoa > Chordata > Testudines > Testudinidae > Gopherus > Gopherus evgoodei. The sequence continues at coordinate 50,864,410 of NC_044324.1, forward strand.
CACTGTGGTACTGCAAAAGCTCTTTTGTTACTGGCTTGGTGAATCTAATTATAGAATAAACCACCAGTTTGGAGGGATTGTCTGCCTAATTTCTCAGTCTTTTCCTGAGCGTGACATTCTCAGTGTGGTCCATTCCAACCACATGGTCACATGATTTTTTTTTTAATTGGAATCACCCCTACAACTACAGTGAGCAGTTACAATGTCTCCTACATTTTTTTTAATGGAAAATACTGCTAGTGCTTCAGTAGAATTTACTATTGTTAAATATTTAATTTTGAGCAATTCAAGGCGCCATGACACTTGAAGTTAAGGATACTGCAGCTGGTCACTGTGTCACAGTGTAATTTGGATTTTCAGTTGTACATCAGTGAATTTAATGTATATGACTTTCAGACTAAGTAAGTGTCTTAAGGAAAGACACTATATGGTGTATTTATTTAGTTTGTTAGGAGATTTGAAATGTACTCTACTTTGTATTCCTCTTGAGTCAGAGTTTGGGATAATTTATTCATTAGCTGGAGAGAGTTGTAATTTGAATGCATCAAAAATTAAAAGAAGGCAAGCAGATACAGCTAATCTCTCTATCTGCTACTTTCCAGAAATTCTGTCTCCTGTGTATTCCTCATTTATATAGATGGTGATTATATTTTATTGATTAAAACATCTTTAAAATGTATGACACTGAATATACATAATAGAAAAATTAAGAATCTGTTTTAGTAGAATAACTTGTTTTGCAGAAAATTAGGAATGGAGAGCAAGCTCCAGAGGCTGAGATGCTTAATGCTTATTTTACTTCAATCTTCACTGAAAAGGTTAGAGGTGACCAGATACTCAAGTCGATTAATATTAACAACAATGGAGAAGAAACACAAGCCAAAATAGGGAAAGAACAATTTGAAGAATATTTAGATTAGTTAGATGTAGTCAAGTTGTCAGGGCCAGATGAAATTCTAGTTCAGATACTTAACGAACTAGCTGAAGTAATCTCGAAACTGTTGGTTATTATCTCTGAGAACTTAATGGAGGATGGGTGAGGTCCCAGAGCACTGAAGGACAAACATACTATCTATCTTTAAGAAAAGGAACAAAGAAGACCAAGGGAATTATAGATCACTAAGCCTAACTTCAATACCTGAAAAGATACTGACACAAACCATTAAATAATCGATTTGTAAGCATGTAGAGGATAATAGGATTATATAAGGAATAGCCAGCATGGATTTATCAAGAACAAATCATACCAAATCAAACTCATTCCCTCTTTGACAGGGTTACTGGCCTAATGGATGGCGGTGACGGGAAGCAGTGGACATGATATATTTTGATTTTAGTAAGGATTTTATACAGTCCCACATGACTCTCATAAGCAAACTAGGGATATATGGCCTAGATGAAATTACTATAAGTGGGTGTGATACAGAGGCCCATTGGTGATATCAGGCAAAATGTTCACTGTGCTTTATAAGCAACTTCTATCTCAGACCTGACAAACTTACTACATGTAATACACCACTTTCATGATATTTATTCATGAAGACTAGAATGGAAGATCTCTACTGAAAACTTGTTACTTATTATTGTGAGATGTGTGCCTGGGTAATGTTTAAGGACTAACATTATATTGACAATTTACCCCCTCACAGTTTTTGGACTGCAATTGAGTCACCAGGGAATCATACGTGTCAGTGATGGCCCATTCAAGTAGAAGAGAGTTGTCACCCCACCCTGGCTAACCAATTATGTAATGTGTGGCTCAATTGTCCAGTGTTGCAACAACAGATAAAAGTCAAGGGAAAACCATCAAAGACAAATTTCAAAGAATGTTAAAAAGGAATATTATAATAAACAGTAGATTACCTTGTCTGTGAATAAAGACAAAATACTGATTTAGAATCTCACAGAGTAGAGACAGACCCTTTGCATCCATTTATTGAGGAGACATCTTGTTGAGCAAGGCTGTTTCATGAGAGATTGAATCCTGGTTCCCATGAAGACAGCCAGCTCTCAAACAGACAGAATTTTTTGAGGAAACCTACTTTACTAGATAGGAAAGGTAATAATTAATGTATAGACACCACTTCACATTTTATAATTTTGTTTTGTATTGTAACCATTTGTTTCTATCACTCTCTTTTGTTTCTTGTGGAACCACTATTCTTTCTTAAGCAAAAATTCTTTCCTTTTTTTACCATAGGCAAGACTCCCTCTCACTAGAGGCAGGGAGTAACAAGGTGACTCACTGTCCTGGGTACCCTGAGAACCATCACAGTGGATGCAAAATGATTAAGGATATAAGTTGGTCATGAAGGGCATGTAAGTTACCTCTGTGACTTCTTCAGCTTCAGCCCCACTGCAGCCTGCCCCCACCCCCACCTGGGGCTGGAGCTGTTCTCAGCCACCTGCCCTACTCCTCTGCAGTGGGACCTGGACTGTCAGTGCCCTTCCCCCTCTCCACTCCCCTGCCCCCCCCCATCATGGACCGGTCACAGACTTCTGTGAATTTTTATATTGCCTGTGACCTGTCCATGACTTTGATGAAAAATTCTTGTGATAAAATTTTAACTTTCACAATGGTTGAAGGATTGTACTCACAGGTAGTTATGGATGGTTTGCTGTCAAACTGGGGATATATCTTATGGGATCTCCAAGGGGTCAGTCCTGCATCCAGTAGTAGTCAATATTTTCATTAATGACTAGATAATAGCGAGTATGTTTATAAAATTTGCAGATGACATGAAGGTGGAAGAGGTTGCAAGCATGCTGTTGTACCTAGTGGTCAGAGCCAGAGTTCATAGCCAGGATCAAGAGTCAGCTGGATCAGGACACAAGGAGGTCAGAAGTAGAAGACAAACTGGAGATCAGAACTGCAAGTTGGTAACCAGAGTCAGGGTCAGTCAGGATACTAGAGGGTTGGAAGCAGGAAACAAAATGGAGAACAGAACCACAAGTCAGGTCAGGATACCAGGAAGTCAAGACAGGCTAGGGGGAGGCAAAAGAGGCACAAGGTACACAGTCCAAAGAAGGGTGGATCCCAATTGTTCAGACAGCTTCCTGTTCCTGTTTTAAATGGTACCAGTGGGCCGACCAGCTGCTCTGGAACTCTGCTAATGGGATATCAGATGCAGGGCCTCAAACTGGGACAGGGGTCCTGGGTCAGCAGTTGTCAGCAAACTGCTCAGTGGAGGATTGGAAGCATGGCTGCTCCTGTGGACATGGGTTCAAAGCCTATGGATTATCCACTTTGAAGGATAGGATTAGAGTTCAAAATGACCTTGATATGTTAGAAAAGTGGGTTGAAATTAACATGAAATTCAATATAGGCAAATGTAAATTACTGCATTTAGAAAGGAAAGATCAAATCACTACAAAATAGGGAATAATTTTCTAGGTGGTAGTGATGTTGAAAACTATCTGGGGGTTACTGTGTATCACAAACTGAACAGGATTCAATAATATCATATAGTTGAAAAAAAACCTTAATATCATTCTGGAATGTATTAATAGGAGTGTTGTATGTAAGACACAGGAGATAATTTTCCTGCACTACTTGGCACTGGTGAGGCCTCCACTGGAGTACTGTGTCCAATTCTGGGCACCAGGCTTTAGAAAAGATGTAGACAAACTGGAGAGAGTCAGCAAAAATGATAAAAGGTTTAGAAAACCTGACCTGTGAGAAAAGTTTAAAAAAACTGTGCATTTTTAGCCTGGAGAAAAGAAGACCAAGGATCTGCTAACAGTGTTCAAATACGTTAAGGGCTGCTATAAAGGGGAAGGTGATCAATAGTTTTCACTGTCCACTGAAGGGAGGATAAGAAGTAACGGCTTGATTTGCAGTAAGGGAGATTTAGGTGACATATTAGGGAAAGCTTTCTAAGTAGAAGGATAGGTACACACTGGAAAAGGCTTCCAAGGGAAGTTGTGGAATCTCCATCATTGGAGGTTTTTTAAGAACAGATTAGACAAACGCCTGTCAGAAATGGTCTAGATTTACTCATCCTGCTTCAGCTCAAGGAGCTGGACTCAATAAACTCTCAAGATCCCTTCCAGTCCTACATTTCTATGATTCTGTGATTGATATAGCAAGCTGCACTAAGTAGGTGTACTGCATGGGAACTTTTTCAGTTTTAATATCGTGGTGGTTTAAAATAAAAACTGCAAAATCCTGCACTGTACCTGCATATATATAGACTTGATGAAGGGCAATCCTGTGGGGTCAGAGGGAAGACATCTGTCCCTCTTCCATACCATAGAGTGATAGCAGAGCTGTTCTGTGGATGCAGTAGCAGCCTCAAGATTCCAACAGGCCTTGTAAATATTGTACCCCTTCTCCACACAAGTGTGCAGCTGTGGGTCCACCAGCCCATCCCTCAACCTGGCCTACCCTCACGCTTCCTTCACAGCACCATTGATGAAGCTGTTTTAAAAAATGGGTCTATGGCACTCACGGGGTACATAGCCCTTGAGCATATTGCACCTCCTCCTTGAGTAACAATTGTTCCATTCCTGCTGCATCCACAGGGCATTTGGGGCCCCCAGAAGAAGAGAACAAAAATTCCTCCATAATGAATGTTAAACACTTGACAAATGCTGGGGCTGTTTTTTTAATCTGGCCAGAGGACCAGCTAGACATAGCTACCTTTTCGTAATGCCTGTTTACTTTAGATGCTGTTGTGTATTATTTACGCATAGGGAAAAGAGAGGATTTTTTAAAAAACCTATTTAGCAGTGAGATAAGTATATAAAATAATTGTGTGTTTTTATGGTAGGGATATTTTATGATGTGATAGGCAGTAATAAAATCTTCTTTAAATATATTTATAATTGGTTCTCTGAGCCTATTGCTTTTGGGGAAATTGTGCCTTAGAAAATATGTTAGCAATATGTTAATCAAGTCTGCACAAATTTCTTCAGACTATGGGCCACTTTTTAATTGAGAGATTTTTCCTAATAGACTATCTCTTCTCTCATGTGCAGCTGCTCAGATCACCTTCACTCCCATTCACAGTAAGATAACATCCTTGCAGCAACTGCTTAGATGGGAAGTGAAATTAGGTAAGTGTTGCATGCATTTTTAATTGTTCGTTACTGTGGTGTAACTTAGTGTAGTGCTGGTAATAAAAGGAGGAGATACCAGCATCATGTGGCCGGTCAGAATTCTGTATGCCTCCAGCACAGTTATCATTTTAGAATGTCTACTCTGGATTCCAGCCTTTATCTTTTTTCTCTTTGGGATAGGTAACAGGAAGACGTTTGTATAGTATTGCTATGGGCGTTATGCTTAGGGGAGGTATTCACACTGATGTGGTAAAACAGTTTAGGGATATCCCTATGGTAGTGTCCAGTTCATTCAACTATCTTGCTCTTACTGAAGGTCCAGAGGTGCCTTCCATGGCTGGACAGGGCTAGAGAATTTGGCTGTTTTCTCCTTATCAGATAACCCCATGTTATTGGATCTAAATCAAGAGGAGGGGTAGTGTCTGATAAAAATTCTTTCCTGGGGATAATGGCACGCTCATTAGGGAAGTTTCCCTTTCATTAACGTGTCAAACCAGATAGTTGAGGGTATTATGTGCTATGTATGTGAAACACCTAAGAATTGTCGGTTATACCCACCCTCTCTCATTTGAAGGTGGGAGCTTTATAGATAGGAGAGTGAGAGTGGCATTGGGAGGATATCTAGTCTGCCAGGAGCTGCTGTGTTGATTCTTCAGTGCATGAGATGCTCATAGTATTGGAAAGGGTTTGAGTTGGGGGTTCTCCTGAGTGGATTCCTTTAGGAATGAGATATGCTTAGATTAGGGTTTATTCCTGGGCAAGGGTGGGATGGTTATTATGGTTGAACATGATGGTTTGAGCCTGCCATAAGTTGTTGTTGTTATTATTATTATTATTATTATTATTATTATTATTATTATTATTATTATTATTATTATGTTAATGATAGTAGTACCTAGAGGCCCCAATCAGGATCAAGGCTCCATTTTGTTAACTGTACAAAAACATAGTGAGAGACAATCCCTGCCACAAAGAGCTTAAAATGTCAATAGACAAGACAGACAAACAGTAACAGACAGCTAATATTAAGAAAAGTACAAAATACAGTGGCTGTGTTTTTTGTTTTGTTTACTAATTTCCCTGAAACATTCTCCTTCTTCCATTCTCCCCGCCCCCAGGTTCCCCAAAGTTTCTGAAGTTGTGTTCTATCTCTACCACTGCTGCTCCTAAGTATGAGTGTCCAGGTGTGACTGCTGCAGCTCTCTGATGTTACCTTAGAGTGGCAGAGAGAATAGAAATACGTTGCCACAAGATGGAGACTTGGAGGCCTATGGCCTCCAGGAGAACACACTCATACTTAATTCCATGCTAGTTAAAAAGAAGTCAGTGATCAACATGTTTCTGGCCTTTTAAGATATATTTAAGGATTCGGCCCACCAAAACTTGTTTGCACTATAATGTTGGACCTGTTTTTCCAACCAGATATTGACTGTATTTTTGTACTGTTTTCATTTGTCATAAACTATAAGAGAGATCTTTTTCCAAAGTTGAGTTAAATATAGTGTGTCAATCTCATATGTGAGTCACAGGCCGGGATGAAAAGGAGCCAGTACGGGCTGGTACCAGTAAGAACCCGCACTGACCCATACCCAGCCCAGTCCCTGCCCCTTTTGCCTCCCCTGTCAGAGGCCCTGTTGCCCTGATGGGCGGCGGGGGAGGGGGGCAAAGGGAGCAGCTGCTCTGGGGCCGGCGATTTAAAAGGGTCCAGGGCTCCGGATGCCGCTGCTCCTACCGCAGCAGCAGCGTCCAGGGCTCCAGGCCCTATAAATCAACACAGGAGCCCCAGGTGGCACAGTCCAAGGGCTAAGTGGGGGGTGCTCACCCCCAGCCCCACCCCTTCCATCCAAGGCCCCTCCCCTTCCAGAGGACAGAGCCAACCCCTGTACCAGTAAGTGTCCTTAGTTACTTTCACCCGTGGTCTCAGGATAAAGTAAGGGTGATTTGTACAGCTTTGCTGTACAGCTGGTGGATACATTGATGCATGGTCTCTTCCACTCTCCCTCTCCTCCCATGAGGGTGGGAGCATAAGGGGTCACAGAGTTGGCTCTAGCCATAGGGCTGGCATAGCATCTATGGAGTGGCTCTTCAGCTATGAGAAGAGGATTCTTCCCCTTTCATTCCCCCTGCATATACAAAGCACTAGCTGCTTAGTGCTGTTCTGCATGGGCTTTTCCCATACTGCCACAGAGAAGGTCTTTGAGATTTGCCCTTCAGTGCTTGCTTTTCAAATCTCATGGGCTGACTTTAAGCATTCCAAACTTTTCAAACTTGGAGGCCTAATTGTGGGCACCTGAATAAAAGTGGCCTTATTTTCAGTGGTGCCGAACAACTCTCATTGAGATCAGTGGAAACTTTTGACGCTCAGCACTTTTGAAAACCTAGCCACTCTTATTTATGTGCTTAAATAAGAATCATGGAGTGTAATCCTGAAAAAAAAAAATCTAAGTGGCTGAGAAACACAAGTTTCATTGAAAGTCAGTGAGATTTTAGGTACCTATGTGTCATAAACAGATAGTTAAGGGTTAATGCCTCTTTTACCTGTAAAAGGTTAAGAAGCTCACCTAGCCTACCTGACACCAAACCAGAGGAATCAATGGGGGAACAAGATGTTTCAAAAGGAAGGAGGGAAGTTTTCCTTTGTTTAGAGTTTCAGTTTCAGCCGGAGTGAAAAAGATCAAGGAACCAGCCTCTTATCAGAGTAGTAAGTTTTAGAAAGGGATAAATAGGTTTATGTTTATTTTCCTTGTAACTTGTCTTGGTACCATTAAGGGAATTATCAAATTTGGTTATTCTTTTTGCGTTTTAAGATTTTTGCCCAGGGGAACATCCTCTGTGTTTTGAATCTGTTGTCTGTGAGAGTACCTGGTATGCAAATCTCTCCCAGAGGGTTGTCTTTTACCTTTCTTTTCTTTAATTAAAAGCCTTTTTCTTACTACCTGAATGATTTTTTCCTTGTTTTTAGATCCAAGGGGGTGGATCTGGATCCACCAGGAGTTGGTGGGAGAAAGGAGGGGGGATGGTTAATTTCGCCTTGTTTTAAGATCCAAGGGGTTTAGATCTGTGTTCACCAGGGAATTGGTGAAGTCTCTCAAGACTTCCCAGGGAAAAATGTAGTACTTGGGGGCGGTGGCAGCAATACCAGATCTAAGCTAATAATTAAGCTTAGAAGTGTCTATGCAGGTCCCCACATCTGTACCCTAAAGTTCAGAGTGGGGAAGGAACCTTGACACTATGTTTGAAAAATTTGGCCCTATCACTTCAAAAATTCTGAAGTTATTTTCTTCACTTTAGATATCCAGGTAATATGGAAGCACCTAGATCATAGGGAAACACTCATAGTATAATAATGAGGGGTTATATAAATACCTTGACAGATAGATAAATACAAACTGTGTTTGTTTTGTAGAATTTAAGATTAAACAATATTTGAATAAAATCAGAACACAATCTTTAATAGTAAGATTTTTTTTTAATTACAACTTTTCATTAGCATTAAACTAGTAGATTAGAACAGGACTTTCCAAATGTAATTAATTATATATGTATAAGTATCAAAATTGGCTTAATTTTAAAATTTTAATGTGAGTTACACAACAAATTAAATGTGACAAAATTGGTGCAGTAGTTTTAAACTTATTCATATTAACCATGGAGAAGTCTGTTCTGTCCTTGCCCTACTGCTCTTCCTGAGCTATACTTTCTCCTCCATGTGACCAGCCATTGTGCTTTCTTTCCAAATTCACTTTTTATAGTTAATACTATTATTAAGGTCTTAAAGTACCTATCTAAGATATTTTCATGGCCCTGATCACTGTAGTACCTGAACACTTCACAGTCTCTAATACATTTAGCTCATAGCACCTCAGTGAGGTACAGAAGTACTATTACCCTATTTTACTATGCAGAGACTAGGTGGGTGAGGTAATATCTTTTTTTGGATATTACCTCACCCACCTTGTCTCTCTAATATTCTGAGACAACACGGCTACAACAACACTGCATAATGTGTCACAAAGAGATTAAATGACCTGCCCAGGGGGGCACTTGGGTGAATTCCAGCCTGCCCTCCGAGAGTCATCCGGTTATCTCTAGTCTGTACATTCTTTGGCCAATCAAGACTGAAGTTGTAATTGTTAGGCTGGCACTTCCCTGATTCATTCTTTATCTAAATCAATTCATCCTTTATCTAAATCAAGCATCCATTCACATATATCCTCTATTTTAACATATATTTATCACTTATTACTTTACTATTTCTTAACTTTTAGCAACTCTTAGGATGTTGCAAATCTACTAAAACTTTAACATACATAGCAAACAAATTAAAAGCTACTAAACTGCATTCTGTTTGGAAGACAATTACAGTTGTTTTTGAGAACAGACTTTCTGTCTTAGGATGTGTTAACACAATTAGCAGTTTGGCCTTGCAAGATTCTCACAGAGAGGGAGAGACACAGAAATAGAAAAGGCAAGAGGCCTAAGCTGTGGGGAATTCAACTGAATTCAATCTTACTCCTTGTCTCTCTTGGCCTCAGACTTGTTATACACATCAATTTATGGTTCTACATACACTTCATGGTTCTAATACAGGAATTCCCCAATATGGTCCAACATAAAAATGCTAGATGTATAAATAAAAAGATGGGTGAACTAGACTGCCTCATTTTAAATGAGGATATTGGTATAATAGGCATCTTTTGGGAACTTATAGATTCATAGACTCGAGGACTGGAAGGGACCTCGAGAGGTCATCGAGTCCAGTCCCCTGTCCCCATGGCAGGACCAAATACTGTCTAAACAATCCTTAATAGACATTTATCTAACCTACTCTTAAATATCTCCAGAGATGGAGATTCCATAACTTCCCTAGGCAATCTATTCCAGTGTTTAACTACCCTGACAGTTAGGAACTTTTACCTAATGTCCAACCTAAATCTCCCTTGCTGCAGTTTAAGCCCATTGCTTCTTGTTCTATCCCTAGAGGCTAAGGTGAACAAGTTTTCTCCCTCCTCCTGATGACACCCTTTTAGATACCTGAAAACTGCTATCATGTCCCCTCTCAGTCTTCTCTTTTCCAAACTAAACAAACCCAATTCCTTCAGCCTTCCTTCATAGGTCATGTTCTCAAGACCTTTAATCATTCTTGTTGCTCTTCTCTGGACCCTCTCCAATTTCTCCACATCTTTCTTGAATTGCGGTGCCCAGAACTGGACACAATACTCCAGTTGAGGCCTAACCAGTGCAGAATAAAGAGGAAGAATGACTTCTCATGTCTTGTTTACAACACACCTGTTAATGAATCCCAGAATCACGTTTGCTTTTTTTGCAACAGTATCACACTGTTGACTCATATTAAGCTTGTGGTCCACTATGACCCCTAGATATCTTTCTGCCATACTCCTTCCTAGACAGTCTCTTCCCATTCTGTATGTGTGAAACTGATTGTTCCTTCCTAAGTGGAGCACTTTGCATTTATCTTTATTGAACTTCATCCTGTTTACCTCAGACCATTTCTCCAATTTGTTCAGATCATTTTGAATTTTAACCCTGTCCTCCAAAGCAGTTGCAATCCCTCCCAGTTTGGTATCGTCCGCAAACTTAATAAGCGTACTTTCTATGCCAACATCTAAATCGTTGATGAAGATATTGAACAGAACCGGTCCCAAAACAGACCCCTGCGGAACCCCACTTGTTATACCTTTCCAGCAGGATTGGGAGCCATTAATAACTACTTTCTGAGTACGGTTATCCAGCCAGTTATGCACCCACCTTATAGTAGCCCCATCTAAATTGTACTTTCCTAGTTTATTTATAAGAATATCATGCGAGACCGTATCAAATGCATTACTAAAGTCTAGGTATATCACATCCACCGCTTCTCCCTTATCCACAAGGCTCGTTATCCTATCAAAGAATGCTATCAGATTGGTTTGACACTATTTGTTCTTTACAAATCCATGCTGGCTATTCCCTATCACCTTACCACCTTCCAAGTGTTTGCAGATGATTTCTTTAATTACTTGCTCCGTTATCTTCCCTGTCACAGAAGTTAAACTAACTGGTCTATAGTTTTCTGGGTTGTTTTTATTTCCCTTTTTATAGATGGGCACTATATTTGCCCCCTTCCAGTCTTCTGGAATCTCCCCCATCTCCCATGATTTCCCAAAGATAATAGCTAGAGGCTCAGATACCTCCTCTATTAACTCCTTGAGTATTCTAGCATGCATTTCATCGGGCCTTGGTGACTTGCAGGCATCTAACTTTTCTAAGTGATTTTTTACTTGCTCTTTTTTTATTTTATCTTCTAAACCTACCCTCTTCCAATAAGCATTCACTATATTGGACATTCCTTCAGACTTCTCAGTGAAGACCGAAACAAAGAAGTCATTAAGCATCTCTGCCATTTCCAAGTCTCCTGTTACTGTTTCCCCCTCCTCACTGAGCAGTGGGCCTACTCTGTCCTTGGTCTTCCTCTTGCTTCTAATGTATTGATAAAAAGTCTTCTTGTTTCCCTTTATTCTCATAGCTAGTTTGAGCTCATTTTGTGCCTTTGCCTTTCTAATCTTGCCTCTGCATTCCTATGTTATTTGCCTATATTCATCCTTTGTAATCTGACCTAGTTTCCATTTTTTATATGACACCTTTTTATTTTGTAGGTCACGTAAGATCTCGTGGTTAAGCCAAGGTGGTCTTTTGCCCCATTTTCTATCTTTCCTAACCATCGGAATAGCTTGCTTTTGGGCCCTTAATAGCGTCCCTTTGAAAAACTGCCAACTCTCCTCAGTTGTTTTTCCCCTCAGTCTTGATTCCCAAGGGACCTTACCTATCAGCTCTCTTGGTGGAATGAGGAGAAAAAGTGGGACACAGTAATACCAAGGTAAAAATATATCAGAAGGACAGAACAGGTTGTGCTGGTGGTGGAGTGGCCCTATATGTGAAAGAAAGCATAGATTCAAATGAAGTGAAAATCTTAAATGAGCCAAACTATACCACAGTATCTCTGTGGATAGTAATTCTATGTTTGAATAATAAGAATATAGCAATAGGGATATACTATGGACCACATGACCAGGATGGTAATAGTGACTGTGAAATGCTCAGGGAGATTAGAGAGGCTTTAAAAATTAAATAATAATAATAATAATTAATAATCAATAGGGGATTTAAACTATCCCCATATTGACTGGGTACATGTCACCTCAAGATGAGATGCAGAGATAAACTTTCTCAACACCTTAAATGACTACTCCTGGAACCCACTAGAGGAGAGGCAATTCTTGATTTAGTCCTCTGTGGAACACTGAATCTAGTCCAAGAGGTACCTTGAACCTCTTGGTAATAGTGATGATAACATAATTAAATTTAACATCCCTGTGGCAATGAAGCCACCAAAGAAACCCAGCATTGTAGCATTTAATTTCAGAAAGGGAAACTCCATAAAAATAAGAAGGCTAGTTAAACATATATTAAAGGGTACAGTGCCAAAAGTGAAATTCCTGCAAGCTGCATGGAAACTTTTAAAAGACACCGTAATAGACGCACAACATAAATGTATACTTCAAGTTAAAAAGCATAGTGAGAGAACCAAAAATAGTGCCACCATGGCTAAACAATAATGTAAAAGAAATAGTGAGAGGCAAAAATGCATCCTGTAAAAGGTACAAGTTTATCATATTGAGGAAAATAGAAAGGAGCATTAAATCTGGCAAATGAAGTGTAAAAATATAATTAGGAAGGACAAATTTTTTTTTCAAGAACAGCTAGCCAAAGACTCAAAAAGTAATAGTAAAACATTCGTTATGTACATCAGAAGCAGGAAGCCTGCAAAACAACCACAGGGGCCACTGGACAATAGAGATGCTAAAGGAGCACTCAAGGACAATAAGGCCATTGTGGAGAAACTAAATGAATTCTTTGCATCAGTCTTCACAGCTGAGGATGTGAGGAGATTCCTAAACCTGAGCCATTCTTTTTCAGTGACAAATGTGAGGAACTGTCCCAGATTGGGTTATCATTAGATGAGGTTTTGGAACAAATTGATAAACTAAACAGTAATAAATCACCAGGACCAGATGGTATTCACCCCAGAGCTGTGAAGGAACTCAAATGTGAAATTGCAGAATTACTAACTGTAGTCTGTAACCTATCATTTAAATCAGCTTCTGTACCAAATGACTGGAGGATAGCTAATGTGATACCATTTTTAAAAAAAGGCTCCAGAAGTAATCCTGGTGATTACAGCCCAGTAAGCCAGACTTGTACTGGGCAAAGTGCTTGAAACTATAATAAAGAACAGAATTATCAGACAAAGAAATAATATAATTTTGGGGGGAAGAGTCAACACGGTTTCTGTAAAGGGAAATCATGTCTCACCAATCTACTAGAATTCTTTGAGAGGAGTAAACAAGCATGTAGACAAGGGGGGGTCCAGTGGATAGTTCAAAAACCAGTAGGAGACCACTTCAATATCCCTGGACATTCAATTACAGACTTAAAAGTGGCCATTCTTCAATGAAAAAGGACAACAAAAATTATTAGGGGCATAGAACTGTTTCCATATGATGAGAGATTAATAAGACTGGTACTTTTCAGCTTGCAAAAGAGATGACTAAAGGAGGATATGATATAAGTCTATAAAATCATGACTGGTGTGGAGAAAGTAAATAAGAAATGGTATTTACTCCTTCTTATAACACAAAAAGTAGAGGTAATCAAATGAAAATAATAGATAGCAGGTTTAAAGGGAACAAAAGGAAGTATTTCTTCACACAATGGACAGTCAACCTGTGGAACGCTGTGCCAGAAGATGTTGTGAAGGCCATGACTGTAACAGGGTTCAAAAAGGAACTAGATAAATTCATGGAGGATAGGTTCATCAATGGCTATGAACTCGGATGGGTGGGATGATGTCCCTAGCCTCTGTTTGCAAAAAGATGGGAATGGGTGACAGGGGATAGATCACTTGATGATTAACTGTTCTGTTCTTTCCCGCTGGGACACCTTGTTGGGGGGGGGCCAGGCCCCGAATAATTAATAATAAGACACGGGGTTAAAAGTTTATATTCTCAGGCCTGCCATTGCCCTCGAAGTACTTCTTAGATTAATCAATATGTTTCTTTAAAGCTAGCAAGAGTACATGCAATCATTTATCATTTTCTTTTGTTCTTTTGTTTATGGTATTAAATGCAATCGAGCAAAGGGGGGGCTTTGTAGAGTGGGTAAAGGATATAGTTTAATTAAAGGATCCGGTACTCAATGAATTGTAAATGATGAATTATGGTACCTGTAAGCATCTGTGTAAACAAGTGGGGTATATAAGCTGGGAAAAAGGATAGTAATGTGTGCATGATCTGAGATTCTATATCTCCTTGCACCTTATTTGACTCAAATAAAGATATTTGCTTCTCCACTCCGGTGTGGTCATTGGGAATACGCACACCGGGCAAACGAACCCCCAACTGTTGCACCCCCCTGCAACAGCTTTGGCGAGCCAGGCAGGAGGTCAAGGCTAAAAATTAGCCTTGCCCGGACCCTCTCCGGTGGCCGACGGACTGAGACAGTCACTGATGCCCAGCGCGCACCGGTGCTTTCACCGGGGGCCTCAGCGAAGTCTGGTACGGTCGACCCCGGGAGGCACAACGGTGCAACGCCCCAGAAGGTGGAGAAGCTTTGGTCCTGAGCGACGGTGAGGAACCGGTCTCGGGGATAAGGTAGGATAAAAGTTAAAAGGTTTAATCTGTCACCTGTTAAGACCTGGGGACGCCCAGGGTCTCCCAGTAAGGAATGGGACAGGGACAGTCACGGGATAAGGCAGCGTGCACGCCTCTAGAATGTGTTCTGGTTAACTGGAAAATCTTTGGAACGGATCCGCTAACTAAGAGTAAACTAAAAAGGTATTGTACAATAGACTGGCCTCAATATCAGCTGGAGGACCAGGAACGGTGGCCACCGGAGGGTTCGATTAATTATAATACGATCCTCCAACTTCTTTTATTTTGTCAACGAACTAATAAATGGAATGAGCATATGTATGGTCAGATATTTATGTCATTATGGAATAGAACGGATATTTTGAAGCAGTGTAATTTGATTCCAACAGGTTTAGGAAAGAGTTGTGAAAACGTTCTAAACTCCACTGTAATAGCAGGAGCGGGGTCCCATTCGGCCACAGCACCCCCACCGTATGGTGACAAAGTCCCCACAGCCCCACCAATTGAGCCCTCTACAGGTTTGTACCCTTTAATTACTGAAACGCGAATCACTCGCAATGCTACGGGTACTCAGGAGGCAACTACTATGCAGGTGTATTCTCATGTTCCTTTTAACCCTGTGGATTTAGCGGCTTTTAAAGCACAGGCAGGGGAATTCTCTACCAACCCCTCTCGATTCATTTCAGTTTTTGAAGGTTGTCTGGTTAGTCATAAACCTGACTGGGATGACTGCCAGGTACTTCTGCGAACACTCCTTTCTGAAGTAGAGCGGAACCAAGTTTTAGCTAAGGCACGGGCAGAGGCAGAAAGAAGACATGAACAGGATCCAGCTACCTATAAGGAGGCAAAAGATCAGGTCCCTTTTACTGACCCCCAGTGGAACCCTAATAAGCCTGAAGGTATGGGTCCTTTAACTAATTACAAAGAACTGTTGTTGTTTGGCTTACGTCACTCCGCAGTTCGCCATAACAACTGGGCAAAGCCTTATGAGATAGTACAGGAGCCAAAGGAGAGTCCGGTAGCCTTCCTACAGCGTATCCGGGACGCAATTAGACAGCATACAACAGCCAACCCTGAGAGTCCGGAGATTGAGGCAGTCATAAAGGGTATTTTCACCAGTCGGGCTGCCCCAGATATTAAAAGAAAATTACAAAAGAAGGAAGATCTCATGGGAATGACTATGGCTCAGATCCTGGAAACAGCTAACAAGGCTTACAGTCTTCGGGATGTAGAGAAGGAGAAGAGGCAGGTAAAAATGATGGTCACGGCAGTGCAGGCTGGCCGAGGGCGGCCCCCTGTGGGTGGAAGGGGCCGTGGATATAGAGGTCGAGGTCGAGGGCGCCCTGGTTTCCAAGAAAGACGGCTGGGTCGAGAGCAGTGTGCACTCTGCCGGCAGGAAGGACATTGGAAAAATGAGTGTCCAAACCGGGAATGTATCCCCCAGATGACAGCAGGGACTCTGACAGATTAGGGGGGTCAGGGGAAACGGATAATCCTACCCCCGGAGCCCCGAGTAAAGATGAGGGTAGGAAGCACTGAACTGGACTTTTTGGTAGATTCAGGAGCAGCCCGAACTGCTGTAAACCAGCCCCTCCCCTTGCCCATAGAGAGCTCTCTGGTGGTAACCGGGGCAGTTGGAAGAGCAGCTTCGTGCTCAGTTTATGCCCCTGCTGAATGTGCTCTGGGGGAAAAGACTATTACACACCGGCTTGTTTATCTCCCTAACTGTCCCACTCCGTTGCTGGGACGGGACCTCCTATGTAGGTTAGGGGCTACGCTGCACTTCTCTCAAGATGAAATTGTTCTCACTCTACCCCCTGAAAATGCCTGGGTTATGATTTTGGAACCTGAATCTGAATCTACAATTACCTGCGCCCCAGAATGGGAGGAATGGGAAGGCCAGGTGTACCCTTTGGTTTGGGCCTCAGGGACCCCAGGAAAAGCCGCTCATTTAAGCCCCATAACGGTGCAGCTCTTGCCAGGAAAGGGGCCAATTCGGATTAAGCAGTACCCCATCAAGAAGGAGGCCAGGGAGGAACTACAGAAAATCATAGATAAATTCCTGGAGTGCGGGATATTACGGGAGTGTCACTCGGCTTGGAATACCCCTATCTTACCAGTCCAGAAACCTGATGGCAGTTATCGGTTGGTGCAGGATTTAAGAGCCGTCAACGAGCGGGTTAAGACTTTACACCCCCTGGTGCCCAACCCATATACCCTGCTAGCCTCTGTGGGGGGACAGTATTCATATTTCTCAGTTCTTGATTTAAAGGATGCCTTTTTCACGATCCCGGTGGACACACTGTCCCAGGAAATTTTCTCCTTCGAATGGGAAGATGCAAACAGGAATAAAAGGCAATTGTGTTGGACAGTGCTGGCGCAAGGATTTAAGAACTCCCCCACTCTTTTCGGTCAAGCTTTATCCCGGGACTTGGAAAGATGGGAAAATGAGAACAAAGTCCTTCTCCTACAGTACGTTGATGATTTATTAATCGCAGCAGTGGGACTAGAAGTATGTCTCCAGGCAACCGTAAGTCTTTTAAACTTTCTCGGGCTGCTGGGGTATCGCGTGTCAAGAAATAAAGCTCAAATTGCCCTCCCCGAAGTACGTTACCTAGGTTTCCAGATCAGACAGGGGGAGCGTCAGCTTTCAAGGGGGAGGCTTGAAGCTATTTGTCAAGTTTCTACTCCCCGGAATCGCAAGCAGCTCAGAGCATTCCTGGGAATGGCAGGATTTTGCCGCATATGGATTCCAGATTTTGGACTGATAGCTAAGCCACTGTATGAATGTGTTAAAGGGACCGATCAGGAACCATTTTACTGGACAGCAGAGGCAAATAATGCCTTTACCTTAATAAAAAGAAAATTGATGGAAGCCCCAGCCCTGGGTCTGCCCGATCTCTCTAAGCCCTTTCAATTGTATGTACATGAAAGAAAAGGGGTGGCCCTGGGACTACTTACAGTTATTGGGCTCTTGGAAACGCCCAGTGGCTTATTTCTCCAAACAATTGGATCAGGTTGCTAAGGGGTGGCCGGCATGCCTACGGGCAATTGCAGCTACAGCTCTGGTATTAGAGGAAGCAGAAAAACTGACTTTGGGGGGAGCTGTTCAAGTATACACTCCACATATGGTCCAAGCCTTACTGGACACAAAGGGGGGTCTCTGGCTCACCCAAGCCTGGGTAGCCCGGTATCAAGCTAAGCTCTTAGAGAACCCCGAAGTTACCCTGCAGGCTTGCCCTTCCCTTAACCCAGCCACCTTGCTGCCAGAAACAGAGGGCCAAGAGCATGACTGCTTGGAAGTTATAGATGCCCAGTATTCCAGCCGTCAGGATTTAAAAGATCAACCTCTTCCTAACGCAGACTATGAGTGGTACACGGATGGCAGTAGCACTGTTGTAAATGGACTTAGAAGGGCGGGCTATGCCGTGGTGTCTCTCCATGAAACTGTGGAGGCAAAAAGCCTGCCCCCCGGGACTTCAGCCCAGCTAGCCGAAATAGTGGCTTTAACTCGTGCGCTTGAATTGTCAAAAGGGAAAAGGGTTAATATCTTCACAGACTCTAAATATGCTTTTGGTGTACTACATGCCCACGCAGGTTTATGGAAACAAAGGGGATTATTGACGGCTCAAGGCTCCCCAGTCAAGCACGGGTTACAAATTCTTCAGCTTTTGGAGGCCGTACAACTCCCCTTAGAGGTCGCAGTGATGCACTGCAGGGCACACCAGAAGGAGAACCACAGTGTTAACCGAGGCAATGCCAGGGCGGATAGAGAAGCCAAGCAAGTTGCCACTTTAGAACCGGGACTAGCCGAGAGTGTCCAGTTTCATGCCTTGATTCCATCGCTAGGGGACCTCCCTACCCCACAGTATACGAGTGAGGAGTTAGAATGGGCTGAATCTCTTGGGCTCCAGAAGGAAAACGGATGGCTCCATTCCACAGAGGGAAAGGTCCTGTTACCAAGGTGTATGATGCGACCAGTATTACAAAAGCTACACCAGACCTCTCATGCAGGCAGGGAAGCTTTAACCCAGCTTACACAAAAGTATTTCATCACCTCAGGACTTCGGCCCCTAGCGTCCCAGATATCAGCAGAGTGCCTTACTTGCCAGAAAAATAATCCTCGACCAGGGAATCCAGTTATACCAGCTACCCTAGAACCCACTCCGGGCCCCGGACTAGTGTGGCAAATTGATTTCACTGAACTCCCTCGATCCCAGGGGTATAGGTACCTCCTTGTTCTGGTGGATCGCTTCAGTGGGTGGCCTGAAGCTTCTCCTTGCCGAAATAACACCGCTAAGACTGTGGCTCTTAAACTTGTTAAAGAAATTTTTCCTAGATTTGGCCTGCCTCGATGGATGGAGTCTGACCAGGAAACACACTTTACCTCAAAAATTGTCCAGAATGTCTCGGATATCCTCCAGCTCAACTGGAAACTTCACACTCTTTGGAGGCCACAGGCCAGTGGCGTGGTAAAACGCACTAATCAGACATTCAAAAGGCACCTAGCCAAAATATGTCAAGAAGCGTCTTTAAAGTGGCCCGATGCCCTACCTTTGGTTTTACTCCGCATTAGGGCTCTTCCTAAGGGTAGAACCGGTTTAAGTCCCTTCGAGATTATGTTTGGAAGGGCATGGCCTATGAATGGTACCCCGATCCTACTAGGGGAATGGGAGGTCGGGAGTGGATATTGGTCCCAATATATGTGTTCTCTGTCTGTTGTTCTATGTTCTCTTCACAGGTATGTGAGGGATTCTCAGCCACTCCCCTTGGACGCACCTGTTCATTCCCTACAGCCTGGTAACTTCGTCCTCGTCCGGACCTGGAAGAACAAACCCCTCCAGAAGAAGTGAAAAGGACCCTATCTTGTCTTATTGGTTTCCCACACGGTGGCGAAAGTAGAGGGACACAAGAGCTGGATTCACTACTCCCGATTGAAAGCTGTACCTCCACCGCAAAATCCAAACCCCGAGCAGTGGACGGTCCAGCCTACTGGGACCGAAACATCGGAAGATTTGGGACTCAAGTTATTGTTTAAACGCAAATCACTCTAATTTAGTCATGTTTTTAATATTTGTATGGGTGTTTACTGTTTCTGGACAATTGGCCCCTTTATCTTTCCGCTCCCCAGAAAATAAATGGTGGGCTCTTTTAGCTGCCACAGCCTCTAATTCTTCCCACTTTTGTGTAGGAAGCGGTTACACTTTAGGGTCTGTATTTACTACTTGTTTTGTAGGAGTAGCTATGCCCTTGCAAGATATTCACAATTATACTAAACTTGCTGCTTATAACATTAAGTTGAAGGCCCAGCAGCTGTCTGATTTTGGCTCTATTTCACATCCTAAACCCTATACAAGCCAGAATCGCCTTCAAATTCGGCTAATGGCCATATCCTCAAATGTTACTTCCTGTTTTACTGTGGTGGGTGCTCAAAAGGCTGCTATTAACTTAACAAATCATGAGATAAATTGTTCTGTTGCTCCTACCTCAACTTCCTATCTTTATTCACATTTATACCTCCCCCGTGGGTGGTTTTTGCTCTGCGGACTAACTGCATTCACTTATGTTCCAGCTAATAGTTCGGGAGGCCCTTGTTCTCTTGGACGATTAACCATGGGGGTTGTCTCTGGTCATGCTCTAGTTCTAAAGACACCGGGGCCTACCCGAGTCCAAAGAGCTCGGCGTGGCCTGCCTCTGGACGAAACCTGTGATTCTAAGGTAAACCTGGTGTCTAAATCTCAGGCTATAGCCCTCGATACTTCATTGGTCGGAGTCCCAGGCCTGGCCTTAGATGCAGAGCTCCAGCTTGCAAAAGTGGCCTGTGCCCTTGCCAAGTCCATCAATCTAACTTCCACTTTAATCTCTGACTTGGCCTCGAAGCTCACAGGGGTCCGAGAAGGGGTACTCCAAAATCGAGCTGCAATAGATTACCTCCTCTTAAGGCATAATCATGGGTGTAAGGAATTTAAGGGTCTCTGTTGCTTTAACCTTTCTGATCACAGCCAAAGTATTGAAAATAGACTAGCTAAGTTGCATGACCTTGTCACTCATATAACGCAAAATAGTGACAATGAGTGGTGGGGTTCTTGGGGTTTTGGTAATTGGTTTGAGTGGCTTAAAAGCATTTTTACCTCCCTGCTAGTAGTAATAGTAATCGGTTTGCTCTTTTGCTGTGGTCTGCAGTTAGGAGTGCCTTGTTGTAAAAGTTGTCTGTCTGTCCTCCGTCAGCCAACAAAAAGGTACCCCCTTAGGGCAGTCTCGCTACCAACATCGGGTGGCCTACCCTTCAACCTTGTTTTAAGTAATGAATATGAGAAAACTCAACGAAAGGCCTTTGAGTATTCTCAAAGGGGGGGATTGTTGGGGGGGGGGCCAGGCCCCGAATAATTAATAATAAGACACGGGGTTAAAAGTTTATATTCTCAGGCCTGCCATTGCCCTCGAAGTACTTCTTAGATTAATCAATATGTTTCTTTAAAGCTAGCAAGAGTACATGCAATCATTTATCATTTTTTTTTGTTCTTTTGTTTATGGTATTAAATGCAATCGAGCAAAGGGGGGGCTTTGTAGAGTGGGTAAAGGATATAGTTTAATTAAAGGATCCGGTACTCAATGAATTGTAAATGATGAATTATGGTACCTGTAAGCATCTGTGTAAACAAGTGGGGTATATAAGCTGGGAAAAAGAATAGTAATGTGTGCATGATCTGAGATTCTATATCTCCTTGCACCTTATTTGACTCAAATAAAGATATTTGCTTCTCCACTCCGGTGTGGTCATTGGGAATACGCACACCGGGCAAACAAACCCCCAACTGTTGCACCCCCCTGCAACAACCTGGCACTGGCCACTGTCAGAAGACAGGATGCTGGGCTAGATGGACCTTTGGTCTGACCAAGTATGGCTGTTCTTATATTCTTATGTTCAAAGAAACTTTAACCGATATAGAGGCTCATATGTTTTCGGGCTGTTTTGCCTGAATAAGGTCTTTGTGCTGTTCATCTCAGAAAATAGATGAGTGAAGAAGTTTTATGTTAAAAACCTCTTCACCTGTAGGGCAATTATTCCAGGCTAGTCAATCAATAGTCACCAAACGTTCAAAGCCTGCTATGTGAAAATCACTGGTAAATCATTTCCCATCCATACTGATCACAATTTGCAAATTTTTTAGGCCAAAGAATGAACAATTATGGAATGTAAACAATCTTTTCACCCACTCAGATCAGGCCTGAGGTACACTGTTATGTAAGATGGGGATGCTTGTATTCCTGATACCTATTCTGTGACAGAGGCTTCAATTTCAAAGGCTGTTAAAAGGGCAGCTTTGAAGCAGAGTCAGTTCATACAGCTTTCTTTTTAAAAAATAAAAATAAAAAGGAGAAAAACTGGCAAATAGTGTTTAGGATAATTTACTTATAATTTACTGTTCTGTGAAGTTCAACAGCTGGCCCACATAAAGCATTCCTCTTCCCCATGGGCAGAGAAATAACCACAGAAAGTTGTTCAATCAAAAAAGGTCATTCTCACCTTCTAGGTACATGTTTGGCTAAACTGGTGGTGGCTCTAAATGAAACCTTTTTATCAGCCTTCAGATATTTTGCAATTTGTTAAATGTAGTTTATTTCAAATGGCTGCATTTTAATTTTAATAAAGTTTGAAATATTTCCTATGATTGTTCCTATGCCTGCAGCACTGATCTTAAAAATAGGAATAGGATAGGAATAATTTTATATTAATTGATTATGCATACTGAATAATATATGAATAGAATAAATTACAATTTCCACATCATGTGTTCATGCACACACTCACATATATTACATATACACTTGCACATACATTCCATAGGCATATGGAACATTCTATTTGTTGGCATTAACCATTTTTCTTCCCTGTTCTATATAAAAGTTAGAAATTCAAAGAGTTTTCATTCATCAGTTTCAAATGACACTCCAATGGGATGTCGCAGCAGAATCAGGAACTGATGAGGCAGAGGTCAGTGAGTGAATTCCAGCTCTTTCCTCTATCCTTCACGAGACCTAGAGCAGTAGCAGCAAGAGAGCTCAGAAGGGGGCATTAGGCCTTCAGCATCCCATCATCACCACCATCCATGAGGTTAATGGGGCACAGGTACCATGTATAGCTAGGGCTCTGAGCATGAAAAGGCTTTAGATCCCTGAGAGGAAAGTAAGATGAGGGAAGTATCCATGGCTGGCAGGACTAAGGACAATAAGGAGTTTATATTAGGAACAAAAGAAATCCTAGGAATCGTATAGGCCCATTACTAGATGGAGATGGTGAAATTGTTAATAACCATGCAGAAGGGTTCAATACATATTTCTGTTCTGTATTTGGAAAGCAGCAGCATGATTCACTTATGTCACACAAGGATGATAACGTACATTCCAGTCCTATAACAGGATGGTCTGCCCTGCTTAAGGGGTAGTGTGGTTTGGGGACAGTAAACCCTATTCCATGCAGATCCAGTCCTAGGCATTAGCAGACTAAGCAATTGCTAGGGGCCCCAAGCAGCTCAGTGCCCCCCCTATTAATTATTAGTATGCGTTGGGGTGGTGTATTCCTGCTTAGGCCCCCAATGGACTTGCACTGGCACTGATTCCATGTCATGTCCCTTTAAGGAAATAGGTGTTTACGGGAGCAGCAGATAAACTGGAGAGGAGGGACAAGGGTTAATCAGGGAACTACTAGCTAACTCTGGAATGAGAAGAGTTTCTGTGGAGTTGGTCTGGATAAAGATAGGTTGGGGAAGTTGCATGAGTTGTTGCACATCCCCATGAAGAAGGCCTGTGAAATCCCTTAACTAAATTGACAGTTATGAGTCTAGGGACTAGGGCAGGAAGAGTCCTATAGAAAAAACTCGAGGCCAGGGGCTGCAGTAAGACTGACAGAGCTCTCTAGCTCAGAGGTAGCTGGAAAGGAAACTGACAACCTGCATTCCTGGGTCAATGGTAGTTTTAGAATTCCGAAGAGGAAAGGAGATTGTATTTATAAAGACTTAATACACCAAATATTAAAAAGGGGAATGCTATTTTATGTGCTCTGGGCTGTGAACATGTTATTGGGAAAACTAGAAAGGAACTGAGGGTGGGGGACCTGGAAGGCTATGTGGATCCATGAGACAAGCATGCTTTGGGATGGGACCCTGTCACAGGTCCACTAGTGACTAAGGATGATATTGAACAGCATCTACTAAGGATAAACATATTTTAAGTCAGCAGGCCCAGATAACTTGTACCCAAGAGTCCTAAAAGAGATGGCCTGTATAGTATAGTATACTCAAGAGTCCTAAAAGAGTATCTCTGGCATGCTGATATTAATTTTTAATAAATCTTGGAAACAGCAGGGAAACTCCAGAAGATCAGAAGAGTGTTAATGTTATGCCAATATTAAAAAAGAGCTAGGACGAACCAGGTAACTCTAGATTGGTTAGCCTGAAGTTGGTCCTTGACAAAATAACAAAAAAGCTTAAGCAGGATTCCAGTAACAAAGAATTAAAAGGTGAAAATAAAATTGTAGGTCAACATGCTTTTATGGGGAAAAGATCTTGTAAAACCAACCTAATTTCATTTTGTGATGAGATGAGAAGTTTGGTTGAGGAAAGGTAACTGCATAGATGTAATACACTTAGACTGCTGTAAGGCACTTGATTTAATAACACATGACATTCTGATTTAAAAATTAGCATTATGCAATATCAATAAAGCAAACGTTACATGGTTTAAGAACTGGGTAACTGACAGATCTCAAAAAAAAAATGAAAAAGATCTTGGTAGCTGTACATGGGAATCAGTATTGAATGGGGAAGTACCTAGGAAGTGGTTGGAGGGATTGTGACTAGCCCTGAGGCTATTCAACATTTTCATTGGTGACCTGGAAATAAATATAAAATTACTGCTAATAAAATTTGTGGATGACACAAAGATTAGCACAGTGGTAGATATGAGGACAGGGCAGTAATACAGAGCAATTTGCATCACTTGGTAAACTGGGCCCAGGTAAAGAAAATGCCTTTTAATACAGCCAG
This sequence comes from Gopherus evgoodei, assembly GCF_007399415.2. Classification (NCBI taxonomy): domain Eukaryota; kingdom Metazoa; phylum Chordata; order Testudines; family Testudinidae; genus Gopherus; species Gopherus evgoodei. The sequence continues at coordinate 50,889,227 of NC_044324.1, forward strand.
ATGGAAAGTTATACACTTAGGAATAAGGAATGCAGAGTATATCTGCAGATTGAGGTTCTGTATACTGGAAAGCAGTGACTCTGAAAAGGATTTAGGGATCAAAATGGAGAAGCAATTCGTCATGAGCTCCTGGTGTGATGCTGTAGTGAAAAGAACTAATGCAATCCTTGGATGTATAAATGGGAGAAGGGAGGTGATTTTCCTCTTTAAACAGCATTGATGACACCAATATTGGAATACTGCATCCAGTTCTGGTGTGAACATTTTTAAAAGGATGTTTTAAAATTGAAGAGGGCACAGAGAAAAGTCAGCTGGAGTAAATGTCTTTCAGTGACAGAATTAATTAACTCAATTTGTTAGCTTGCCAAATTGAGAGGTGACTTGACTCCTGTGTATATGTAACTTCTGATGAAGAAAGCCAATAGCAGCACCAGCAGTGGGTTTTGTTTGTTTGTTTTTGTTTTCTTTTCCTCTCTCTTAGAAGAATAGCTGAGCCAGAATTCAGCTTTAAATGAACCTTTTCTCCTCCATATAGACTGAACTACAAAGCATCAACCTACTATATCTGGACAACAACTAACTCTCTGTACTCAAAAGCTGCTTAAGGAAATCTCTACACAGCAAATAAACACCTGTGGCTGGCCTAAGTGAGCTGACTCAGGCCTGTAGGGCTTGGGCTGAAGGACTGTAAAATTGCAGTGTTGATATTCGGGCTTGGGCTGGAGCCCAAGCTCTGAGACCTCATAAGGAGGGAGGATCCCCAAACCCGGGCTCCAGCCCAATCCTCTACAATGAAATTGTTAGCCCTGTAAGCCCAAATCAACTGACCAAAAGGGTACATCTACATCGGGCTTGGGCTGAGGGGCTGTTTAATTGCAGTGCAGATGTTTGAGTGCAGGCTGGAACCCGGGCTCTATGATCCTGTGAGGTGAGGGTCCCAGAGCTCAGACTACAGTCTGAGCCTGAACATCTACATTGCAGTAAAACAGCCCCTTAATCTGAGTCCAAGTCTGCTGCCGGTGCCAGTTGTGGGTGTTTAACTGAAGTGTAGACATACCCCAAGATTCTTGTTACATCCTCAGCTGTTTTCAGATGATCAGATAACCATGGGGCCAAGGCTGTCATTTTTCACTTATCCTTCACTAGAAAATTGTTGTAATCTTCTTTTCTTCTTTTCACCATTCTTGTACATGCCTTTGTCCCTGCAAATTTTTATTACAACAATGCACTCTGCCCAGAGCTTTGATTTTAATGCGGAGACTCAAGCTAGTGCAGCAGCACACTTGCTAAGCAGCTTTTCTGACAGAGCACGTTGTATTAGTTTCCCATACCCTGCTCTGTCTTCCTGGTTTTTTTCTGGGTGCAGTTTAAAGAGATGTTTTGGACTATAGATCAGATATTCTGCTCCTGTGCTACTGCCACAGTTTTGATCAGCTGAGTCAGCTGAGCTTTCAGTCCCATGAAATATAAAGGAATGAGGTGATGTGAGGGTTCTTTTAGAGAGAGACCATTGAATTATTTGAAATTCTCCATCTAGCCATCTGAAATAACTGAATGTATTGACCTTCAAGGTATACTGCAAGGCTTATCAGTTTTCTCTGAATTTTCTGGGGTTTGAGGGGTAAAGGGTGGCTGGATTTCTTGGCAAAGGGAGGGTACTTTTTATCCATTTTGTTCTACCCTGTAATTGAGCTGGATGCTGATAATTATTATTACTATTTATTAAGGTGGGGATAGGGTTAGTTGTTTGGGGGGGAGGGGCTGCGATGGTACAGATTTGATATTTTAATTATTCGCAAGCACCTGGAACTTTAACAATAAATGCTGTTTTTTTTAATAAATAATAACTATAAGTAAACAAAACCGCCGCCACTATGCACTGACTTCTTGTTTCCTAGCCAGTTAGGCAAAGAAGGCTGCTGTTACTGTGCAGCAGTCCACTATGGTCTGCCACTACCATAAGTGCCAAGCCTTTGGGCTAAGACTAAGTTGTGTTAGGACTCTGCATTAACACGTGCATGGGGACTAATAATTTGTTTTGTAGAAGATACAAGTGTGACATTGCACCCCATAAGGCTTTATGGAAATATGCTTATGAATGTATATATGACATAACTAGAATATGTTTTATGCTACATATGCCATGTAACATATCCCTGTAAAGGTTATGATCTATTGAATATATTTATCCTATTTGTATGCATGTATCATTTTTGTATTCAAAGTTATGAGTATTGGCTGCATACTTGTTTAATTTTAAGTAGCCTCAGTGAAGCAGTTGGTCAACTTCCTGAGAAAAGACTATTCTCAGTAAGTGCCCAATCAAGAAACATTTAAGCTAACAATTAACTTGGAGATGCCGGTCCACATCTGAAATTTTGCAACAATGTGGCCTGACTGGTAAGAAACTCAGTCATGCATGGACATATGACTTGCCCATGTGACTCCAAAACTCCATCTTGGAGCTGAATTCTGGATAGGAGAGAGGAAGGGGTCTCCACCCACAAGAGAAAATCTATTTAAGCCCCTGGGAGACCCCTCCATTTGGTCTTCAGCTGATGCAAGAGATAGCCTCTCCACCCCAAAGGACAGTAACCACAGGATTGTAACCACAGGAGTGTGAGTGATTGCTGGACCCAGACTAGAAGGAGGCTAGTCTGTAAAAGAAGCTTACTGGAACATCTGAGGATGAGATTTCATCTGTAATCACTTTCTTACAGTATTAGGTTTAGACTTGCGTGTTTTATTTTATTTTGCTTGTTTATTCACTTTGTTCTGTCTGTTATTACTTGCAATCACTTAAATCCTACTTTGTGTATTTAATAAAATCACTTTTTACTTATTAATTAACCCAGAGTATGTATAAGCTTTCTACAGGGTCAAACTGATTTATTTGAGGTTTGGACCCCTTTGGGAACTGGGCATCTGGGTGCTGGACACAGGAAAGCTTCTTAAATTGTTTTCAGTTTAGCCTACAGCTTGTGGAGGACATAGTTCAGACCTGGGTCTGTGTTTGTGGCCAGCAAGCGTGTCTGGCACAACTAGGGCCGGCTCCAGGATTTTTGCCACCCCAAGCGGCAGAGGAAAAAAACAAACAAACTAGAGATCGGCAGTACTTCAGTGGCAGCTCCACCGTGCTGCTTTCTTCTTCAGTGGCAGGTCCTTCCCTCTGAGAGGGACCGAAGGATGTGCTGCTGAATTGCCACCAAAGAGGCCAATGTGCCGCCCCTTCCCCTTGGCCGCCCTAAGCACCTGCTTGCTGAGCTGGTGCCTGGAGCTGGCTCTGGGCACAATCAGGAAGGGTTCTGAAGTCCCTAGCTGCCAGGGAAAATGGGCTCAGGGGTAGTCTCAGCACATCAGTTGGCAGTTCCCAAGAGGCTTTCTGTGATCCAACCCATCACAGCAAGCAATCCCTTTTTTATCTTCACTCTACTATGTCTATCTTATTTGTTCATTGTTTAGCAGAAACTGATGTGATTAACATTGCAATAGGTGTCTTTGTTCATGATGTCCCTAATACACAGACTGTTAGAAAGTTCTTACCACATCTTTTGCAGCCAGAGCCAAATTGTAAAAAATGACTCTGATGAAAGTTGCCAGCTGGCAAAGAATGTCAATGAGTATGTTGAAAAAATGCACCTGGCAAAGACAGTGTTGTAAATGGGAAAAGATACTTAATATTTGAGCACTCCAAACCCTCCTAGACAGAGGCCTTGAAAAGAGGCAATAGCAAATAAACAAGATACATGTGTGAATCTACACTTTTTGCACATCAATCACTCATTCACATTCAATTACTCTACTGAAAGGTGACAGAAAAAGGAGTCCAATCAATTTAATCCATACTGTCCTGGTTTTACAGCTAGCTGCACCTTTGTCCTTGTTCCAGTCCCTGTGTGCAGCCCCACACTGGTATTAGACCTCTGTCCTTCCTGTCTTGGCATGGACTCTCACAATTTTTCCACTCTCAGACTGGCATCTGCATACCAACTCTATATGCCAACTGCTTAGCTCCCTGCATGTTCAGCTGGGTTTAGGGCAACTGCATTACCTCCTTTTAGGAACCCTGGACCAGTGATTTTCACCAACAACTTTCTTAAAACAAAGCATTTTTATTTAGCAGTTGGAACAAAGACTGAGATGTGTGTGGTGGAGTGTGTGGGAGTGGGTACTTAATTTGTAATGAAAAAATGCTGGGGCTCTAGCAATTAGGTGCTGGGGCAATTTTTTTACTTTCATAATTGAGATGGCAAGCCCAGAAGTGCCAAGGCTATGAACTGTCAAACCTAGAGGTGCCGGGGCTCAGTCCTGGCAAGCCCTGGCACAAATTAAGCACTAAGGAGAAGGATTTTACAATAACATATGTGAAATTGGCATAATCTTACCTAATGTTACATCTCAGTACAAGCTACATCAGGTAATCTTTCCTTATAAATTACAGGACCAGAAGAGAACCCACTTACATTCTTCTAGAAAAGCTCCTACATATCTGAGATCCTCCCCATCTCATCCTCCAAAGCTGACCCACTCTGTTCAAACTGATTTCTGTCATCCCCAGGACAGTGGCCTTAGAGCCATTAAGGCCACTGACATTATCTTTTAATGATCCATAAATGTAGGCTATTAGGCAACTATTAGAAAGTGCTCCTCTTTTTCTCTAGGTTAGTATGTTGGATCTGCTAACCAGACAGATCTCTATGTTGAAATATCCATTCCCATTCATGGGGCAGCTACAGACACGGCATTAACAACTACCAAAGACAACATCGCCATGTTTGTCACACATACACTTGTCAAATACATGAAATATTGTTGTGTAAAGAATGTTGGGACATGTAACGCAGCAGTATAGCAGCAGTTGCCTACAGTTCCAGTAAGAGGCCTCTACTGAAGCAATTAAGCAAATGAGATGGGCAAGGGTACATGCAGGGCTGGTGAAACCATTTAGGCGACCTAGGTGGTCTCCTAGGGCACTGGCATTTGGGGGGCACCATTTTCTTTGGCAGTGACCACAGCAGCTGAATCTTCGACCGCCCTGGTCGCCGCCGGCATTTAGGAGGAGGGATCTAGGACAGGGGAGCACGGGAAGGGTCGCCTGCAGCAAGTAAGGGGGGCGGGGGCGGCACGCAGGGGAACTCCCCGCCAATCAGCTTAGGTGCCGCAAGCCTGGGAGGCAGGAGAAGTGAAGCAGCCACAGCGTGCTCAGGGTGCTCGTGCTCGTGCGCGGAACAGGGATGAGCTGGGGCAGGGGGGTGCCTCAGGGTGGAGGGCAGGGGTGGGGAGCTGCCGCAAAAGGGGCACCTCAGGACGGAGGGGGGGAACTGCCATAGGGGGGGCGCCTCAGGGCAGGGGCAGGGAGGGCGTAAGGTGGAAGTTTTGCCTAGGGTGCAAAACATCCTTACACCGGCCCTGGGTACATGACTGCTCCCTTAGCAATTGTATGTGAAAACATACACATGATTTCTGAATTGCAACAATGAATTTCTGAGCAACAGTGATTGTAGCAAAGCTCAGACATGCCAACTCTCGCAAATTGATCATGAGAGTTGCAATTTATGAGTAAAATTAAACCTCATTCATAATCTTGCAATAGAACTCTCAAATGCCAGGATTATTTTTCAGCCACAGCACAAGTATGTTTCCAGTCAAACAGGATTTACCCCACTCTAAACAAAAGAATGGGGTTTCTCCACCAGGCAGTTAATTCTAAAGCACTTTGAAAGACAATGAGAATTCATTTACATATCAGATAAATAAAGCTATCCAGCTAACAAGTAGGGGGAAGAGACCAAATGGCTACACCCCAGCAAGGAAGAAAAACTTCATCTGAGATACAAAGAGGGGAGCCGGCCAATCCTTCAATAAGCAATTGAATCAACTGAAAAAACAAAATCCTGACATTTGACATTTTGAGGCTCAATTTTACTTAGAAAGCCTGTCAGCCACCCTAGGCCTGGCCAGGGCTCCAGCTGTCAGCCCCAGCCAGCCTGGGAAGGGTGAAGAACCCTAAGGAGCAGAGGTGAGACTGGGGGTTGCAGGGAAGCTGAAGTGAGAAGGGTGAGGGCTGATGAGCAGAGGCTGTACTGATGGTGAGAGGGTGAAGTGCTGGGAGGATGAAGTGCTGGGAGGGTGAATTGAGGGCAGATGTGGGGGTGAGATCTCCTGCAACAGGGGATAAAAAACACCTTACCCAGTACATGTGGGAGAATGGGCAAAACTAATTGTCACATGCACACACCCTGAGGATGGGCAGAGGAAATTCAAAAATCAAGAAACTGACCTAAAAACATAATATAATCTTTTTTTTTAATCATGATTTTTGGTCTAATCTCAAGATTTTGGTGGATTTGACTCATGGTTTTTGATCTTTTTGAAGTTGGCGATACTGAAAGCTAAAAGTTAAGAATGGTGAATCAAATCAGATATGAAGTAGTATTGTGATGGCTTGGGAAGCACATATAAGGATAGTTAATAATGCAGGCTAGTTCGCCAATGCTGGTAATAACCTGAAAAAGAGACAAGAAAGAAGGTGACAACATCCTTCACAAATAGCACTGCACATACGCTGTACATGTGATTAATATCTGTTGGGAAGAGTTAGTGAATTAGATCAGTGAATTCAGACTGCACACTTTGAAGATATAGAATATATGGTGTATCCTTGTAGATGGAATGGGGGATTTACATGGTAGATGCCTGAATTCCTTTGGTCAGAGCCTTCTCACTGAGGCAATTAATTGAGCCACAAGGATCTGACCCAACTACAAAACTAGAATCATGTACATACATGGAGATACAGTAGTATGAGACAGTCAATGTCTCATACTACTGTAAAAATATGCTACATATGGAGGGTCCATTTGTTCTTGTGTCCGCATTGGTACTATGCTTAAATAATTCCTCTCCTTCCCTGATATTTATCCCTCTGATATATTTATAAAGAGCAATCATATCTCCCCTCAACCTTCTTTTGATTAGGCTAAACAAGTCAAGCTCTTTGAGTCTCCTTTCATAAGACAGGTTTTCCATTCCTCAGATCATCCTAGTAGCCCTTCTCTGTACTTGCTCCAGTTTGAATTCATCCTTCACATATAACATGTTAAGGGTCATGTTAACTGCACACAATATTCCAGATGAGGTCTCACCAGTGCCTTGTATAATGGTGTAGTAAGAGAGGGCCCTGAGATATAAACCTTAGTATCAGAGGCCTGGTTTGAGGCCTGAGACCTGAACTAAAGTATGCTTAAGACTTTGCTAACATAAAGCAAAGTTAAGCTGTGAGCCAGAGGCAGGCCCTGCTCACAGAAACTGGCAAGAAAAGGGCTGATGTTGCATAAACGTATAGCCACATAGTGTATTGAAGCATAAACACTGTCGGAGAAAAACTCAGTTTTTCTCCGACAATTTGGGGGCTCGTCCGGGATGGCAACGCCTACTGAGATACAGGCAGCTGCTACGGATCGTTCCCCTTCGAACCCCATGGCGCCACAAGAGAGGTATGAGACCTTTTGAAATCTCTATTGAGGTGTCGTCGGAGGACTGTCCGTGGGGCCTTCTGTCTCTGTTGGGCTCATGTCATCTGAACTTATTGACTGTGCAGCAAGATCAGATACAAAGTTGTATTGGGGAAAGGCCCCAATAAGGTTAGTTTATGGCAGTACTGGGAAACTGCTGGGTTGGCCAACAAGGTAATGCATAGGTAAATGCGTTAGGTAATGCATAGGTAAATGCATTAGGTATGCACTGGTGCTGAGGGGTTTTTACAGCCTCAAGAGGGGTTGTTATACCGCCTCATGGTATTGGGTCCGGACATAAGGTACAGATGCATCGTGGTATTTGGAAATAAGGCCTTGGTGTGTGTGTGTATACACTAGTGTGAGTGACTGTTACCGGAAGACGCCCAGAGTACCCTGTGAAGCAAAAGCTCGTGACCAGGACTACTCTAACGCAAGCCCGGTAACTAGTGGATCTTTAGGATCCGACCCATGGTAGGCTGACTCGGCCTGGCATCGTCCATTGAGGAAGCTATCTGGGTCTAGGAGCGTGTTAACCCATCTTCCCTCCTCCTTTCCTTTCCGTGTGGGCTTCTGACAGTCTGATCATTTCACTGGATGCAATCAGAGTAAGCGGCGCCGTCTCCCTGAGACTAGCCGATGCTCTTTGCTGAAGGGAGATGTAGGAGGGTCGTGGCCATCCTCATTAGCCTCTCCTGTTTGAGTACCCTGTAGGGAAAAATCCTTAGTTTATGTATCGCTAGCGCGGACAGGGCATCCCCCCTGTGTGTGTGATTGGAAAATGGATAGGGGACAGTCTAAGCATTCCAGCTCATCCCCTAAGGGTACCCCATCTTATTTCATGTACGTACATTATGGTCCAACAACCTGCAGGTATTTAGAGAATTGGAATCTTTACACTCTTGAAAATCCATCTAAACAATGCCCACTAGAAGGTACCTTCAATCTAAATAAGATCATACATCTAAGAGGAGCTTTTAATCACCAAAAAGCCTCTGACAGTGTGAGCAATTTGTCTATTGAGGAAAGGAATGGGTTAATTTGAAATTCATCTTGGCCCAGAGATAAAGAGAAAGTTGCTCTGCGTTCAAGGTCAAGAATCAACGCAGATTATGCTAAGCACAAAGAAAAACTGCTTTCGGCCCCAGCTGGCTGTGAAAAAATATAGACAGAGGCAAACCAAAGGCAATATAAGTTACAGAACTGAGATTACATTTGCAAAGCTTAACTGTCCAGTGAGATCCAACAGAGTGCCTTTGTGACCCCAGAGCTGGTGTGGCTTGGTGACACTGAAGAAGCCACAGGCAGTAGACCTGGACTGGAATCTCTGAAAGAGACGCCACAGGAGATTCCAGGGTGTAAAAGAACAGCCCTCCCAAGAGCAAAAGCATGTTGGAAATTCTGGACAAGCTGTATACAGGATAATCTCCTGTCCACCTCTCTCCCTTCTCTGAATGTTATACACAGACGTGGCCAGTCTGGACATGTGTGAGTATGAAAATGGCATAGGGCTTGGGGCATTAATGTTTTTCCTGAGTGATGTGGGAGCGTTGACAACACTCTCCATTGTTGTTTTATTATTTTATTAATTAAGCTTTAAAATTCAGTTATATGGTGTGTTTTCTTTATCTTCCCCCAAAGTCCTGCAGTGTCAGCCTGATCACCTGACACGAGGGATAGATTGGTAACAGAAATTTATCACAATTTGGTGAGCAATTGAAAAGGGGGGAGTCCTGCGGAATTTACACCATCTGTTTGTTTTACCCTTGTTATTTTTATGTTTGCTTTGCTTGGTATTGTTGATGTTATATGTTGAGGATTGCATGATTAAAGGAGTGCCCACTCTCAGCCGCAGTAAGTCTGAGAACTGGAGAGGGGTTTAGCATTCCTCTCTCCACCATGGTTGACCGGGAAGGGTGGCAGGTGGATCTACCCCAGTTGTAGCAGGACTGGGCAATAGAGAAGTTGGAGAAAAGGGAAGAGATGTGTACTTGATAACTAGAATTGAGCAATTAAGAGCATAGATCATGAACCAGGCAGCAACTCAAACCTACGCTCAGGGCAAGCTGCAGGCCTTGAGACAGGACTTCCAGGTAGAAAAGGAAGCCCTGGCTAAGCAAGTACCAGTCCTTCAGGGACTTGTCAAAATGTAACCATTTGTGCTCAGCATATGCCATAACAGCAGTGTGTTTGCCACAAGAGGAAATTGAATAGTTAAACGCAAGTGGGCCATGCGTTTCTGCCCAGGTGGCAAGCCTCACGAGGGAGGACTCGGGTAGTCTTATGAGTAAAAATGTTTAAGGGAAGAGACCAGGAAGGGTGAGGGCCACTTGAGAAGCCCACCCTCCTAGCTAAACTGGTAGTGGAACAAGTTGGTGCCTATGGAAGGGACGGTTCACCAAGGAAAGCAAGATCGGGCCCAGGTGGGCAGGCAACAGACAGAGAGATTGGAAAACAGATTGGAAAACTTTAAGGGTGTAGTGGAAGGAAGGAGTCAGTAAGTGTAAGCATGGGGATTTCAAATATGCAGGACTTACTTGGAATGGTGAGTTAAGTTGATAAAAGTGGCTGTTGGGAGACAAGCAAGTGATTTAAGGAAGAGTGAGAAGTTAACTCTGTAGTTGCTGGAGGGTACAGCAGTTGAACTTTGTAAAATGCTAAAGAAGAAAGTTCTGGGTGTCTGTGAAATGTTTGTAAATAAATTCAGGCAAAGAAATTATTGGATTGCAATCATTTAATTTGGCTATGAACAATTTAGTTAAATTAGCTAAAGAATGTATACAGTGCTATGTAATTGAAATCCTATTAGGCTCTAAGGGGCACTATAAGAAGTGCTTTTCTTTCAGTGTTTGAAAGCAGGAGTTAGTAGTAAAAAGCCATCAAAATTCTGGTAAAGTTAATTATATCCCTTTTAAGGTAAGAATCTTTAAGCTGTGAATAGCTTTGGATCCAGAAGCAAGCCAGAAAGCATCTGTATTAATGCAAATTATCTAACTGATAAGGTGGAAGCCACTGAAACCTGGGCTGCCTATGAAACAAATACAAGGAAATATGGGGTAATTCCTCTGTTTTGCCTGAAATCAACAAGGGTATTTGTATATTTTAAGTGATGATTGACTGTCCAGAAGGGGTAGATCTCTGTTTTTTTTGTCTTTCAGATAATCAGAGAAAACTGATGCCAGCTGAACAGCATTCAACGTATCATGCATTTACTGGCACAACAGGAATTATGTTTTGTGTTCTATGTCCTGTCTTGTGGTGTTTGTCTCGTGGCCAAAATTGTTGTGTTTAATATTTTCATAGGATAGTATAATTAAAATCAAATAGAAGGGTTAAATGCAGATACTTGTTTTATTTAACTTTGAAATACAAGGTGTTTGGATAAATCAGGAGAATGTGATATACTAAAGTCTAATACATTTGCTTAAGTAAGAAAAAGAAGCTTCATTGGCCAAATTGTTAATTTAAAAAGTTGTTATTAAAATTTGCCTACAAACAGTCTTTGGAAGCAAGGACATGAAAAGTTAACCCACTCCCCATATTGTACATGGAATTCTTCTGGCTACCTCAGATTTCTAGCCAGAGGGCTGAGGTGGGTGGGAAGCTATTGGACTAGAGGTTGTATTGAGTGAACTCTTCAAAGTCGGTGTGCTTGTCCTGGCTTGTTGCTTCAAAGCTTTGTATAAAGTTATTTTAGTGGAAGGGTATATGTGGCATACGTTGAATAATAAGACTAATGTACTGTATAACGGTAATGTTTATGTGTTCATGGTTGGGAAAAAGGTGCATGAGTGAAGAGTGGAAGTTTCCTTTGTAGGTTAAAAGAAGCCAAAAGGGGAGAAGGAAAAAGAGCAGAATGAGTTAACTGGGAAAAAATAGCTAGTATGCTCAAGCTAAAGATAAGACACTGACTCCATTCAAGGACACTGCCCACAGCTAAGACTTAGCTGACAACCAAGAAAAGGTGGGGTGGGGCTTGAATGCCCAAGCAGCTATGAGATCTGCAAAACACTGCCAGGCACTAATGAAATGTGTTAGGTTTCTTTTCTCACAGGTAAAGAAGCACTACCCAAAGACCCTAGCAGCCCTGCCACTCGTTGGAACCAGGAAACTGGATTATGTAAAGGTCCACCAACGAAAGACTGCTTTGGCTCCATGCTGAAAAGAACCTTATTAAGTCCTACTGACTACCAACACCGCTGTGAAGTGCCAAAGACTGACTGCTTGGACCCATGATTCTCACTGAAAAAAGACCCCTCCACCTCAGGAGAATTCTCCTACTGATGATTAGCCATTTCTCCTTCTAGCTCTGGACAGTAGGGAAAAAGTACAAGGTGAAGTGCTAGTAACCTCTCCCTTGTCCACTGACAGATCTACTGTGCCTTTGAATTTTTCTAGAAGAATCAAAACCATTACAGGGTGATGTGCTGGTAACCTCTCCCCTGTAGGATGCTGAACCACGAATGTTTCGGGAAAGAAGGAACACTCATTCCACTGAAATAGCCAAAGTCCAGGAATTCCTGACTAGAAAGGACATTAAGAACTGATCCTGGTGAAGAAACAAAGAATTATACACTGGCAGGAAGAAATTTGTGGGACCCTGCTTGGGAATGTGGTATTGATTGAATTTTGGGGTTTATTCTACAGGCTGTGCCCTGTGTTTTGGACAAATACTTCAGCATGTATTGCTCTCTCTAATTGGATTTTTAAATGACAAGTACCAAAGGCCCTTTGTTGTCACTGCCTCTGCCATCTCCTCCATTACACTATTACCTCTGTAATACATCCAAATACAGACAATGCCATCTATTTGATAAAACCAATGACCAAGGCCTTCACTCTTTAGTGATTTATTTAAAGATTGTTTGGGGAAAAAAAAAAGGAAAAATATTTTTAAAGTTCAGGATATCCCATATAAGTGAACAATTGAGTGGAGAACAAATGGATCAGTGGAAATAAAGATCCATAATATTACTGCAAATGAACCCCAAAAATTTATAATTGGAATTGATGGGTTCCATAGTGAAGTAGATATGATGGCTATACCTGGAATTTGTACTGTGTTACATGAAAGAAGCCCTTATTGTTATTTGGTTACCCAATTCGTAAATAATCAAATGAATACCCAAAGAATTTGTTCTGCCACTGGAAATTTTATTTGTATTGAAACCATTCCAGTGACGAATAATGTAACCTGTACCTTATTGCAATACACCCCCTCCTATGCTATTAATGTCAATGCCTCTTGAAAGTACCTGAGATTAGTTAAAGGTATACAACCAACAGATGTGATATAGTACTACACCAAAGAGATATGTATTAGGATATCAATGGATTGTGATTAATACAACACTAGGGGCTGCCATTAGATTAGCATAACAGAGGGCCTGGGTTATTTCCTCTGGAAGAAGAGGGACTTGACCGGATCCCTGTGGGATAGGGCCAATTGCGCAGCAGCCATTTGGAATATTTTTAAAAGCCAAGAACATGATGAGAAATCAGGCCAACTAGAAAAGGCCACTAGCCTTATTTCTGGAGCTCAGCTAATCCAAGTACAGGCTAGAGTTGGTGAGTTACATGTTATCTCCACCCTTAGTTCTATGACCCAGAAGTTACTAACAGAGATGGTATTGAATATAACTGAGGCTGGGAAGGCATTGCAGTGGGATCTAGCACGTTCGGAAATTCAGGATTTCCTGAATGACCAGCTGATGGCCATTCGGAGTGATCTTGAGCACCAGACTTGGCCCACTGCCCTTACAGACACATCAGGAGTACCATCTGATCTGTGGTCATGGAGACATATCTGGACACTTTCTGAGTGGAAGTGTGGGCATTCACAGTGCTCCTTCCAAGCATTTGGACCGTTTGGGGAGGTGTGGGCTCCCACATACCAAATCCTGACTGGTCCATGGGAAGGATGCATATGGGACTGGATTATTCACCGAGACATCTGGGAAATTAGACCACCTGGTATACCTAACTGATTTATAGTCAGTGCCCCCAGAATAACACCTGATATTTTGTATAGGAATAGGGAATCAATGGACATTTGGCTGTTAGAACCCCCGCAGCTTCAGTGTATCCATAAACTGAAGCCAGAGGAAGTTGTCACTGTTTATGATAACGTTTGCTGGGAGGGTAGAGGACAAGGAACTATCTTGACAGGATACTTACTTTTCAAGCTAATGATAGCTGTATGTATGTTAAAACCACCACATTGCAAGATATACATTTTAATCTCATCACCACTGCAGGCAATCATATTGTTTATTGACCTGCAGATAGAATTTTGCAAGTAGCCCTTAGTTTAATTGGACCAGCTTAGTACCTATCGATTTCAAAATTTGCTTTCATTGTTACCAGAGGTTCAAAGAATCTCTGAATTGCAAGGGCAAATTCACATGCTTCAGAATATATATCAAGCTGAAAAGAATGCCTTTCATACAGCTTATAGAGTGTCTATTTTGTGTACTAAGTATGATATATTATGCTTTGTAACCAAAACTGTACAACAACCTCATCATATTATTGCTATGGGGATACTATTGCTTGCATTGTTGTTAGTTAGTTAGGATTATGTTATTGTTGTTGTAAAAGATATAATAATAGTAATACCTTTCGTGTCCATGCTAATTATGCATTGTCATTACATCCAATGAAAATCCCTACAGTTGAAACATCTGATGTAGAATCAGAAATCCATGGCTTAATGCAAATAGAGATTTGAAAATATCTGTTGTACTAGAAGTACAAAAGGGGGGAGTGTGGAAGTAGGGAAAGAATTGACAAGGATTTGTAGGGGATCTTAATGCATGTCAGTCTGTTAGCAAGAGTTAGGCCAGTTGTAACCCTAATGACGTGAGACTTGTAGAAGCGGGGATAGTGTGAGGTGAGTAGGAAAGAACTATGTGAGAAGTTTATCACAACCTTGCACTGATAATCAAACACATAGACTGGCGCCCAGAAGTGAGAAAAATAAGATAGCAGGATAGCCTATGTATAAACAAAATGCTGCTGTTGCTCATTATTGTCTGTATTATTGCTTGTTATTGTCTGTAACAAAGGTATAAATGCTTGCTGTAATTGTTTACATGTTGAGAGACCTGTCCGGGACTGGGGCGACCCAGTGTCCTAGGGCACTCCCTCCCTCTATTGCAATTGCTGGAGTTAGAATAAAGTATTTGATTTTGCTGCAACCAAACAAAAAGCAAGAACTGAGGTTTTTCTCCGACAACACGATACCAGAACACTCTATACTGGAACATTTCACAGATAACAAGGAACAGACTGACCCATCCCAATGACAGGGGCAAAAGGGTAATATAATGGATAGAGTTGTTTTGTTCGAACCAACATGTACAAGGTGAGAGGCGGCACCTTACTACATAGAGGGGTTGTACCTTGCTGCGTAGAGGGGTTGTACCTTGCTATGTAGAGGGGTTGCACTTCATACATCAGGAGTGATATGTAACTTGTTTGTACCTGTGTATAAGAATGCATCCCTGGGGCAGTGTCTTTGTCCAGCCGAGTGGGCAGTGGAAAGTCCTGCCACTGACTGAGCTGAGTCCATTGACTGGGGACACACATTCGTAGCATGCCTGGTGTAAGAGTCTGGTGCTGGGGCTAGTCCTTCTCAGGTGCAGCAGGGAGCCAGGGCACCTCCCTACAGGCAGCAATCCGTCCAGGGCCTAGACCCCTCAGCAGGAGCTGAGCAAACAAATAGTCTCTAAACAAGGCAGAGTCCCGGCCCTTCAGCAGGGGCTGGGTAAACACAGAGTCTATAAGACCAGCCCTGAAAGAGGGCGGGGCAGTAAGCAGTTCCAGCTTAGGCCTTTCAGCAGGGCTGAGCAAACACAGTATATAAGCCCAGGCCCTTGGGCAGGGTGGGGCAGTAAGCAGTTCAGGCTCAGGCCTTTCAGCAGGGCTGAGCAAGCACAGGGAAGGGTCAGACCCTCAGGCAGGGACTGAGCAGCGAGTTAAACAGTATAAAGGGCCTTCTCAGGCCAGGAGTGTGGGGGGAGTCGGCCACCCGTGGAAGAGTGGCAGGGGGAACGCAGGCCCTCCCACTCCACTGCATTCCAGCCCAGGGGCCTAGCAGCAGCAAAGATTCGCTGCAGTCAGTGGGGATCCTGGCCACAACACACTGACATCGGTTCGACGTCCTCTGGAGCCAGACTGGGGTCGACTACCCCTGGTCCACTTCCAGTCTCCCCCTCTCTAGGTACTTGTCTCTCTGGCTTCGTCTGGTGGGTCCCAGACCACGGGCTCCCAGGGTACTGGTCGTAGGGAAGCTCCGGCAGCTCCTCTGGATACTGGGCATAGGGCAGGCTAGGCCAGTGCTCTTCAGGGTAGTGAGCATGGGGCAGGCTGGGCCCGGCGGGAACTCGAGCACCTGCGTCTATCCTCTCCAGAAGCCTGCGCCTAACTGAGCACTGGAGCCGGGCCTTTATACTTCCTGTCCCACCCATGGACTTCCAGGGGGCGGGGACAGGCAGCGGTGGCTCCGCCCACTCCGGCATCAGTTCTGGCCCATCCCTCTCAGGTGCGGTGGGGAGCCAGGGCGCCTCCCTACACACACACCCCTCAAGGCTGGCTCCCGTGCAATGAGGCCAAGCCCCTCCCTACCCCTGAGGCGGGAAAGGAAGTCCTCGTTTGTGTGGTCCTTCCCAGCCCTATGGCAAACGGTGAGGGCATAGGGCTGCACGGCCAAGTACCACCGCTGGAGCCGCATATTGTGGTCCTTCATGTGGGCCAACCATTGAAGGGCAGCGCGGTCAGTGACCAAGGTGAACGGGGTCCCAGGGAGGTAGTATCGCAGGGCGTCACGCCCACTTTGCCACGAGGGCTTCCTTTCCACCACTGCATAGTCTTTCTCACGGGGGAATAGCTTCCAGCTGATGTAGAGGACCGGATGCTCTTCCCCCTCCACGTCCTGTGAGAGGACAGCCTCAAGCCCTACCTCTGAAGCATCCGTCTGCAGAATGAACGGCTGAGTGAAGCCGGGGCTAAATAAGACTGGCTCACTGGAGAGGCTTGCCTTGAGTGACCGGAAAGCCTTGTCACATTTGGGGGTCCAGCGCACCTGTCATGGGCTGTCCTTGGTGAAGAGCCCCGTCAAGGGGGTGGCCATAGCCGCGAATTGAGGGATGAATCTTTGATAATATCCTGCCAGCCCCAAAAACTGGCAGACTTGGCGTTTCGTGGTTGGTGGAGAACAGGCTGCGATGGCCTGAACCTTGTTCACAAGGGGTTTCACTTGCCCAATTCCGATGGTGTACCCCAAATAGGTGGTCTCTTGCCAGCCGATGCGGCACTTCTTAGGGTTAGCCGTTAATCCTGCCACCCTCAAGGACCGCAGGACGGCGGCAACCCTCTCTAGGTGGGTTTCCCAATGGCGACTGTAGATGACTACGTCATCCAGATAGGCTGCCACATAGTCCTGATGTGGTTGGAGGAAGCGGTCTATCAAACGCTGAAATGTGGCGGGTGCCCCGTGAAGGCCGAAAGGCATCCATGTGAATTGGTATAGGCCTGTAGGAATGGCGAACGTGATTTTTTCCCTGGAGGCTGCTTCCAGGGGGATCTGCCAATATCCCTTGCTTAGGTCCAGGGTTGTGATATAGCGGGCCTCTCCAAATCAGGCCAACAGCTCATCTATTCGGGACATGGGATAGGCATCGAACTTGGAGACGGCGTTAATGCATCTAAAGTCAATGCAAGAAGGTTGGGAGCCATCGGGCTTTGGCACCAGGATGACTGGGCTCCGCCACTCACTTTGCGAGGGCTTGATCACCCCCAGGCCTAACATAGCCCATACTTCCTCGTTAACGATCCGCTTCTGGTGATACGGCAGGGGCCTGGTCGCGCCCCGGATCACCACCCCCTGCTCAGTCTGAATTCGATGGTATACCAGGGATATATATCCTGGTTGGGCCGTAAAAGTACAGGAAAAGGCTTGAAGGAGGCACCGGGTTTGTTTGAGCTGTTCCTCCGTCAGCGTCTCCCCAAGCTGGGGTCCCTCCGAGTCCTCAGTAGCGGGTACCTGGGGTCCGAGCTCAGGTTCCGGTGGGTAGGGATTGATCAGCAGACCCTCTCATTCCCGCTAGGGTTTGAGAAGGTTGACGTGATACCGCTGGATCTTTTTCCACCGGTCAGGCTGATGGATATCATAAGTAACAGGGCCCACCTTTCGAACCACTTCATAAGGCCCTTGCCACCGAGCCAGGATCTTGGACTCACTGGAGGGAAGGAGGAGTAAGACCCGATCTCTGGGTTGAAAGTCGCGGGATCGTGCGCCCCAGTTGTAAGTCTGGGCCTGCATTTCTTGGGCGGCTTTCAAGTTTGCACGTGCCAGGGCCCCAGCCTGGGTAAGACGCTCCTGGAGCTGGAGCACATATTTTAGGAGACCCTGGGTGGGTGATTGGGTTTGCTCCCATGTTTCTCTCATCAGGTCCAAGAGGCCCCAGGGTCAGTGGCCGTAGAGTAGTTCAAATGGTGAGAACTTGGTCGATGACTGGGGGACCTCTCATACTGCCAGGAGCAGGAGCAGGAGTAGCTGGTCCCATTGGCAGAGGTCCTCTGGGGGGAACTTCCGCAACATGTCCTTCAGGGTTCGATTGAATCTTTTGACCAACCCATCGGTTTGGGGATGATACACCGATGTCCGCAGCTGCTTGATCCCCAGGAGTCCACATACCTGTTGTAACAGCCGCGAGGTAAGGTTGATCCCCTGGTCCTTGAGGATCTCCTGGGGCAAGCCGACGAGGGCAAAGACCTTCACCAGCTCGCCTGCGATGGTGCAGGTGGTGACATTACAGAGAGGAATCGCTTTGGGGAACCGAGTGGCATAGTCCAGCATCACTAGGATGTACTGGAACCCCGCCACACTCTTGGGGAGGGGCACCACCAGTTCCATGGCCACGCACTCGAAGGGGGCCTTGATTAATGGCATCGGGACCAGCAGTGCCTTAGGAGTTCTTACTGGGGCAGCCAACTGGCAATCAGGGCAGGAGTTGCAATAGTTTTTCACCTCCTGGTGTGTACCCAGCCAAAAGAAGCGTCCCAGTATCCGGGCTAGGTCTTCTCGGGTCCCACGTGCCCAGCAGCTGGGATGTCGTGGGCCAGCTTCATAACCACCCGTCAATGACATTGGGGCACTAGGAGTTAAGTCCGGGGCTTTTGATGTGCGGGTCCCTCTCAACCTGATACAGGCGCTCTTGCCGCAATTCAAAGTTCGGCCACTGGGCCGTCCAACCTGGATCGAGGATGGTCCCATCCACCATGTCCAATTGCTTATATGCCCAGCTGAGGGTGGGGTCGGCCCTTTATCCCGGCAGAAGTCTGTGGGAGTCGAGGGATCCCCCACCTCTCGTGGGAAAACATTCTTCCATTCCCTTCTCTCGATGGTGGGGTCGGGTGCTTCCTGCTTGTCTTCTTCAGTTTCTGGGGCCTCCCACTTGGCTTCCTCAGTCTTTGGGGTCTCCCCGTCCAAGGCTGGCATGGGGTCCGGGTCGCCTCTGGTATGTTGGCGTAGGAGGGTCAGAAACTCGGGCCAGTCCTGGCCCAGGATCACCGGATATGCCAGCCTTGGTGCGAGACCTACTACCATCAGTCGGGTAATGCCGTCTATTATCAGTTGGGCCCAGGCGCTAGGGTAAGGCTGTATGTCACCGTGGATGCACTGTAGGTGGATTTCACCCAAGCATGCATCTGCCTGGGGACCCAAGTGTTTGCGGACCAATGTCTGTCCGCAGCCTGAGTCGAGGAGGGCCACCATCGGGGACCCTTCAGCAACCACGGGTATGGTAATCTTGGCTGTCTGTGGCCGGTGGGGCCGAGCCTCCCTGGAGCAGACCTGGCCAAAGGTGCACTCCAGTGTGGGGCAGTCCTGTTGGAGATGGCCTTTCTTACCGCAGGAAAAACAGGGTCCCAGGTCGGCTCGTCCTGATCATGGCTGGGCCCGGGGTTGTCCGTAGGAGGGCTCCGGTGGACATTCTGCAGTGCTGGAGTTGGGGCTCGAGCCGGTTGCCCAGGTAGTGCTGCAGCCCGGGTGACCATCGCCTTCTCCTCGCGGTTTGGGCTTTCCGTCCCTGGTGGAGCTGCTTGACTAACCGGGCTCACCAGTGTTTCTGCGGCTAGGAAGTCCTCCATCAAGGTGACGGCAGCAGTCAATGTTGCAGGCCGGTGGCGGAGGACCCAAGCCCTTCCCCGCGACAGGAGGATGTGGGTGAACTGCTCCAAGATCATCTGTTCCGCTAACTCCTCCGGCGTTTGCTGTTTGGGCTGCAACCACGGCCCCTTGCTCACTACCCTGAGATCCTCACGGACCAGGGGACCAACTTTACCTCGCGGCTGTTACCTCGCTACCCTGCAGTCAGTGAGGATCCTGACCACAAAACAATGATATCAGTTCGGGGTCCTCTGGAGCCAGACTGGGGTTGGCTACCCCCGGGCCACTTCCAATCTCCCCTTCTCTAGGTACCTGTCTCTCACCGGCGTTGTCTGGTGGGTCCCAGACCATGGGCTCCTCAGGATACCAGTCATAGGGAAGCTCAGGCAGCTCCTCTGGATACCGGGCATAGGGAAGCTCAAGCAGCTCCTCTGGATACCTGGCATAGTGAAGCTCAGACCGCTCTTCTGGATACTGGGCTTAGGGAAGCTCAGGCCGCTCCCCTACATACAGGGTGTAGGGAAGCTCAGGCCGCTCCTCTAGATACCAGGTGTAGGGCAGGTTCGGCCAGTGCTCTTCAGGGTAGCGAGCACAGGACAGGCTGGGCCCGGCGGGAGCTCGAGCACCAGCGTCTATCCTCTCCAGCAGCCCGCGCCTAACTGAGCGCCGGGGCCGGGCCTTTATACTTCCTGTCCCGCCCCTGGACTTCCGGGGGGTGGGGACAGGTGGTGTTGGCTCCTCCCACTCTGGCGTCAGTTCTGGCCCGTCCTTCTCAGGCACCGCGGGGAGCCAGGGCACCTCCCTACACCCTGAAATAGACTAAGAAATCTACAGGGAACTATTATTGTGCCCAATAGGGCAATAAACCTGGCCGACATGCTTTCTCACCTTACTAGACTCTGTGGTCACTGGGGGTTCTTTTCAAGTCTGCTGTGTCAGCTATCTTCGAAGAGCTGGGACAGCACACAGAGGCAACACACGCATGCAGCTGAGTGATATCAACATTGAACAGAGCAGAGCACCACACCGGTAGCATCTGACAACAAATGGTACTAACAGCTCCTTATCTTTACTGGAAATACCTCCCCTGATGCATCCCAAGATTGCATTAGCTTTTTTAACGGTCATATCACATTGGCAGCTCATAGTCATCCTGTGATCAACCAATACTCTGAGGTCCTTCTACTCCTCTGTTACTTCCAACTCATGTGTCCCCAATTTATAACCAAAATTCTTGTTATTAATCCCTAAATGCATGACCTTGCACTTTTCTCTATTAAATTTCATTCTATTACTATTACTCCAGTTTACAAGGTTATCCAGATCTTCCTGTATGATATCCCAGTCCTTCTCTGTATTAGCAATACCTCCCAGCTTTGTGTCATCTGCAAACTTTGTTAGCACATTTCCACTTTTTGTGCCAAGGTCAGTAATAAAAAGATTAAATAAGATTGGTCCCAAAACTGATCCCTGAGGAACTCCACTAGTAACCTTCTTCCAGCCTGACAGTTACCTTTCAGTATGACCCGTTGTATTCTCCCCTTTAACCAGCTCCTTATCTACCTTTCATTTTTCATATTGATCCTCATCTTTTCTAATTTAACTAATAATTCCCCATGTGGAACCATATCAAATGCCTTACTGAAATCGAGGTAAATTAGATCCACTGCTTTTCCTTTGTCTAAAAAATCTGTTACCTTCTCAAAGAAGATCAGGTTGGTTTGGCAGATCTACCTTTTGTAAAACCATGTTGTATTTTGTCCCAATTACCATTGACCTCAATGTCCTTAACTACTTTTTCCTTCAAATTTTTTTCCAAGACCTTGTGTACTACAGATGTCAAACTAACAGGCCTATAGTTACTCGGATCACGTTTTTTCCCTTTCTTAAAGATAGGAACTATGTTAGCAATTCTGCAGTCATACGGTACAAACCCTTAGTTTACGGATTCATTAAAAATTCTTGCAAATGAGCTTGCAATTTCATGTGCCAGTTCCTTTAATATTCTTGGATGAAGATTATCTAGGACCCCCCCGATCTAGTCCCATTAAGCTGTTCGAGTTTGGCTTCTACCTCAGATATGGTAGTATCTACCTCCATATCCTCATTTCCATTTGTCATCCTACCATTATCCCTGAGTTTCTCATTAGCCTCATTAAAGACTGAGGCAAAATATTTGTTTAAATATTGGGCCATGCCTAGATTATCCTTAACCTCCACTCCATCCTCAATGTTTAGCGGTCCCACTTCTTTCTTTGTTTTCTTCTTATTTATTTGGATATTGAATTCAGTTGGAGTAGAGGCTGTTTAGCAGCCCCCAAAAGCCGCCAATATGTTGCAGGATTAAGTCCCGAAAGATCTCTCAAAGGGTCATGTTAATGTGAGACATTATTATTTATTTATTTCATTTTATAAAATTACTAATAGACATCCGTTCAAAACACTGGGCACCTGTGTAACAAATTAACATTCACACTATACAATACAGGCAATAAATATATTCCAACAGATGGCCCAAACTTATCCACTACAAACTAATCAGAAGCATAGGGCCCAGAATTATCCCTTTACCATTATTACCAAGGAAAATAATGGCATGGACTTCAGAATGCACTAATAGTGTTTCATTTTCTCAGGACAGTGGGGCTATGAATGATTGTTACATTCTACTTATACACATAGAGTTCTGATTTTCATGGAATCTTTTGAGCATGTAATTGGTAGAGTTCAATGATTCACAGCTTTCTAATTCAGCTGATATTTTGGCAAGTTATTAGCCAGCTGCTGTTCATTGAAGCAGATGTTATGAACCACACATAAAATTTTCAAGGTTGCGGTTAGAACACAGAGGGCTTTATTCTACTTTTATTGTAGTCAATGACAAAACTTCCATTGACGTCAAAAGAAGTAGCATCAGTTTCAGAAAGTCTGCTGCACATGTTTACCTTCCATAGTTCTATTCTTGTGTATATCTCTGCCCTCATCTCCTAATTCTCTTCTCAGCCCACTTGCTTCTTTCCTGATTGATTATGGGGTCTCTTTCATCCACTCTCAACTTTTTGCTTTCTCTTATCCCACTCTCTGCACTTAGATAAAACCTTCAGTTAATATTCTTTAAGCTCATTCCCTCTGCTTCTTCAAAATAAATTCTACAAACAACCACTCCACGGAGCCTCTCACTGAGAACACCAACAAGCCAGAATACATTGGTTTGGGGAATTGTACCTGATCATCCTGTACAGTGCAAGTTCTTTGGGCAGGAATTTGTTTCTTTGTCTAGCATTTTCATGCATTGTAAATTGAAGTGTATAGCCCGTTCTACCATATATGGGCAAGTGGTGGTGCTAAAAACTTGCTATTTTTACCTAAAATAACCAGATAGTCACCTCAGTATCTGTAATATTCCCTCGTCAATCCTAATTCTTACTACAGGAAGTATCTTGTATAGCACACATATAAAGGGTAACTAGTTATCTAAGAAAATTGGCATAAATTACCACTATTGTATGAATAATTTAACCAGAAGGAGATTTTACCAATAAATAATGTTTTCTTACAGGATTATCTAATATTCTTTCTGTATTCTCATATCTTATTAATAAAGATGCACAATGATTGAGAGAAGAAATTACAGTTGTGCGTTGGGTTTTTTTAGATTATATGTTATGAATCTGCTGTATCTAAGATTTGTTTAAATCACATCTATGGTATTTATGCACAGTTAAATAACTGCTTTCTTGAGATGGAAATTATTCACTCCTGATGTTTCTTCTGTTAAGTTCAACTGAATTAAAACATGGGTTGAATCTGGCTGTACACCTTCAGCATATGAAGTAACATTTAAGAAGTATATCAGTCCAGTATTAATTTTTTGAAATCTTCCATCTTTTACAGATATCACCCTATAGAATCATGACAGTCATCTCTTATAAAAGAGCTGCTTTTTCTAACCTACCCCAGTGCAAATGTGTGCTTAACTGAGAATATAAATTATCCCCATAAGTAATTGCTCATGCATCTAACTGGCCATTTGCAAATGCAAATGCATGAGCTGCATGTGCAGTAGTTGCATTTACAAGTCTGGTGTACAATTACTTTTGAAAAAGCAGACTATTAACATCCAATGCTTTGTAATGCCACCTTTTGCAGGATATAAAAGAGATCTAGCTTTTGAAGTTCAGGGTACAGAGAGGCAGAATAGCAACAGTCCAATTTCTTTTACTGTTTAGTATGCAACAAAGAGCCAAATTCTCAAAAAAGTTTAAATTAAACTAAAAGATGACAGATCAAATTCTGTGAAACATTTTTGAAGGAACAGGATTTGAGGAGATACTTTATTAAAGTGAAGGCATAATGGCCTATGGAAAACATGGTGCCAGGCATAAATATCTGCATGGAAGAACGCACAAAAATGCATGTGGGAAGAAGAAAATAATGGAAATGGTTGGGCATGGGGCTTGAATTGAAAGGAAAAGTCTGAGAGGGACCAAAAAATGATGAGAGCAGAAGGGTACATGATAGCTAAGTTGCAAAAGGCCTTTACATTGAGGATAAGCAGTAAAATATTATTCACTTTTGGTAAGAACTTTGTATAATTCTAACAAAGTTATTCTGAGAAACTCATGTTCTGATTTTTGTTGGTGGGTATATCTAGCAGGACAGATGGATGCACAGCTTTGCTGTATAGTGTTCTGAGGCCAAATGTAATGGTCTGCAATTAGGGCATTTATTTGAAATCTTTACTAGTTTAGTCTTTGAGTGTCATTGTTGTTGACTGCATTTAATGTAATGTTATAAAATTATGAGAGTTTTCTAATATATATCTGTTAAATCCCTGTAGATTTTTTTCAGCTGATACTTTAGAACTAATTAATTTAGATAGCCCTATTATCACTGAAGTATTTGTTCCAAAGAATCGCTGAGTTGGTGAGAAGCAGTGACATACACAGACCATTAAATAAATCACAGGTGCCTATTCACCTTGCAGTATCCCAGTGGAAATCACATAACCAAGAACTATGTGTTGTTAATATTGGTATGAAAATGGAGTTCACAACTCAAGTGAAGAATATAGCATAATTAATTAAACAATCCAACTAAGATGTAAATTAAGGTGTTCTTTTCTAGTCTTTTAAAACTATAATAATCAATATGTAATATTCTGGGCTTCACTGACAACTACATACAGTAGATGGCTCAAAATATCCCTAGTTAATTTCCTAAACCTTTTCTTTCATATTGAAATGCAGATCACTGACAATGTTGCATCTTTAAAACTATAACGTGTACTTTCTTCCTTCTTTGAACTACAGTGCAATAAATCATTATATCCTTAATTTCTTTTTATTGCACAGTGTTAAAAGGTTTTTACTATAGTTTCCCTACACACTGATCAAAATGAACTTCACAGAACATTTATTCTATTTGCCAGATGGCCAGTTTCATCCATCTATGAAAGACATGGACTCCTTTATCTGGCAAAGTTTTACTGAATAGTTTTCAACTCACATAGTTTTCTGTGTTGTTGAGTTTGTTTTATTTTGTTTTTCTTTTGTGACAACAGAGGAAAGAAGCATGTATGAGCTGTATTTGTAAAGCTTGAATACGTGTTGGTAGTTACAGGTTTGAACAGATCAAATTATAGTTTACACACTTCCTCTGATTAAATTTTATGCTAGACCTGCATGAGATAATTATGCACTGTTCTGTTTGTTTGTTTCATCAAATGCAATATTTCCTTTCCATATTTCAATATATAGTTGATGCATATCATAAAGTCTTACATGTGTTATGTTAGTCTATTTACTTCAGTTGCGAAACTGCCATAACCCTTTAATATTCGCAATCTGAATAACAGTTTTGACCAGCACAGCCTAGCTCTTGGCCATTATTAGCAAGTAAACTGTTGCTATTTTGACAAATGTGGTAATTTAAACTCTGACAGGTATTTGAATGCTTAATGAAACAGATTTTCCTTATTTTATTAAAACAGACTTTCATTAGATTTCCTATTATTACATTTTTTTTGTTAAATCTCTGTCATGAAAAGCATCTCTGTAATTAGGATATTTGGAATGATGTGACTGGAATTTTAATTGCCACCAGTGTTCAAAAGACAAAATTGAACAGGAGAGCTTGCAATGGTATATAAAACATTGGGTTTGACACTCTTTCCATGTTTCCCCAATTTTTTCTCTCACTAATAGTTCTGATTCTTCCAGAACAAAATATTAAACAGTTACTTCTGGACTTCAGAGTTGTTGTTTAAGACTAGACTGGCAACACAGCAAAAAGCCACATGCCAACGTTTCACACATCCCTTACACCTGTATTCTTGAACACCATATTCAGTGTTCCTTCAAAAACTTTGTGTTCCTATATTTCTATCTCCAAGCTTGTGTATTTTAGGGGGTGGTGGATAAGCTGGTATTACCAGTTAACAGTAGGAAATAACAGTAGGCAATAACTATTTTAGTGACTAGAAAAGTTATTTTCTGAAAATGGAGATCTGCAGTTCCTCCCTCACACAAAATCTGGCTTAGCTCTCTAATATTTCATTAATGGGAAAAAAATAACTCTATCTAATAGAAATGCTTGGAAAACATATGAGGTTGTCAGGTCATATGAAACTATTGCATACTTGTGCAGTTTAGTACATTTTAGTCCCTGATACTCTTAGTTATATTCTCTCTTATTTATCTACTTAGTCTTTTTAATAATCAGTGCCCTGTATGACTTCTGTGGTTCAGAGATCTGTTTGTTTTTTCCTGGTTTTGTAAATAATGAACACTGATTTTTGTTATTTATGTGCTATTTCCATCTTGGGATATATGTTTTATTTCATTATGTTTTAAAACACTGGACTCAAAGATTTTCAGGTGCCTTAATATACAGACAAACAGATATACCAGCTTTCACCTGAGAACATATACTTTACAAGGGTACCTACAGCAGTGATTTCTATGAAACGTCAGAGTTCACTCTCTTCCCCAGATTGAGCAAAATCCTGCCGTCCTTTCTAAAGCCATACATCCACTTCAGTCACATGGGATCCCACTTTTGTAATATAACTGATAATTTCGTCCTCCTCTTTCATCTCCATGATTTCAAATTGGCAAATATCCATCTTTAGGATGAGTTGCGAAAAAAAAACACCAGGTCTTGACTATAGTTATTAAAGATCCGAAAGGTATCACAGAAATGGATGTACGGTCAATAAACAGGCAGATTATCCTGCAGTTTCAAGAGGTTACAATTGTTTTCAGTGGGGTTTTCACCTGAGGAAGGACTGAAGGATTTGAACATTAATTATTAAGTCAGACAGTGGCAGGACCGTTACTGTTCATGTTAAGGTATGGGGCTAGAAAAACTCTTTTGACAATTGTGCCTGAACAATAGAAAGATTAGTCTGGCTAACTTCAATATGTGGATCTGCTCTTAAAATTCCTGGGTACATTAACTAGTTCACCTGCCATTAGGCTGAAAAGAATAATTGGCATCCAGCTTTAATGCATGATCCTGTAATTGATTGATTGTTTTGGAAGCAAGGGAAGAAAGTCAATGCAACCTGGCACAGCAGTGGACATTAGCGGCAGGGGTGGCTCCAGGCCCCAGCATGCCAAGCGTGTGCTTGGGGAGGCAAGCCGCAGGACCAGCGGACCCTCCGCAGGCAAGCCGCCAAAGGCAGCCTGCCTGCCGTGCTTGGGGCGGCAAAATTCCTAGAGCCACCCCTGATTAGCGGAAATACAAATACAGCGTGCTATTGTCCATGCCGAGCATGAATAGGAGATCATTATTTTTTTTACATGTGATCGGAGAACTTATGATATACAGCAGCAAAGTGGATGGCTAGGCATTTCTGAGCAAAGAGCAGGTGCGGTTGGAGGGGGTTAAGGGGATTCCCTAACACATAGTTTTTTGCCATGTTAGATTGTGATTTCTGCAGAGGATAGTTTGCTTACTTACCAGATTAGTGGTTGGCGGTCACCAGTATGGTTAGATGTTTGGCTGCATGTGTGTGTTCTCTCCATGCTGTATTGACTTTGGTCAGATAGCCAATACAGCAGGTTGTGATTGAACTGCCTAGTAAATCCACAGACTTGTTTTTTAGCAAACGAACTTGGTTAGATTTATTGCCAATGAAGCACGGTGCTAATGCCCCAGCTCAATGGTTACAGGTACACTAACACATATATGCTTGTGACAATGGACTGGCTCAGTGAATGGCAGGACTTTTCATTTTCCCCTCGGCCAGACAAAGACATTGCCTTTGAGATACATCTTTAATACACAGATGCAAACAAATTACGTATTACCCCTCTGAAGCAGTTAGGTGTCACCCTTTGGTGTAGCTAACCACCACCCCATTACCTTGTACATGTTGGTTTGATTAAAACATTGTTTTATTCACCATGCTGTCATCCTGACCTTATCTTTAGGATGGGTCAGTGTGTTTCTGTTATCTTTGGGGAATGTGCTGGTATCAAGGTGTTCCGGTACCACCTTTCTGGAATGTGTTTGCAAATATATTCTTGTGCCTAGCACTATTTAGGAATGTGTGTTTCTGCAGTATTAGCCCAGATTCTGTGAACACGGCCTGCTTCTTGCTCACATCTTAACTTTGCTTTATATCAAAAAGTTTTGACTATTACTTTAGCCCAATCCTCAGGCCTCTAATACAAGGGCTTATGTTTCAGACTCTCTTCCTACTACATGGTCCACACATTGCTGAGTACTGTAGATCTTCTTCATACAAAATTGGCAAATGGCAAGAGCCATTTTCCCAGAAATATGTTGGACTGCTCAAGTTGGTTTACCACAGATTTTAGGTCACAACACTGTCCCACAGGTACAGCAGAAGAAGGGCATATTGTCATAAGAACAAAGATCCTATGCCACCACTGACAGACTAACAGAAACTACATCACAAGATAAAAGACAGTGCGAGTCACTACTTAAATGATTCTGTAGCACAGTCATAACACAGTGCTTGTCACAAAGCAAGTAAATAGTAGATATTTTGCTGCAATTTGTTCAGTACCCATAAACCAATCCACTCTTCCAGATGGGAAGGAATGCGTGCATGTCACTCTAGATTCATGATGATGTATTTACTAGTAGTTAGACTATCACAGAAGGAGATGGATTTTGGTTTTGAGTACAAAAAATAGTGTACAATAAATTCCACTCTTCTCCAGATATAGCACAATGCTGTTTGTCAAAGGAGAAAAATACACACAGGTGGAGTTGGAATAGCAAAATTCCGGCACGCAAGACCCTTCTAAAAAAATAATACAACACATATGGACAGCTAAGCATATTTGGAACAAAAGCAATTCTAAGAAATGCATAGGTCCATTGCTAATAGATATAGTAGAATTGTCAATAATGATGCAGAAATGATTAATCAACATTTCTATTCTGTATTTGGGGGAAAAAGCATATTTATTCATATCGTATGATGATGAAACAGTTTCCATTGCAACAGTAACTCAGAAAGATGTTAAACAGCATCTCTGAAAGTAAGACTTTTTTTTTTAATTGGCAACTTCCATACAAAGAACTGCATGAGGAGGTCATTGGTCCATTAATGCTGATTTGGACATTTGGAACATTAGGAAAGTTCCAGAGGACTAGAAGAATGCTAATGTGTCAACATTTTGCAAGGGTAAATGGAATGACAAGTGTAATTATAGGCCTGTCACCCTGACATGAATCCTGGGCAAAATAATAGAATGGCTGATGCAGGATTTGATTAATAAAGAAATTAAAGGATGGTAATACAATTAATACCAATCAACATAGGTTTATGGAAAACTGAACTTGTCAAGCAAACTTTATCTTTTCTTATTAGATAAGTTTGGTTGGTAAAGGTACTAGTACTGACATAATAGACTTCTGTAAAGCATTTGACTTGGTACTACACAAGGCTATATCTATGGGATGGAGGATTCTATCCTGGGAAACAGTGACTCTGAAAGACTTTGGGATCACGGTGGATAAACAGATGAACATGAGTTCCCAATGTGACATTGTAACCAAAAAGGCTATTGTTCTTGAATGTATAAAGAGGGCAATTTGGAGTGGGAATAGAGAAAATTACATTAACTCTGTATTTGGTATTGGTAAAATTGCTACTGGAATACTGTGTCCAGGTGTGGTGTCAACAATTCAAGAAGGATGTTGATAAACTAGTGAGTGTTCAAAGGACTGAAAAACATGCCTGACTGTGATAGATTGAGCTCCTTAAGTCTATTTAGCTGGTCAAAGGTAAGGTTAAGGGGTGACTTAATCAGAGTCATTAAGTACCTATATGGGAAACAGATATTTAAAAATAGCAGGCTCTCCAAGCTAGCTGACAAAGATAGATTCAATGGCTAGAAATTGAAGCCAGATACATTCAAACTAGAAATAAAATACAAAATTTTAACCATGAGGGTAATTAACCATTAGGACAAATTCCCATTAGTTGCAGTGGATTGTGTATCAATGAAAATCTTTAAATCAAGAGGGGATGTTTTTCTAAAGACAGGCTGTAGTTCAGACAGTAATTAATGCAGGAAAGTCTGTGTCCTATGTTATGCAGGTAAGACTAGATGACCATAATGGTCCCTTATAATCTATGAACCTGTAAACCAAATTTTCAAATAACAGAGGGTGGCGTGAATAAATATTGAATGCCATGATGCATGCTGTAAGCGAACTGCAATGTGAAGGCTGTGTGCACTGTGAGGATTCACAGATGCATATATGATTACAGATAAAGATGTTATGCGCTTGTTGCTAGATCAACAGACAGAAAGTCACACTAATGGCTATATTCTGGCGTCCTCTGATTACACACTATATAATATGTACCGCTGTTAGCTGAATTCCCTTTTTGCCTAAAACCTCCCCACAAACCTGCAATCACACAGTAGCTGAGTGCAGAGCACAATTCGGAGCTATGTTATGATCAGGTTAGGCTATATAAATCATTCTGATTAGGGAAGAAAATGACCACATAGAAGAAGCAGCTGGTGCATCGTGCTGAAGCTTTCCTCTTTAACAACGAAGACAGACAAGAAGACATGGGCTCTTCTTCCACATCCAGACAGATCTCCAGTTGTTGGTCCTAACCTGTAAAGGCCACCAATAGGCACAGATCTAGCTGTCTCAGAGATTTAGACATCATTCACAGATCACTGAAACAGGTATGCTCTGTAAGCCTGAGAGATCCAGGCTTAGTTTCTAAGTACATGAGGTAGAGCCCTCTACCTACCTACATTAAGGTAGGTCCTTAACAGCATGACCTTGACTTTGGAGCTCCTTATGAGATGGAATCAAGTTGAGTACTAGTCAGATTATGTTCCAGAGTATAAGACATCTCTTTCATAAGCCTTCTTAAAATATTGTATTACTTCCATATAAAGATCAGCAAACAATACTGAAAGCCTGCAAACTTGAGGTGAAGGAGAAATATGTCCATTAAGATGTGTTACCTTAAACAAAATTATGTTTGATATTTAGATGTCACAATTGCAGATGCATAGGTAAAATTAAACGATGCAATAAACCATGCTGTTGATAGCCATGATTTCCAGTAAGGTACAATCAGTCAGGCATTGTTAATCACAAATTATTATTCCACATATACAGATAGCTGGATCAGCAGTGGCCATAGGCAACACTCATCACACTCCCACCCATCAGGGTAATCATGGTGTCCTGCACCTCAGTGTGAAAAAGCGTATGCATAATGGATACCACTAGAAAAGACTCTCCAGATATGCCTAAACTGCCAATCTCTTCCAAACAGACATAACCAAAAGAAGAAATGGCATTGGTATTTAATGAATGGCCAATGTAGCAGTCAAAAGAACAGCTACAAATTACCAAAACTTTTGACAACTATATATTTTCACTGTATGTGATATAATATGTAAAGTTATAATAAAAACATTGTTTAAACTAGAATATTTTTGCACTACTTGCTATTGTTAGCACCAAGATAACTTTGTGTCTTAAGACTAATCAAAATAGTATTTATTGAACAGCTAATATATATATGAATTGTTTCTGGGATTATAAGGAACTATCTTATTATGTTGATAAATGTAAACATTACAAACCTGTTTTCTATTGCTTATAACATACACAGTACTTTGTCATTATGTGAAAAGCAAAGGCTGCAACATGGCAGCTAATAAAGAGTTCAATGCCACATTGCTCATCACCAATATATTTTAGTAATAAATTTTACTGTCATCTTAAAATTTATGTTTCAGAAGATAAAACACAGGACAGGAGTCTGAATTACCACATCTCTACTGTGAACGCTTTAGTGTCTTAAAGCACCAGCAATCAGAAACCATCACTATGAAACCATCACTATGGTTGTCTGATTGCTTTTTTGTGCAGGAATGAAGTTAAGGGGAAAATGGAGAGCCCCACTTAATGGCATGAACAAGGGAGTGCCTATTGCCATGTAATTATAGTAATGATTGAGCCCAACAGAGTGAGAAGCCTCCTTACACTCTTCTTACACAGGCCATGTAATGGTGAGGCTGAATTTCAGTCCCTATTCCTGAACTTCTATTTGTTTATCTCTAGCTTCCAATTCTATTGCTCTTCCCTTTACTTGCTGTGGAATTTTGTGTTTTATGAAGCAAAACAATATTGGTTTCACAGCTCCAAATGTTCTGTAATGCTATCAACAGTGCTGCTATGCCAGCACCATCATAAAATATGCAGCCTAACAACAAATCTGTTAGTATGGAAAATTGCTCTGTTTAAGCCACCTTAATCAAAAGCCAACTATTTCATTTTAATTCATTAGTTCTCAAATGAAATCTAATCTTTAGGTCAACTAGCTACTTCAATGACAGAGAAATGTCTCTAGAGATAAGTTATAATATTTTCTCTAGAAAAAAGATGCTTATGATTTATTATAATATAACAAAGCCCCTTAGTGTCTGTTACTTTTACATAAGAAAAAAGTAAGATGACATTTCCCCAAATGTAGTCTGACCCAAGTCAACCTTCCTGTAGAACTTTTTGAATTGTAGCATGTCTTTGTACACTGATTAAGAAAAACAATGGAAAAATAAATGCTCTATTCTATTTTGTGACTTCCTTGCTAAGAGTTAAGCAGTCAGCATTAATCTCGCAAAGAAACATTTTTGCTCATTGCTGGGGTTTTGGGCAGGGGAATATTGAGCAGCATTATATTAAATTAGTAAAAAATATTACATTACAGACATCACAGAATCTGTAGAGACAAGTCAAATAATATATTTCTTTATTATTGGACATAAAAAAAAACATTGAGTCACATCATCAGCTGGTGGAAATCTCTGTAGCAAATTGTACCTGCTGAGATTTGTCCCATAATGTCCAATCTGTGCAGTGAGTCTCAGAACCCAATTCTGGATTGATTAACTAACTGTAATGAACCTTCAGAGTGAAAGCTTAAAATGAATAGAGATAGTACACAGCATTATTGTTGCTATTGTTCAGCATGCCTGCAGACTCCGGCAGATATCACTGCAACATTTTCTATCTGGTTCACACATTGAAGGAAATTTTTTCTGTACAATACAGTAAATCACAGTAGATCAGCTACTAGATACCACACATTCTTTGTTAGTGATGGGCCTTTCAAACTACATAAAATATAAATTCTCTTTTAGAGTAAATCTCAAAATAATTATTACTCACTAGCTGGATCAGAGGGCCTCAGATGGGGAGCTATTTAGAGATGCTGAGCATAATGCAAACACAGAACAACCTTTTGGATAACTAAAAATTCATTGTTGGACACAAAATTTAGGTGACCTACTTTGTTTTGAAATAGCACTTTCTTCAAATGTGCCATAAAAGAAAACCAGGCTGCTATTGATTTTTGTACCCTGCAATAAATCAAAATTTCTACTAGAAATCCTAGAAGTTGTAAATTTCATTGAAAGATGATTTGTTTCCTAAAAGTTACAGGTTGTTTCACCTGCATAATTTACACAAAACTGTGGATGAGGTTGCAGTCAAAGCTTTAAGAGGTACACTAGCATTTTTATCAAACTAGTCTGCTAAAGAGACATTTCAGTATTCTAGGATTCTGAGTTATTTAGACTATCTGAAATGTATAATATAGCTTATGGTGCACTTGAATGCATGTGCTAAAATAACTTGCCTATTTGCATATGAAAAAGTCATAGCTCATCATAACTTAATACTGAATATACTATACCAAGATAATCTGTCCAATATATTTATATAACAATGCAAAATATTCTACTGTATAGTTGTGAAGTACAAAGTAGTGCATTGAGAATGCTTTTTATGTATCTGACCTATCTGGTTGTACAGTAGTTCATTACTGACTGGAATTTGAGGGTAGTTGTTTTTTTGTATCTATAGTATTTTAAATTTTTGCTTTGGGAGTTGTGATTTCCCAGTGAAATATGTTAATATATTTTTATTAGTGATAATGAGAACTATAGATCTAGGAGCTTCCAGGAAACTATTTTACCTCAATTTCTATTGATCTGGTGGAGCTCTATATGCTGGGTAAAGATGTTGGAGAACTTTAACACAGAATTTAGCATTCAGTGATGGTTTGGACTTTGGAGTGGTTTTCTTCTTCACTGGGGGTGAAATTCAGCTATGGTCTAAAGGATAGTTGTCAAAGTCTTATTCCCACTTTGAACTTTAGCATCCAGAAAGTGGGGCCCTGCATGTACCCCTCTAAACTTAATTCCTAGCTTAGATCTGATAACACTGCCATCAACCAAAATATAGTGTTTGGTACATTTTCTATTCCCCAAAAACCTTCCCTGGGGAACCCAAGACCCAAATCCCTTGAGTCTTAAAACAAAGAGGAATAAACCATTCCCCCTCCTCCCCCCTCCCAGATTTTCCCCTCCCTGGGTTACCCTGAGATATGCACTGATCCAAACTCCTTGGATCCTAAAACAGAGAGGAATTAACCTTTCCCCTCCTCTCCTTTCCCCACACCTATCCCTGGGTCTTACACAAGGGGAAAAAAATCAATCAGGTTCTTAAAAAGAAGAGCTTTTAATTAAAGAAACAAAAAGGAAAAATTATCTCTGTAAAATCAAGATGGAAAATGTTTACAGAGTCTCAGCTTTACATAGACCAGAGGGACTCCCTCCCCCCTAGCCTAAGTATAAGTTACAGCAAACAGAGGTAAAATATCCTTCCAGCAAAATACACATTTGCAAATAAAGAAAACAAACAAAAAGTCTATTCCACCTTCTAGCTATTACTTACTATTTTGAACATGAAAGACTGTTTCAGAAAGATTGGAGAAAACTGGTTGCATGACTGTCTCCTCTTAATCCCAAGAGAGAACAAAGAACAACCCAAAAAGCACAAACAAAGACTTCCCTCCACCAAGATTTGAAAGTATCTTGTCTCCCAATTGGTCCTTTGGTCAGGTGTCAGCCAGGTTCAGTGAGCTTGTTAACCCTTTACAGGTAAAAGAGACATTAACCCTTAACTATCTATTTATGACAATAGTTAAAGGCCTTCTTCACATCTTTAGCCCCATGGAGGTCTTGTCTACACTGGGAAATTACAGCATAAGACTAAGAAGTTGTGCAGCTAACATTTTAAACACAACTTAACCCTCAGTTAACCGTAGGCACACATGACATTTGACAACAATGATAAACATGATAGCTCCAGTCTATACAGAGAGCCAGATCATCAGCTGGGGTAAATAGCTGTGGTTCAGCTGACTTCAGTAAGGAAGTGGCCATGAGTTTATAACACTTTGAGGGATCATGGTAACTAACACAAGTCATGTTCTAATGCAATTTAATTTCCCAGTGTAAACAAGGCTTGGCTGTTTAAAAATGACTTTACACCTTCTGTGCACACCATGCTAACCTGTGCTTGCTATGAGATCTGAGCAAGTCACTTTACCTAATCTCAGTTACCCCACCAGTAGAACAGGAACAACACTGCTCACCCAAATGTATAAAGAACTTTGTGGTCCATAGATGAAGAGAACTATGTAATTTCAAAGAATGTTTATTTATTTATTTACTGTTGCTTTTGTGCCAAAACTGCCACCAGTCTGTCTCTATTAAATGAATTTTGAAATGCAGATAGTATAAACTAGGAACAGACACAAGTGCCTGTTTTATATCTGCAAATGCTAAATTACATTCTGGTGCCAACTAAAAAGGTCTTCATCCATCCTCACTGACCGTATGCAATGGTTTTGCTATGCTGGCAAACCCTGAAATGTACCTTTTCTGCATCTCTGATCATTTGGAAGCAGTTGGCTTTGTACTGCCTCAGTTTTCTGTCATCGGAAATTCTTTGTTCACTGATTGTCTCATTGAGGTAGGTCTCCTCTTTCTGAAACAGCTCACGTTTCTTTGGGATGTTTCCAATTTACATTTTAAAGCATATTACAGCCCATTTGTTAAAGACCTCATCTGATTCAAAAGATTTAGCATATATCAGAATATCATCCCCATATAAATGACAAGATGGAAGAGGCATGCCAGGCAGTGCCCTCTTCATAAACCTTTCAAAGATCACCAATGCATTGTGTAACACAAAAGGTATTAATTTACATTTTCATAGCCATTGTTCTGCTGTAAAAGCAGTCTTCTCCTTGTCTCTTTTGGATCCATTTCTGCACGCTAATATCAACTATAAGAACCAGTGAGGAACACTCTATTAGCTCTTCTAAAGCTTCTAGCCTATTCTCTCAGCTCTGTACAGGGTAAGAATCCTTTAGTGACTTTATTTCATTTTCTATAAACCACATAGAATCTTATGCAGCCATCTTTTTTCTTCAGTCAGAACTAAGAATGAAGCTGAAGGATTGATTGAAGACTCAAATGTTCTTTGCTGACTAATTTCTTCAACCTAACATATACTACTACACTCCAGAGAATTTCAATCTCTGTGTATCCACTAAATACATTTTTAATTCTATTCTGTCTTCCTTATATTGGGAAAATAACATTCTCTACATTCTTCATTTGTTGCTTAGATTGTTTGTTTTTTACCTTTTTTCCTGTACACCTGAACTTCTGTGAAGTACATCTTTTGTATACTTCATGGTGTCTCACACAACGTGAAGAATAGCTGTGTCCTTATTTTTAAGACCTGATCCAAAGCCCATTGAAGAAATACCATTGATTTAACTGGGCTTTGGATCAGATACTTAAAGAGTTATAGTCCATCAATTTGTCCCAGTGATTTATGTCACATTTTTAAAATTCTTCAACAGTGAGAAACTGAACTTCTAGCCTTTTTATCTGTTCCCATCATACTACCAGGAAGCCCAGGGTTGTATATAGGATCCTGGTTTGATAAAGTGTTAGGTGAATCTACTCTAGCAAATTGATTCTGAAGATGTGACCAGTATCTGTAAAGACGTTAGAGAAAAATTTGTGTGCACTTGAAAATAATATATAATTGGCTGGTCCTTGGGTCCTTTAGGTCATCCCCTGCCATCAAAAGATTCTTTCCACCAAAATCTGCTCTGACTTTTTTTCTCCTGTAAAATGTCAGTGTTTTCAGTTGAATTACCACTGCTCTGACCAAGCTAATGTTGGAGGAAGCAAGTACCTCCTCTATTGATTGCATCTTAAACTACTGAGCTTCTTTGAATGAACCACTTAGATCATTCCAATGCCACACTGCCTACTCACATGGGGTTACTATTTCGCTTACTGCACATGTGTATTGTCTTCACCTTTGTTTTCCAGCTTTCTGATCACCCCTTATGTTACCGTGTTCTCCTGTTCTCATCTTAGTCTAGGATAAAGATGAGGATTTTTTTATGTGTCTGTAAAGAATTAGAATGAACTCAACAGGAAAATGCTAAGACAAGACCGTATTTCATGTAGGCAAACACTTTTCACAAATATCACAGGGGTAGCTGTGTTAGTCTGGATCTGTAAAAGCAGCAAAGAGTCCAGTGGCACCTTATATAGACTAACAGACATTTTGGAGCATGAGCTTTCGACATGCATACGATGAAGTGGGTATTCATCCACGAAAGCTCATGCTCCAAAACGTCTGTTAGTCTATAAGGTGCCACAGGACTCTTTGCTACTTTTCACAAACTGATTATTCCATATCTGACCTCTCAGTCCTTATCCTCCAAAAATGAGCTTGAGGGAATTTAAACTCAGAACTCTGCTAGGCAACAAAAACATGGAGGTAAATAAAGACACTAGATTGACGGCCTATTACAGCAATCTGTAATGCATTAAAATGAAACTCGATGATTGTAGAGGTGTTAACTGCCCACTTCACTTGGAGTAGTTTCTTGCAACATGTGTTGACTCCTTATCTATTCCACCATGTATTTACCTGTGTATGTCTGAGTACCTTTCCCAGACCTGAAGAAGCGCTCTTTGTAGGCTTAAAAGTTTGTCTCTTTCATCATGGTCCAATAAAAGATATTATCTCATCCAATTTGTCTGTGTAAGAATATACATAGCTAAGTCTCTATCCAATAATATATAATTGTTATTACTACATGTTATGGATCAGTTTCTCAGATAGTATAAATGGGCAGCGCTCCATTGTCTTATCTTTTGCTGGATATTTTTGTTCTCCCCAAATTCTGTGATATTTTCATCTTAACACATTTATAATTTTTCTATGTTTATATTTAAATTCCTAACATTTATAGTTGAACTTCAGTGGGATTCAGTTCAGGAATTATTGTTTACCTGTGGCATATGAAGCCACTGAAATCTATTACCTCTCAATATGATTTAGGATTACATTGGTACGTGAAAGGAACATTTCTCCAGCACTTCCATCTAATTATACTAGAGCTGTCTCAGTCTTGACTGATTGTTCGGGTGATATTAATGTCTGAATGGTGAAGAATTTTTATGAAGATAAATTCTAGTAAAACTGATGTTTTATTAACTAGTTTTATAAGCTTGTTGGCTATTGCTTCTTCTCTGGCAATTAATGCTGATAAATAATGCAATACTATCATCCTCAAAAGTAAACACCTTGGGTATTACTGTACATTATCTCTTAATTTATTGTTTGATAAGCTTTTGTACCTGTTAACAAGGCTTCTTTATATTGTCTGCCTAATATCACCAAGCTGAGTCCCCTGATCAATAAAAGGATATGGAGATGTTAATAAATCCTTTTGTTATCTCAGGGATTAATTATAATATTAATTTAATTTATAAATATATTTTCCCTTCCAGGATTGTTATGAAATTATATCTGATATGATGTCTTGTTGCCAGAGTTTTTATTACATTATTTCATTTAATT
The DNA here is from genome assembly GCF_007399415.2 of Gopherus evgoodei. Lineage (NCBI taxonomy): Eukaryota > Metazoa > Chordata > Testudines > Testudinidae > Gopherus > Gopherus evgoodei. The sequence continues at coordinate 50,928,191 of NC_044324.1, forward strand.
TCATCATTTTGTTCCACTTATCAAGTCTGACCATTGATTATCAGTGTAATATGCTTTTGATTTTTAAGCTCCTTTTGCTTACCTATAAAATTTTAAAGATACTTTTTTTTTTTTTATGTATCTGGTCATTTCCTACTTGGAGATTCTGTCAGCTTAATGGTTTTTCTGAGTACTGTATAAATTTGAGACAATCAGGACTGTTTATGAATCATGGTTATAAAATCAGATTATTATTTATACCAGAGAACTACATCCGTTTTTAGTCTTTAATCAAAATTGAAGAAGTATGTGTTTGATATAGACATTCTTTACGTATGAATTTATATGTTGATTTGGTCTCTTAGTAAAGAATGTAAAGAATTGCATTATTGAAGTCTGTATTATTTTATAAAATATGTAGAGTGTCTAGTGCCAAGGATAGGCACGAAAAATTGAAATAAATATTAATAAAAGGAGGACTCCCTTCCTCCCTAGCCAAGAACATCAGGGGAACAGCTAGCAGACATAATCCCTGCAATGATCCTCTTCAACAGGAACCCACCAGTGGGGACCTAGTCTTCAAGAAAGTTGGTGGTGCTCCAGTACTGGCTGACAATGACCATTCATTACAGAATGTGGTTGCTCTATGGTGAATTTGTACGTGTATCACACACAAACATCACACATCTGTTTAGGTCAAAAGCCACTTTCAGTTACACTTGTATAAATCTAGAGTAACTTCATTGCCTTCAGTGGAGTTGTTCCAGATTTACACTTGCATAAACTAAGAGCAGAATTTGGTCTTCTATGTCTGTTGTCCTCCAAGAATGGCACAAAGTAAATTTGGCTATAGAAACGAATTAAAATCAAGGAAGAGATGGAAGGGATCTATAAGGTCAACTAGCAATCTCCTTGCCAACACTGGATGGGTTCCCTACAGTATATTTTCAAATACATAGTCCAACCTAATGTAAGTGCCATAGGTATGTGAATTATCTTGGGAATTTTCCCTTGGGAGACTCTTCCACATCCTAAAAAAATCTGCTGCACAAACTTTTCATTTTTTCCAAAGTCAAATCCTGCAGCCTCATGATCAGTTTTGTTCCCTTAACTGAATTTCTCAAAATTGTCCATATAATTGTGGTAATGTGGTATCCAGTTGAATCTCATTTTGTTATTTTTGACTACCCTTCCAATCAATTCTGATCCCTATTTCTTTGCCCTGTTTAATATCTGAAATCTTCTCAGTTCAGTAATATCAGTGACTTTTATTAATCAGTTGCTTACTCCCTCCTACATATCACTAGCGCTAATTTAACATCCGGTGGTTTGGTTGAGCCAGTAAGAAGAAATGTCTTTAAAACCTGGATCAGAATAATTTTCAGTTCTAAAACATTTCCCTGTGTTATCAGAATAGTGTCTGTGTTTTCTGAACTGATATTGGGTACAATATGTAATTTACATTGTCTACTTTTGATTATTATCCTAGAGTTATATTGAGTTATCCTAGAGTTATTATCCTAGAGTTGGCCCCATCTAACATGACCATGACAAACAGGGAATAAGGAAGGAGGACATAAGGAGTGCCTCCCATTGTACAATCCATGTAAGGGTCACCCCAACATGAGGGTCTTCAGAAGATAATATGCAGCTCCTGTTAGGACTTGACTCTGGGGGAAAATGGTGGGTGCTCAGCACCCACCGGCAGCCCTATCAGCCCACTCTTCATCCCCCAGTGCCTCCCGCCTGCTGGCGGCCCCCCCCAATCAGCATCTCCTCCTCACTCCCAAGTGTCTCCCACCCACCACGATCAGTTGTTTCTCAGTGTTGAGGAGGCTCTAGAGGTGAGGGGGGAGGAGAGAGGACAGAGAGGACACAGTGCGTAGCCTCCCCATCCCTCCCCCAGCACCTCCTCCTCCCTCCTGTGCCTCCTGCCTGCCATCATCAGCTGTTTTGTGATGCTCAAGAGGCTGGGGGTGGGGAGGAGCAAGGACGCAGCTCACTTGGGGGAGGGGGTGGGAAAAGGTGGGTCGGAGGTGAGTGGGGGTGGAGTAGGGGGCAGGGCCTGGGACAGAGCCAGGGATCCAGCACCTCCTCGCCAGCACCAGTGTCTCCTTGAATAAAGCACACAGTGACTAGCTGGTGTGGAAATTTTTAATCTAAATTTTTCTTACATCATCTAACAATGGAAGTTAAGTACAAACCGAAAAGAAAATACAAAGATGAAAATTGAGGCTTCCAACCGGAGTGGGAGAATAAATACTTTTTCTTTCAGTGTAATGGTAAGGCCGTGTGTCCTCTTTGCCAGACATGTATCTCTCAGTTCAAATCTTCAAACTTGCAGCATCATTTCACTTTGAGCCATGCACATATGGATCAAGAATTCTGAATTCTGAACTCCGCACTTTAAAACTGAAAACTGAAAAAACATACAAATGTAAAAGCTTAGTTTTTCCACCAGATTTGCCAACCAGTCACCAACTGTAATGTTAGCCTTCTATTATGTGGCCTGGCGCACAGCCCGTGCTAAAAAGCCTTACTCTGAAGGTGAGGTTATAACAACATACCTCACTGATGTGATTTCAATCCTGTCACCAGAGAATGAGAATCTACAGAAGAAAATTTCTGGCCTGCAGCCTTCACACCACACAATAGAATGCAGAATCTCTGACCTGAACAGTGACATCAAATCGCAACTGCACTTGTAACGTCAGCAGCGTGAGTATTTGAGCATCGCTTTGGATGAGTCGTTCCATGCACAGGATAAACCTTATTATCAGTATTTGTCTGCACTGTGTCTGATAACTGAGTTGTAAGGGAAGAACTTATCAATATCGTGTCACTAAAGCAGGGTTCTCAAACTGTGGGTCAGGACCCCTCAGGGGGTCATGAGGTTATTACATGGGGTGTCGCAAGCTGTCAGCCTCCACCTCAAACCTCACTTTTCCTCCAGCATTTATAATGGTGTTAAATATAAAAAAATATGTTTTTCATTTATAAGGAGAGTCACATTCAGGCTTATTATGTGAAAGGGGTCACCAATACAAAAGTTTGAGAACCACTGCACTAAAGGACAGAACATGTGGATGAGATCTAAAGGAAATGTTGATGTTGGTAGTTGTGGAAAGCTACTTCCCTTTACAGAAGCCCACTGCCATTGCAGCAGACGGGGCTCTGTCCATGTGGGGATTTGCGAATGGATTAGTAGAGCTTTGTAAGACTGACAAGCGCTTTCCCGAATTTTGGACATTTCACTGTATTATTCATTGGGAGTAACTGGTATCTAAAAATCTCAAATTTGATCACCTCATGAAACCTGTCTTGCACATTATGAAATTCAGTCTCTCAAATGCACTCAATCACAGACAATTTCAAAATGTAATTGAAGAACTGGATGAAGATGACTTCCCTGCCGATTTGCCATTTCACTGTGCAGTTTGATGGCTTTCGAGAGGTAAAGTTATTTCCTGTTTTTTGAGCTCCTAGGACCAGTAAAATTGTTTATGGAGGATAAGCACAGAATTCACCCCAAGCTTACAGATCCTGGATCGGTTCCAGACTTGACATTTCGTGCAGACATGCTGCTGCATTTGGATAAATTAAATGTGGACTTACAAGGAAAATTCCGGTTGCTGTCTGATCTAATGCAAGCCGTATTTGCATTCATGAACAAACTGCACTTGTTTCCCAGACAAATGCTTGAGGGAGAGCTGACATACTTTCCCTCAATGTCACAACTTCAAGCCAGATCAAAAGAAGATGCAGCAGAACCCCTAAAATGGAACACAGCTAGGTATGCAAGCACGATTAAAGATCTTAAGCACAGTTTTGAGGAAAGATTCAAAGATTTGCAGCAGAAAAGACTTCAAATCAGATTTCTGATTGACCCTTTTAGTGCTGAAGCCAATTGTCGAAGCTGCCTTTAGTCACTGACGAAGCAACATCCCAGATGGAAATAACAGAACTTTCGGAAGATGACAGATTGAAATCTGTTCAGAAGACAGAGGGGACCCTTACTTTCTGGAAATCTGTACCAAAGGATAAATACTCCAATATCAGAAGTGCAGCCCTAAAATTAATCTCAATGTTTGCCTCAAACTATCTTTGTGAGTCTGTTTTCTTGACAGTCAAATACATGAAATTCAAGCACCAATCCACTTTGACAGACAGCCACTTAAGAGAACTGCTGCGTGTGAGCACAGCTGAAAGCAAACCAAATGTCAAGGGAACTGTTGAAAGCAAAGATTGCCTGAATTCCCACTAAGGAAAAGAATAAGTTGTTATTAGTGTATAGCTATACATTATAAATGTATAATAAATATACAGGATCAACTTATATGATTATGTATGTGCATATATATATATATATATATATAAAATCAGTACATATTACTGTGGCTTTTTGTCAATGTACATTGGTAAATTCTACCTCCTTCTCAGGCTCAGGTTGTCCACCCCTGCTCTAAGTAGTCCCCCAGGATGATCCAGCTTTTAAAAAAATGAATCACAAATTACTTTCCCCAAATACAGCTAGGGAGCTCTCGGTAAGGCACCATCACCTAGTGCTCATCAGACAGTAATCACCACTTAATATGGGCACAATCCAACCACATCTTTAATAGCCATATCATGATTGGTCATACCGTAAATGTTAATTATATTTAATTTACAAATCTTATATGAGAGCTATACATAGTGAACATGTTGTTCCTTGGTACATTCAGTAATATAGTCTAGAATCAATTTAAATGGACATGCCAATATTGCAGCTTTTATCTGGAATTAGACATGGAAATACAGAGGTGATGAGCTTGGGATGGATAGCATTATCTTTCAACTCTGCTAATAGAGAATCAAAAAGGTGCTTTGCTTCTATCCATCAGGTTCTCTACAAATGAAATATTCAACCTCCAGACAGATCCAAGAAGTCATGCACATGCTTCTTTACATTTGTGATGTGTTTCATATGAAGTATTCTGTTAGGAAATGCAATATAAACTGTTTGCTATAACAAATGTGGGAACATGCTGCTGTCAGAAAATCTAATCTATGAAAAATATGAGACTCCTATCAACAAAACATGTTGTTTCTTTACATTTCTTACATCATATACAGTATAAGGTATTATCATTTTAATAACTTACAGAGCAAGAAAATAGTAATAAATCTATTTACTACAAATTATATCAGAAACTAAATTGGGAAATGTTAAAAACTATTGTCTATGATGTATAAGAGGGAGCCTAAGTGAACACAGTATTTCTTTATATTCTTGACATGATTCACAATTCACATATGAAGTGTTATCACTTTTAATATCTTACAACAGAAAAAAATATAAATCCTATTTATAGCCAAGCTGAGGAATATAAGTTTTTATCATTTTTCATAGTTGTAGTAGTCATTCCCCCACTCCTAGTAATAATTACATTACAGATTTTCAGAAGGTCATGTTTAATCAAAGCTGTTTCATAAGCACAAACAGGCAATACCAGTTCATGTCTCTGAGGTTGGTTATTCACAGGTGGAACATGAAGTTATGACTGTATTAAGGTTGCCCAAGCATTTCCATTTTAGAGAGTTATTTTCAGTTTCTTATAACTTTGCTGGAGTCTTACCTTTTCCGATGGAAACTGGAATCTTTGGTCTGAGCTAGAAAGTTAAAATGATGAGATGTATTCAGCATGGAAAGAGTGGGAAATGTACATTTACTCTAAGACAAAAATATATGATTTTTTCTGATCAGCTCTAGTGTCTGAGCAGGGGATTCTGGAATTCCAAAATTTGGCAGGAACAGAATTATTTTTTTTTTTACAAAATCCCTGATTTAGGAATGAGTTAGGCATTTAGGTTTCCCTAAAAATGGGACTGAGGCCTCGTCTACACTACGTGTTTATACCGAATTTAACAGTTTTAAACCAAATTAACCCTGCACCTGTCCACACAACGAAGCCCTTTATATTGATATAAAGGGCTCTTAATGCCTATATCTGTAATCCTCCCCGATGAGGGGAGTAGCTCTGAACTCAGTATTGCCATGTCTGATTAGGGCTAGTGTGGCCGCAAATCAAAGGTATTGGCCTCCGGGCGCTATCCCACAGTGCACCATTGTAACCGCTCTGGGACAGCAATCTGAACTCTGATGCACTGGCCAGGTAGACAGGAAAAGCCCCGCGAACTTTTGAATTTCATTTCCTGATTGCCCAGCTTGGAGCGTCGATCAGCACGGGTAACCATGCAGTCCCAAATCCAAAAAGAGCTCCAGCATGGACAGTACAGGAGAAACTGGATCTGATCACTGTATAGGGAGACAAATCTGTTCTATCTGAGTTCCGTTCCAGAAACTAAATCCCAAAGCATTTGAAAAAATTTCCAGTCTATGATAGACAGAGGCCACAGCAGGGACTCAACACAGTGCTGCGTGACAAGTGTAACGGAAAGCCAAAGAATCAAATGGACGCTCATGGAGGGAGGGAGGGGGAGACTGAGGACTCAAGCTATCCCACAGTTCCCGCAGTCTCAGAAAATCATTTGCATTCTTGGCTGAGCTCCCAATGCCTGAAGGGTCAAAAACATTGTCGCGGGTGGTTCAGCGTATATGTGGTCAATATACCCTCCTTCCCCCCGGGAAGGAAAAGGGAAAAAAATTGTTTCTCGCCTTTTTTCAATGTCACCGTATGTCTACTGGATGCTGCTGGTAGATGAGGTGCTGTAGCGCTAAACAGCAGTATCCCCTCCCCTCCTCTCTCTGATGGTACAATAGGACTGATAACCGTAGTTATCATCCCGTGAGTGCTCCTAGCTGGCTTCGTTGAGGTCGGCCGGGGGTGCAGGGGCAAAAATGGGAATCACTCCCGGTCATTCCCTTCTTTAAGTTTTGTCTCCTGGAGATTCAGTCCTGGCTGGAATACCATAGCAGCTGGAGGCTGCGCTCCTCTCCCCCACCCCTGTTTCATGTCTAATGGGAGATTCTGTCCTGCCTGGGCTATTATAGCAGCGGGAGGCTGCCTCCCCCTCATTTTATCTAACTAAAAAGTCAGTGTTTCTTATTCATGCATTCTTTATTACTTCATCACACAAATTGGGGGATAACTGCCATGGTAGCCCAGGAAGGGTGTGGGAGGAGGGAAGCAACAGCTGGGGTTGTTGCAGGGGCACCCCCTAGAATGGCATGCAGCTCATCATTTCTGCAGGATCTCTGGGGCTCTGACCTGGAGTGGCTGTGCTCTCTGGCTCTCTAGTAGGCTTGTCCCATATGGTAGGCAGGACTGACTCTATTTTAAGACAAAACATAAAGAAGGAAATGACCTGGGCAGTCATTCCCATTTTTATCCATAAGCCCCCAGCCGACCTCAGCAAGGCCAGCCAGGAGCACCCATGACAGCAGCAGACAGTACAATAGGACTGGTAACCGCATCGCCAATTTCCAAAGCAGCAGACGGTGCAATAGGGCTGATAACCATCTCTGCTACCTTGCAAAAGCAAATGAATGCTGCTGTGTAGCACTGCAGTACCGTGTCTGTCAGCAGCTTTCAGTACACATACGGTGAGAGTGAAAAAAAAGCTAAATGGGCTCCATGGTTGACATGCTATGGCGTCTGCCAGGGCAATCCAGGGAAAAAGGGCACAAAATGATTGTCTGCCGTTGCTTTCATGGAGGAAGGATTGAGTGATGACATTTACCCTGAATCACCCGCGACACTGTTTTTGCCCCATCATGGATTGGGATCTCAACCCAGAATTCCAATGGGCAGGGAGACTGTGGGAACTATGGGAGAGCTATGGGATAGCTACCCACAGCGCAATGCTCCAGAAATCGATGCTAGCCTCGGTACATGGACACACACCACCGAATTAATGTGCTTAGTGTGGCCGCATGCATTCTACTTTATACAATCTGTTTTACAAAACCGGTTTCTGTAAAATCAGAATAGCTCTGTGGTGTAGACATAACTTACGCTCTTTAGGTACTTTTCAATTTTAATTCATAGTCCCTACATCCTAGATGTGCCTTTCAGTTGTCTGCTGAAGATTAGTTTTAATTTGTCCATGTTATAAGGGCTTTATAAATGTAATTTGCAAAAGCGCACTGGATCATGTTAAGTAATCAAAGTAGTGATCTCCCAACATTCCACTGGAATCATGTATGCCTATGTATATAAATCACATGGAAATTTCTGCTGACTGGATGATCTCTCGGTATTCCATTGGACTTTCACATAAGCAACTTGAGTGATAATTTCCATTTCATTATGTAAGAGCCTGTGGGATATAATATAAGGCATACCTCTTTCCATAAAATGGGTGAAAGTATATAGTGTTTGGAAAGAGGCAGGGCACAGTCTGACTTTCTTTGATATAACACTAACAAAGTCCTGCCTCCTTCTGTGGAAATGTGCATATGAAAGAAGGAAGTGTTCTTGGCTTCTAAACCTATTCCATGATGCACATAATCAAATTTCTTCTTCCTCATTACTATTTTTAAGGAATTTCTTCTTCCTCATTACTATTTTTATTGGGAAATACACATGTGTGCACACACACAATTCAACAATAAAAGAATATTATTTTGAAAAGTAAATCACTGAAAAGTTAGAAAACATCAAAAATAGAGTTTATGAGCCTTTAGTCTGCTTCTTTTTCCATAGCCATACGGGCTTTCCATATTCAGAGATCAGATATTATCATCTTTCTGCATGGCTCTGGCTTCTTCCAGTGCAAAGAATGGAGAGTGCTCAGTCAATGAGACATCTGATCAATATTTATTGTTATGGGCCCATCTCTTGGCTTGGATGAGAATTTTTTCTTCCTTTATAAGGTGTTCAATGTCACTCATCGCTATGGTATCTGAATGTTTCACAAACATTATTATCGCTGTTTCACAGGTAAGCAGACTGAGGAACACAAAGGGTAAACTAATTTGCCCATGGTAGTTAGTGGTGAAATGAGGAATAGAATCCAGAAGTCCTGTCTCCCAGGCATGAGCTCTAACTGCTGGGCAAACTCTTGCTCTGCTTGAAAATTCCAATTATGAATGCTTGCTAGAGAAGCTACTCTTTTGTAAATAGACATGACATTGGTGTTACTCGCATTGCAAGGAGGTTGGTAAATCAATGTGTGCCTGAATGATGATAAGCAACCACAGTAGTACAGAATTCAAAATGCACCAGTGATTAACCTCAACATTAAAATCCATTCTATCAGGTACTGAGCGGCCCCATAGTCACTCTGAAAGTTTAAAATTTTGGTATGATTAATAAGCCACAAGCTATGACTTTGTCAAAGATAAATTATGGACCTCAAGGAACAGATGTAAATTAGAATTGATTCAACGAGAGGCAATGATAGCTGACGTGAACGTGTGCTGGCAAAGGCCACAGTTCAGGCAAATTAATATTTTAGCAAAGAATGCCAAGGCAAAAGTTGTTGTTTTTTTCACAAAACAGTTGGAACATTTTGTAAAAGCCTTTGCCAAGTAGAATTTCATCTACATTTATTAACAATATGCCACATCTCCTCTCCTTTGGGAAGGGTCAGAGGGAGGAAACTTTCTGAGGTTCCCAAAGTGGAAATTTGCCTAGACCACTCTATCAGAGTTGGATTTGCATCCCACTGGACTAAGCAGTGGGGGAAGTTCCCAGGAAAGTACAGGTTTTATGAGATCTGGCAGAGTATGGGGCCACGTACATTGAAGCCCTATCTGTCCACAATTCCAGAGACTACCTTCTGACTCCTGACTGTGTGGTTCAAATGGAAACAGCAAAACAAATGGACCAGATTTTTAAAGGTATTTAGGTGTCAGGAATCAGGGTCTGCAGCAGAGGTAGTCTCTAGGAAGCCTAATCTGTACAGATGGCCTGATTAGCCACGCAACCTGATAGGCTGCAGAGGCCAACAGTCTGACTCTTAAGCCAGCAACAGCAGCTTCTCAATGCTCCAGCCATTGTGTCTGTATTACCTGTTGCTTCTGCCTTGCACGCAACCTTGCCTCTGTTCTATCTCCTGCCTTGATCCTCTCCTTCTCTAATACCCTGCTCATTCCAGTTCTTGACCTTGACCTTTGGTTCTGGCTGCTGACTAGGAACTCTACCTCAACCCCAAGCTCTGGTATACAGTTCCTGACCTCTGATTTTGACCCTGGGCTCTAGCTCCTGACTATGGACTCCATCTTGATCCTTGGCTCTGGTACCCAGTTTCTGCCTTCCAATTTTACCCTTGCTCTGCCAATTTTACCCTTGGCTGAGAGTGTAAAACCCTAAAATAAGCACCCAATGTCCACTGAAAGCCAAGAGGAACTGAGTTTCTAATTCTTTTATGCTCCTTTGAAAGGCCCAGCTTATATTTCTTCATTTTTCTCCCTTTCTCTGTAACTCTGCTTTTTAATTCTGCAAAGCTTTTGTACAGTTTATACAAAAAGATGAATTATATGGTATATTTATTAGCAGATTCATCATAATTATGAAGAGGTGACCTTTGTTTTTTTGTGAATTTTGCAAAATTTTAGTTGAATTTACCAAGGTCAGGAATGGAAAAGAGTTTGGAATGATTATTTGCCACATTTTAAACTTTTAATCAGGTATTTGCTGCAATTAAAAATATTGCTCTATTTACTGCAATTAAACATAAGGAAATAAAAAGCAAATAAGCAAAAGCTATGTAAGTAAGCACAGCAAAACTTGTTTCAGTATAAAACAGATATTACTCTACTGAGAAAAAGAAAGCAAACACAATACTGTAGTGCAGGATGGATTATGTTTTATTCTGTAGTACATGAGGATTGATGGCATCTTTATGTATACAGACACTGAGCAATATAATATAAGGATACCTTTAAAGAAGTGTCCCGACTAAGCGTTTCAATTGCGTGAGTCAGCTCATCTGGCTTATAGCGAGCCTTTGTCTAACTATGAATATTTTAATATATGTGTGCCGATAATGCATGAGGGACTTTGGCTTACTATGCCATCTACATTTCATCTTCTGAGCATTTTAGTAATCTGAACTATTTTCTATTAACAGAAAGAATAGTCTTGTTATGGGACCAGGGACACTGTCTCATTCAGCAAAAAAATAGAATAAATAAAGACATTTATTTTCACATAGTTATATGCATTATTCACAGCTGCACATAAGATTTGTCATTCCAGTTGGACTGTAGATCATTATTTCTAAAACATATGCACTAGGAATCATTTTGGGGGAACTTTTATGGCCTGTGTTATTCAGGGGGTCAGACTAGATGATCACAATGGTCCCTTCTGGCCTTGAATCCCTTAAACAGCCTGGTGGTTCTACCTTGAAATGTGTTGAGCACAGTCCAAGGAAAGTGTTCAAAGAAGCAGCAAAAATTTCAAGTTGGGTTTGCACTTCTCTGAATAGCACAGCAACCACAATGTGACTGAGGGGACTCTCCAGAATTGCCCTGAGTTAATGAGCACTTTTGCAGCTAAGAAAGGTTAAAGTACTCCTTCTAACATTTGTCCTAGAACTATCATATTTTACCAATGGAGTCAAAGGCGTGTTTTTGCTTATACAAGTCTTGTTGGATTCACCTTCATAGCTATCCCCAGCAATGCTAAGAACACTTGCTGTGAATTCAACTATAATATTTCAGAGAAGCAGAGCGGGTTTTCCTGATATAGGGCAGCACTCCATGTATGAGTGCACTATCTAACTACATTCTCCCCAGAAAAGCAATCCTGCTGCCTTTAGTATTGTATTGTGAATGGTACAACCTGGTTTGCTGCAGTGCTTTTCTGGGACTGCAGACACGACCTCCATTTTAATTACTTTGGCTTTCAATTTCCAGTCTGTTATATTGTTTCCCACAAGCGTAACTTATTCAGTGAAGTGACAACAACAAATAACTTGTCTAATGAAATGGATATGCAGGCCTCTTGTTTGTAAAGCCATAATTATTGGCTGATCACATATTTACAAACAGGGCCGGCTCTGGCTCTTTTGCCGCCCAAGCAAAAAAACAAAACAAAAAAAACAAAACCGGCGGTGTGGCCGGAGCAGTGAAGTGTGGGGCAGGGAACAAACCTATGGGGCGGCCGGAGCTGCGAAGGGAGGTGGGGGAAAGAAACCTGTGGGGTGGCTGGAGTGGGGAAGGGGGAAAAAAAAACCTGCAGGAATGCCACCCCTTGGAATCTGCTGCCCCAAGCACCAGCTTGCTTGGCTGGTGCCTGGAGCTGGCCCTGTTTACAAACTAAAGTTGTTGAAAAAAAATCACTCAGGAGATGATTCAAGACTTAAAAAATGTACTCTGGAGAAATTACATTCCACTGATGAGAAGTAAATTTGAACTATCATATTAAATTTCTTGTGTGATGATTCACAAATTTGTTAGGATTTACAGTTATGTTTTGAATCATCATTCATATTTTGGAAATGTAAAATTTAATTTTGTTATAAGGTGCTATCAAATTTATCTCTCTCTCCAGTGACACGGAATTCCATCCTAATAAGTCTCATTCCTGAATGCCAAAGGCTCCTTTTCATTTTCATTGCAATGGTACCCTGAATTGTAGATTCTGAATCTATACTCAGTCTCTATAGTCTGAGAGCTGCCTGGTGACCTATGTTAAATTAGTTTGATTGTATAGTTCAATTTCTTATGTAGGGGTGTCCACAATAATAACACTCATGTTTAGTTCTGTTTTGTACTGTTGTGTGTAGTCTCAGAAATGCTAAGGATTGAATGGGCATTTTAAAGTGTTCCCTCTAGGCCCAGGCTGCTGTATAATGGAGATACGTTGTATGGAAAGCTTGTACTGCTGCTGTTCCTTATGTATGTGATATGTGCACAAATAGACAACCTTAATCTTTACTGCTGTCAGTATCTTCTAACCTTTATAGATTATGCTTCAAAGCAACTGGAATGGGAACTCCTTAAAACCCCAAAGCTACACTGTGCCATTTTGAATGGTCTGCATTTCTAGCAAAGTACCCATAAGGTACCTGATAACTTTCTTCCTATTTTATGAACTGATGAACTCTTTTTAAGCAGGCCATTTGGAAATCTATACTTTTATTAAAACTTTGAGAGAATGGGAATCTGTTCACATTGGTCAGCATTATCAGTGAGTACTGCATCATCATTGTGCCATTGCCCTGATACTACAATATATCACCAAAGCGCTATTGCTCTAGTGATGAATTAATGCAATACATCATCAAAATGCCATTACTGTGATGATATATTATTCTCTAATATGGTATCCACTGGCAAAAACTGGTCCTGCGGATTCAAGTGTAAATGGACATAAATGATGAAAAAACACTAATAAGTTTAAATACAATTAAAAGCCATTTTCTTTTTTAAAAGGTTGTATTAATTCATCTCAGTTAAGCAAGTGGAGAGGAATAGATATTTTATATGAACGGAAAATTACTTCAAATAAAACAAACAGCAATACTTATTCAAAATTTTAACAGCTTCATGAAAATGCCTGCTTATATACAGTGCGTGAAAGAAAGCCCTGCATTCGTGTGTCTAAAGAAAATAGAAGAAATTAAAGAGAAGGCACCAACAGTTTGAATTCAATGCGTCATGATCTGCTTGAGGACTGCTGGTCTTACAAACAAATAAACTTTGTGGGAGGTACATAGTCAGAGCGTCACTTAGGATTAAGTTTCACAAACATTTCCTTTTCATCATCTTATAACTTTGTCAGCGATTTAGGTTGCAGGCTGCAATTTGGCAGATTAATTCTCAGATCAGGAAAGAACATTTCTGGAAAGCTTGAGCAAAATGCCACTCACTCAGCAGGGGAACTTGAGGGGACAGCCTTAGCAGGGAAGGAGGGAGACACTCACTGAGGTACTTTTGGTAGCTCTTCCACTCCTTTTCCCCTTGGAGTCCATTGACCAATGGGCAGGGAGAGGAGGGGATTGGCCCACATTTCCCAGCTACCAGGGATTTAAGCTGGGCCAGGGGCTATGTGGAGCCTCTTTTGGCACTGTTCCAACACAGCAGCAGTAACAGTTGGTCTCAGGATGCAGAAGAAGATGCTGGGATATGTTGACCAGTTCTTTTCATGCTACCCAAAACACACTCTTGAGCTGAAAAAGTATGTTGTTTATTCGCTGCTTCAGTGACTGATCAGTCCACCAAAACACAGCACATCATACAGTTAAATACAAGTGTGCCTCCACATTCAGGAGTTTGCCTTAAATATACTGTTACAAAGTTATTCAATATATACTGTATAAACACTTTTACTGCCTAGCACTATGATTTGTTTGCTAACTCAGTTGTTTACCTGATCGGATTGCTGACCAAGTTGTTCACCCAATCATGTTGCTGGCTTAGCTTTTACCAGTCCGTACTCTTTCCTTGATAGACAAACAGACATCTTTTCACATGTCCCAACACCTAAAATATAATATCACATCCCACAGGACCCCCTTTCCCACAGGGATGGAGCGTCTGTCCCTGCAGGGCTGTCTCTGTGTTTCTGCAGGAGTCAAATCCCTGTACCCCAGCATTGGTTCTGTGACAGGCATCAGAGCAGGATCCCTCTTATGGAAGGATTCTTCTTGAGCTCCCCCCTGCCACCATCCCTGCTCAAGAGTGGGGGAAGGTCTGGGGCCTCATAGGGAAGTTGTTGGGCAGCCAGATTCCAGGGTGATGGAGCCCAGATGGGCCTGCAGCTGTGGCCCTCACCTTCTCCTGCTTGTAGTGGGAGAGCCTCCTCCCACTACAGGGGGTCACATTATGCCACTACGGTGGTTGAAGAAGGCCCTGTGTCCCAGAGTTGCCCTGCCAGGGCTGGGTCTGTTGGTGCAGTTGGCTGCCCTAACAAACAACCCACAACTTATTTATGGAATGGATTTTCAGATAGTTTTCAAATAGCCATATGAAAGAGTGAGGTGCTGCTCCTGGAAGAGAACTTGAAATCCATTAAAGGCTTTGAACATATAGTAAAGCCAAAGATAAGTATGTAAATGGCATTCAGGTGAATGCCAGGCCCTTTCTATGCCTTCTAGTGTCCTATTTGTGTATAGTTCCCCAGAGTATGGACCAAAGAAGGTGAAGGGGGAATACTGACTTATTCATCACTTCTCCTACCCCTAGGGCTTCATCAGTAATTACTATCTTTGCCACCAATTGTGTTTGGTGAGATACTCCTTATCTGATGCTATAGTAGCCATGGGTATGGAGCATGGCCCTGGGGCAATGTTAGCTATCTACAACATCCTTTCTGCATCTCAGTTGCTTCCAGTGCATCCCAGGAACTTTATATTGCTTGGATTTCTGTTTGAAAGCCACTGCTATTTTAATGAAGTCATGCTGATGGGGTGCTCAGTGCCACTTTTGAAAGATTTGGCTTCATGCTGGAATGAGCAATTATGAGCGAGAGTCTCCTGCATGATGCAGTGCACTTTCTCAATGAGTTCTTATTTGTGGAAAGATTAGAGACATACTGCTGTAAGTACTTACTTCAAGCATTCCAGAACCTAGCTAAGCACCCAGAGTCTCCCTTGCCATGGAGAAGGCAGAACGCCCTTCCCAAAGTTTAACATACCTGGACACTGGACTGGACACAGTTCAGGGTGTTTCCAGGTTACCTGAAGAGAAATTGCAATTGGTCAGGGTACTATTATGGACTGTCAAAGGGGCAAAGAAAATTACACAGAAGGAATTACAGGTGGTTAGGGGGCACTACTACATGTGGTGACTTTTGGTCAGTCATTCTGTGCCCATATATATTGGCCTCCTCTGGAGTGTAAAACTCCCACCACTTCTTAGAATGACAAAGCAAATGAAGAAAAACTTAGAAGTATGGGAAACATTCCTGGGGGAGTTTAATGGGGGTTTTCAATATGGCGTTTGGATGGGTTGCTCAAGATGGAGTGGCAGGTACAATCTGACTCCATGGGAGACATAGGTTTGGGAGTTTATTTTCAAGGAGAGCAGTGTGTACAGAGATGGCCAGAAAGCAGAATGGCTGATGGGCATTTCAAGGGAAATCATCTTCCTCATTTTTTTTTCTATATTGGTGGCAGTCATTATTTGGGGAGAAAACTTTCAGAATAAAAAAATCTGGTTTTGGTGCAACAACCCAATCTGTGCTCCATATTGTAAATAGACAATCAACTAAAACTGTTTGGGTGATGACTCTGGTGCCGGCCTATGTTTTACACTGCCTGCAGTTTAATATCCTTTCTCATATGCACTGTATGTCCCAGGAGTGGATGCCAACGCTTTATCTTGATTTTATGTTGCCCAACTCCGGGAACTTACCCCGCTTGTCAGCAGGAATCCATGGGCAATGCCCCAATAACTCTGGAACCTTGGCTCATGACAGGTGTGGGCCTAGTCAAGAACTCAGTTGTCGTATGGACTCTGAAGGCCTGTAAGACAAGTCTTACAGTGTTTTTGGACTTTAGGGCACAGGAAGGGCTTCTTTTGTGGGATGGCCCATAACACATATCATACTACCTGGTGTGTAGGCATCTTTAGACAACTGTGAATTGACTCCTTGTGATATCTCTGGCTGGCTGGTGGGCCTTTCCTATGGGAATAGGCTATCAGGTTTCCCAGACACATAGAGATATTTCATACTATGATAGCTCTTAGAAGGGTGGTCAAGGAGGTGTGGGCATTGGAGGGATTACAGGTTACCCATAACAGGAGAAACCCTGACCAACTTATTAAGGGCCATGGGCCTGCAGCTGTAGGACAGAGGCCATTTTATTTAGGGCAGCATTTGTTGTTGCCATATTTGACGCTTTTAGAGTGACTCTGGCCATGGGTGGCAAGTTTGTAGAAATTTTGGTGGTGCCCAGAACCCACCCCCCCAATTCCGCCCCCCAAACTCCACCCCCACCTGCCTAAGGCTCTGGGAGGGGTTTGGGGGGGAGATCTAGGGTGCAGGTCCTGAGCTGGGGATTAGGGTGCAGGAGGGGTGCAAGGTGCAGGCTTTGGAATGGAGTTTGGGTGCTGGGTGCAGGCTGGGTGCAGGCTGGGGCAAGGGGTGGGTGTGAGGAGGGGGTGAGGAGTGCAGGCTTTGGGACAGAGTTTGGGTGCAGGCTCTAGGCTGGGGGTGGGGATATAGGAAGGGGTGAGGGGTGCAGGCTCTGGGAGGGAGTTTGGGGGTGGGAAGGGGTGGGTGGGAAAGGGGAGGTGGTGCACAATCTGGGACGGGGTGCATGCTCTGGGAGGGAGTTTGGGGATAGGAGGGAGTGCAGGGGTGAGGGCTGTGGGGCTGAGGATGAGGGATTCATGATGCAGGACGGGGCTCAGGGCTAGGGCAGAGGGTTGGGGTGTGGGGGGATGAGGGTTGGGGCTGAGGATGAGGGGTTCATGCTGTAGGGAGGCTCAGGGCTGGGGCAGAGGATCAGAGTGTGGGGGAGATGAAGGTTGAGGCTGAGGATGAGGGGTTCATGCTGGGGGGGCTCAGAGCTGGGGCAGAGGATCAGGGTGTGGGGGAATGAGGGCTCTGGCTGGTGCTGAGGGGTTCATGATGCAGAAGGGGGCTCAGAACTGGGGCAGAGGATCAGGGTGCAGGGGGATGAGGGTTGGGGCTGAGGATGAGGGGTTCATGCTGCGGGGGGGCTCAGAGCTGGGGCAGAGGATCAGGGTGCAGGGGGATGAGGGGTTCATGATGCGGGGGCGCTCAGAGCTGGGGCAGAGGATCAGGGTGCAGGGGGATGAGGGGTTCATGATGCGGGGGCGCTCAGAGCTGGGGCAGAGGATCAGGGTGCAGGAGGATGAGGGGTTCATGATGCGGGGGTGCTCAGAGCTGGGGCAGAAGATCAGGGTGCAGGGGGATGAGGGGTTCATGATGCAGGGGCGCTCAGGGTTGGGGCTGAGGATTAAGGTGTGGGGGGATGAGGGCTCTGGCTGGTATGGAGGGGTTCATGATGCAGGAGGGGGCTCAGGGCCTGGGATGAGGATTAGGGTGCAGGGGGATGAGGGCTCTGGCTGGGGATGAGGGGTTTGGGGCATTGGAGAGGCTCAGGGCTAGGGCGGAAGGGCAGGATAAGGGCAGCCTGCCTTGCCAATAGTGAATGGCAGGCACTAGGACCGTGGGCAGCAGACAGCAGTTCTGCCGGAAGCTCTTCTACCCCAGCAGTGCAAGCAGGTAGGGGAGAGGCGTGCGCTGATTTCTGTCAGGCAGAGACATGCCGGGGGGGAGGGGGCACGCAGGGGGAGGGGTGGTAGGCGGGGGCTGGCACCTGCTCCAGGCAGGGACGTGGCGGGGGGGAGACCCATGAGGGCCGGGGCCCGATCCAGGCACGGCCGGGGGAGAGACCCAACTCCAAATATTGCTGGAGCAAGGCCCCCAGCCCTGAATATTGCTGGTGCTCGAGCACAGCAAACATATATAACCTGCCGCCTATGACTCTGGCAGCTGCAAATAGGTCCCAGCATGAATGGAACTTAAAGGACATATAACTATCTTCAGGAACAATGTACCTGCACTTAAGATACTCAAAAATTGACCAGAAGGTAAAAGAGATTTAGGTAACATTGAAAGAATGTGCAGATGAACACATGTGCCCCATCAAGGCAGTAAAAGCCTTACTAAAAAACTAGGGCCAGTAACCAAGACTGCTCTTCACAAATGGTGATGACAGCTTCCTGACAAGGTATCAATGTGCTGTGTTACTGAGAAAAACCTTGCGCTATTGAGGTCTTGACCTGGTAAATTTGGTACTCTTTTCTTTCAAGAACAGGACAGCAACATCAGTGGCTGCAAGGGGGTTTGGCCCATGGAAGTTGCGTGGGATATAGTGCTGAAAATAAAGATGTCACAGGCCTTGTGTCATATCAAGGAAAAGATGGCAGGGAATGGCAAAATGTAACTAATTCAATGCACTTTTTTGTTTAAGAGGATACCCAAAGTGTATGCACGTTTTGGATTTGCAGGCACTGTATAGTGTGTCGGTGTCATAAACAGATAGCTAAGGGTTAATGTCTCTTTCACCTGGAAAGAAGTAATCTAAACCACCTGACCAGAGGACCAATCAGGAAACAAGACTTTTTCAAATCTGGGTGGAGGGTTTGTAGTGTGTGAGTCCTTTGTCTAAAACCTATCTCTCCCGGCTATGGGAGGACTTCTGTTTCCTGCTTTCTAATCTTCTGTTTCCAAGTTGTAAGTACAAAATATAGTAAGGCAGTAAGGTTTCTATTGGTTTTCTTTTGTATTTACATGAATATAGTTGCTGGAGTGCCTTGAATTGTATTCTTTTTGAATAAGGCTGTTTATTCAATATTCTTTTAAGCAAATGACCCTATATGTGTCACCTTAATACAGAGAGACCATTTTTATGTATTTTTCTTTCTTTTTATATAAAACTTTCTTTTTAAGACCTGTTGGAGTTTTTCTTTAGTGGGAAATTCCAGGGAATTGAGTCTGTACTCACCAGGGAATTGGTGGGAGGAAGAAGTCAGGGGAAACTCTGTGTGTGTTAGATTTACTAGCTTGATTTTGCATTCCCTCTGGGTGAAGAGGGAGGTAATTCTGTTCTCCAGGACTGGGAACGGGGAGGGTGGAGTCCCTCTGTTTAGATTCACAGAGCTTGTGTCTGTGTATCTCTCCAGGAGCACCTGGAGGGGGGAAGGGAAAAGATTTATTTCCCTTTGTTGTGAGACTCAAGGGTTTGGGTCTTGGGGTCCCCAGGGAAGGGTTTCGGGGGGACTAGGGTGCCCCAAAACACTCTTAATTTTTTGGGTGGTGGCAGCAGTACCAGGTCCAAGCTGGTAACTAAGCTTGGAGGTTTTCATGCTAACCCCCATATTTTGGACGCTAAGGTCCAAATCTGGGACTAGGTTATATGACAGTTGGGCCCACAAGAAGAAAGCCAGGATGGCAGACAGATCTCAGCTGTGCTTTAGAACTGAAGTTGCTTGCATCTAGTAGTTTGGCAGAAAAGGAATCCAGTAGGATAAGCTCATGGCACTTCTGCATTCATTGACAAACCAGTGTGGACCCACCCCTCATCCTGGTTATTCACCTTGTGGAGAATGATCTTGGCGGCTGCACAGGAATCAACTTAAGGACAGAATCCAGAGATATGTTAGCTTGATTAGGCAATTGTGGCTATAGATTAGGTTAGTATGATCAGGAAAGCTTTCAAGGCAGATTTGGCTGGCAGCTGCAGACTCAAAGCCCATGGACCAGTCTAGTAAGAGAGTGAATAGGGAGGTCACCAAGATATTCCTGGAGACTGGGGGTTCAGTGATACAACATAGGGACATCTATTAGCACTGGCCTCAATTTTTTGGTGATGGTGTACATTTGTCAGTTGAAGGTGCTGACATATGGCTTTGGAACATGAGAGAATGGACTGGACAGGGGTCTGATGTAACGTGGCATGGCTGATGGAGAACAATCAAGCTAGTTTCTGGTGCCTCCTGTGGCCAATTTCCAGTGCAGTTAAAAGAGTCAAATGAACTATTCCCAGATGTTGGTTATGGCTCTTGGGCTCAGAGGTTAAAATCAGACCTTGTGGCCCTCGAGGTCTGAGGTCCCCACCCTTCAGAATGCTCTGATGTCCCCACTGGATGTGGGTGAGGTTGGCAGGAGTCAGCACAAT
Organism: Gopherus evgoodei; assembly: GCF_007399415.2. NCBI lineage: Eukaryota > Metazoa > Chordata > Testudines > Testudinidae > Gopherus > Gopherus evgoodei. Next base: position 50,948,723 of record NC_044324.1, read on the forward strand.
CTGAGTCCTGAGGAAAGCCTACCCCAAATTACAGATTATATGAAAAGACCCTTGCAACCCCTGCCCTGGTATAATCAATTAAATGCCTGGTATAAGATAATATGGATGATGTGCGGGTAGCATTCCTCCTCTGTGTTCAAGTTTAATAAAAGTTGCAGCCTGCCTCTTAAAATCCATTCATATGACTGTTCTTATTTCAGAACTGTGGCTGCATGAAATAATATAAGCTATTTTCAGGGATAGAGAACAAAATACCAAACAACAATTTGCAACTATATTGTGCATCTCTAATGCCTCAGCTATAGAGATTTGAAATTTGTCTAGAATATATCCCTTAAATTGTCAGTAGGCCTTTTGGTTATCCTAGTGAATATTAGTGGTTTTTTTGGGGGGAGGTGGGAGGCTAGTTATAATGGTTTTAATATAGTTGGTTGCACATGCACACTAGGATTTTCAATACAAGCTCAAGTCTCATGCTTCAGCTGGACAGGAAGGAATTTATTTCCTTAATGCATAATTGGCCAAAAGTAGTCTGTTTTTTGTTTGTTTCTTTTCAACTTCCTCTGGAGCATCAGAGAATGGCCACGGCCGAAGATGAGATATAGGACAGAATGTTCCAGTGGTTTGAATTGGAAAGGTGAGAATCCTTTCTCACATGACTGGGTGGTGTTTCCAGCTCACATGCTCAAGGTCAAATAAATTTCCATATTGAGGTCAGGAATGATTTCTTCCAGGTCAGCTGGGCAGGGAGCTTGGGGGATTTCTGCATTCCCTGGCAGCATGGATTTCCTGCTAGAATCCTCTGGGTGAATCTCACCTAATCAAGCCTTTGCCATTGCAGGGGGCTCAGGCATCGGTGGCAGCTGGGTCTCATCTGTTTTCTCCTTGTGTCACACAGCCTAATCCCTTGAGGACTGAAATTATTTAGTCTAATTAAAGTCATTGGGCTCAATATAGGGGTATCTGGGTGAAATTTAATGGCCTTTGATATTCTTAGGACCTTGATTAACACAGGAACTGGCAAAAGGGGATATTGGTAGGAAATAATGATGATCATCTTCATCCCTCTATTTTATATATGTAATAATGTTCTACCAATCACCTATGGAGAAAATTTAATTAGCATAGTCATAGCAAAAGAAGCAGTGTATCATTTATATAATAATATTGTATATCAATGCATCAATCACATTGACCTGTATGTGACTTACATGATCAAAGTTATGCATATGCTTTGCTGGATAGAGCTCCAGTGTACAGCTAAGTCAACCTTCTGAATTTCATCATCTCATCTCTTTTACCTTCAAAATAAAGGGATAATTTATAGCTTTAAGCTATAACCCTGACTGATGCATCATCTCAGCAGGAACACCTTAGAGCATTGTGCTTTAGTCCCCTCCAAATAACCCATATATTTTCTATAAAACATGTACTACAGCTATAAGCAGAAGTTAAGGACAGATGGTATATATCAAGTAGGAATAACTTTGGTCTGCTGGGTTTTAGCTAATCTTGTTCCCATCCGCTTCTTGAGCAGGAAATCCAGAGAATGAGATCATGCCCTAGCAGAGGTGGTGGAAAATTTTCAGGTCGAACAGTTTTCCTCCAAAAAAGGCCGGTGTGTCAAAATCAAAATGTGTTGCATTTGATTACAAGTTTTTGATGACAAAACATTTAAATGATCATATTGTCTCATTTTATTTTGATGTGGTTGAACATGTTTCATTTTGATTTCAACTTTTATTGTATATTAATTTTAATATTTAATATATTATATATTGATGGTTGCTATTTTGTTATAATATAAAAGCTGACATTACTTGTAGTGATAAGTCTACACAAAATGTTTTGAAGGTTTGAAATCAATTTTTTTACAGAATTTTCATTTCATAGAAAATTTCAAAATTTAATCTTTTGGTTCCAATCCAGAATAGTTCTCATCCTCCCCCCCAAAAAAAAAATAAAAAAAAAAAAAGACAGAATTTTCAAGGGAAATTCCACTTTGGAAACAGCTCTAAACCCTAGAAAATGCATTCCAATAGGAACAGGTCCCGTTGGGTAACAAGGATTATTCTGGACCTGATCTTTGGTGCTGATATCAAGATCTAGATATCACAACCCATGCACTGCCTAGGACAGACCATCATCCCATTAAGGCAGTGGCTAGTTACCTTCCAGCTCTTAGACAACAACACCAATGATCCTGATTTGACCAAAAAAATTCATGGACTTCAACAAATTCTAAAGCCTGCTAAATGACAACAACACTCCACCCATAGGACCAGGAGTTGAGGTGAAACATTATCATTGTACACTAGTCTCAACCATTGATACACTGGGACCAAGTGGCCACTTCTTTCCTGCCACTTCCACAGATCTCCTTGGTTTTCTGACACCCTGCATCAGATGACTAGAGAGATGTGGAAACTCAAGTGGTAATGGCAGAAAACAAAAGCTGACACAGACAAGTAATATGTTGCATGGGCTTTGAGGAGTTTGTTGACACTATATTCAGGGCCGGTTCTAGCAATTTCGCCGCCCCAAGCACGGTGGCACGCTGTGAGGGGCTCTCTGCCGCTCGCCGGTCCCGCGGCTCCGGTGGACCTCCCACAGGCGTTCCTGTGGAGGGTCCGCCGGTCCCGCGGCTCCGGTGGAGCTGCCGCAGGCGTGTCTGCAGGAAGTCCACTGGAGTCACGGGACCAGCAGACCGTCTGCAGAAATATCTGCGGCAGGTCCACCGGAGCTGCCCGCCACCCTTCCAGCAACCGGCAGAGCGCCCTCAGCAGCATGCTGCTCCAAGCACACGCTTGGCGCGCTGTGGCCTGGAGCCGGCCCTGACTATATTTTAGCCCAAGAGAACTGTCCTATCAGCCTCCATTGAAACCATTAAATCCCGCCCCCCCCAAGGAGCTATTCAGAGTAGTAAACCACTTCATCAATCCCGTGGCACCTTATAGACTAACGTATTGGAGCATAAGCTTTTGTGGGTGAATACCCACTTCTGATGAAGCTCACACTCCAATACATCTGTTAGTCTATAAGGTACTACAGGACTCTTTGTTGCTTTTTACAGATTCAGACTAACATGGCTACCCCTCTGATACGTCATCAGTCTGAATCCCTCTAAAACTTCATCAGAACGGAACACCAAATACTGCAAAGAATTATCATCTTACTTCACTATGAAGATCCAATACATTTGGGAAGGCTTCTCAAACAGCATGGATCTTCCCAGCCTATACCACCAATCAACAGCCCACTTGTATTCCCAGAGTTAAGGAGATTCATTCATCAAGAAATTCTGGTCACCCTAAAAGAGTCTCAACCCAAGACTTGTGAATCTGATTCTTGCCCTTCCTGGCCTATGAAACAGTCATGAACAACTGGTGCCACTCCTAACTGAAATAGCCAACATGCCATTCAGAGACGTAATCTTCCATTCCTCCTTCAAACACACAATCTGATCAACACTGAAGAAGCCCCTTCTGGATAGATTGGTAATAGCCAACTACCATTCTTAAGTAAGCCCATAGATATGCTAGGCAAAGACCACCTACAAGTTTTTGTGATTTAAACTAATATTCCAAACCAGTACAATCTGGATTCAGAGCATGACATAGAACTAAAACTGCTTTAGTGACTCGTTTGGATAACCTCACGTCCTTGGACCTCTGTGCAGCATTTGGCACTGTTGATCATGAGATACTACTGTCTCATCTGAGAGTGGTAGGAGGCATCTAGAATAATGTGCTAAAATGGGTTGAGTCCTTCCTGGAAGGATGCACCTAATGAGCAGTGATCAGGAATTTCACCTCCACTCTAGGTCCCTCATTTGTGGGATTCCTCAATTATCAAGTCTCTTCAAATCTATATGCAGCCTCTAGGTGAACTGGCCAGATGCCATGGACTCAGATGCCAACAATATGAGGTAACATACAACTCTATCTATCCTTAACCACATATAACCACACTGCTATCACCATGATAACCCAGTGCTTGAATGAAATCACTTAATAAAAGAACAGCTAGTCGAAGATGAATCCAAGCAAGATGGAGGTGGTACAGGTGGGCAGAGGAAAGAATTTTGAAGAGTTTGCAGCCATGGTGAATCTCCTTTTGTCATAAACATATAGCTAAGGGTTAATGTCTCTTTCACCTGGAAAGGAGTAACCTGAAACACCTGACCAGAGGACCAATCAGGAAACAAGACTTTTTCAAATCTGGGTGTAGGGAATTTTGGGTGTGAGTTCTTTGTCCTTTGTCTTCTGCCTGTACTCTCGGCTATGAGAGGATTTTTCTGCCTCCTGCTTTTCTAATCTTCTGTTTCCAAGTTGTAAGTACAAAGATAGGAAGACCATAGGTTTGTTTTTTTGTATTTACATGTGTGTAGTTGCTGGAATGTGTTAAATTGTATTCTTTGTGGATAAGGCTGTTTATTCATATTTCTGTTAAGCAATTGACCCTGTATTTGTCACCTTAATACAGAAAGACCATTTTTTATGTATTTTTTCTTTCTTTTTATATAAAGCTTTCTTTTTAAGACCTGTTGGAGTTTTTCTTTGGTGGGGGACTCCAGGGAATTGAGTCTGTAGCTCACCAGGGAATTGGTGGGAGGAAGAAGTCAGGGGGAAATCTATGTGTGTTAGATTTACTAGCCTGACTTTGCATTCCCTCTGGGTGAAGGAGGGGGGTGGGAGGTTGTCATAAACAGATAGCTAAGGGTTAATGTCTCTTTCACCTGAAGCACCTGACCAGAGGACCAATCAGGAAACAGGATTTTTTTTCAACTCTGGGTGGAGGGAAGTTTGTGTCTGAGTCTTTGTCTGTCTGCCTGCTTTTCTCTCAGCTTTGAGAAGTGATTTCTGTTTTCTAATCTTCTGTTTCCAAGTGTAAGGACAAAGAGATCAAATAGTGAGTTATATGATTTCTTTTCTTTGGTATTTACATGTCTATAGTTGCTGGAGTGCTTTGAATTATATTCTTTTTGAATAAGGCTGTTTATTCAATATTCTTTTAAGCAATTGACCCTGTATTTGTCACCTTAATACAGAGAGACCATTTGTATGTATTTTTCTTTCTTTTTTATATAAAGCTTTCTTTTTGAGACCTGTTGGAGTTTTCTTTACTGGGAAACTTCAAGGAAATTGAGTCTGTACTCACCAGGGAATTGGTGGGAGGAAGAAGTCAGAGGGAGATCTGTGTGTGTTAGATTTATTCGCCTGACTTTGCATACCCTCTGGGTGAGGGGGGAAAGAGAAATTAACTCTCGGTAATTCTGTTCTCCAGGACTGGAAAACGGGGAGGGGGGAGTCCCTCTGTTTAGATTCACAGAGCTTGTGTCTGTGTATCTCTCCAGGAGCACCTGGAGGGGGGAAGGGAAAAAGGATTATTTCCCTTTGTTGTGAGACTCAAGGGTTTGGGTCTTGGGGTCCCCAGGGAAGGTTTTTCAGGGGGACCAGAGTGCCCCAAAACACTCTAATTTTTTGGGTGGTGGCAGCAAGTACCAGGTCCAAGCTGGTAACTAAGCTTGGAGGTTTTCATGCTAACCCCCATATTTTGGACGCTAAGGTCCAAATCTGGGACTAAGGTTTGACAGGGGTGGGGGGAGCTTGGCTCTCTCTCGGTGCTTGTGTTTTCCAGGACTGAGAACGGGGAGGGTGGAATCCCTCTGTTTAGAGTCATGGAGCTTGCTTCTGTGTATCTCTCCAGGAACCCAGGGAGGGAACACCTGGAAGGGAGAAGGGAAGGGAAATGGTTTATTCCCCTTTGTTGTGAGACTCAAGGAATTTGGTTCTTGGGGTCCCCAGGGAAGGTTTTTGGGGGGACTAGAGTGCCCCAAAACACTCTAATTTTTTGGGTGGTGGCAGCTTTACCAGGTCCAAGCTGGTAACTAAGCTTGGAGGTTTTCATGCTAACCCCCATATTTTGGACGCTAAGGTCCAAATCTGGGAATAGGTTATGACACCTTTAGTTTAAGATATATAGCTGCAGTTAGTCAATTTAGTCCGTAGTTCATGAGTATGGCTGGATTTCTAGCTAATGCTAAACTCTCACATAGCAGCATATGCTAATAATGCCTTCTATCATTGCCGACTGGGCAGGAGATCTCTGTGCATCATGGCAAACAATGACCTGGCTTCAGTGATTCACACCTTCATTACCTCTCAGTTTGACCTCAGAAGTGCAATATATTTTGGCATGAAGACTTCAGTGCTTAGGAAATTACAAATACAACAGAATATTGCAGCTCATGTCCTCAGCAACACAGGCTACCACAGCCAACATGTCCTCTACTTTCTACATTGATTTCCCATAGAATTTCAAATCAGGTTTGAGTCTCAATCCTTATCAAGGCACTCAACGGTTTGTGCTCCAGACACTTAAGTATATGTCTGTGCTTTGAGCTGGAGGTGTAATTTCTAGCTTAATTAGACATATGTGCACTAGTTTGATTGAGCTAGCACACTAAAAATAACTGTGTAGCCTTGGTGAGGGGACAACAGGACAGGCTAGTCACCTCAGTAAATTCCTAGTGTCTTTTGCGGGCTTGTACTTGGGGCAGCTAGCCCATCCTACCACTAGCACTGCCATGCCTACACAGTTGTTTTTTAGTATTCTAGCTTGATCAAAGTTAGTGCACATACGTATTTCTGAGTTGGAAGTTATACCTTCAGCTCAAAGTGCAAACATACTCTAAAAGACTGCCTAAAGCTTTCAGAGGGAGACTATAGTGGAAAACTATAGTCCTGTGGTACTGCAGCAATGAAACTTCCAGTAACAGAATTCTCCACAAGCAGCATAAAGCACATCTGTGCAGGAAATGGAACCTCTGGTCTGAAATGGTGAAATAAACTCTCTCCAAGAACTAGGAACCATAGCAAATCTCATCACTTTCTGTTGCAATTCTAAGGTGCATTCCTTTGACTTTGTTTCTATAACACAAACACATACCATATATTTATTAATCAAAACCCTCAAAAGCCCTACTGAAATAAGAGACTGCACTCCATATGCAGCTGTCCTTGGGGAGCAAATGAGAGAACAAACAATGTGTGACAAATGGTAGTCATGTTGCTTTGTGCCTGCTGGAAAGTACTCAGATAGTAGGGTGATTTACTTGGCATAAAATCCTGTATAGAATGACCAATTTCTAAGCTGAGGGAGAAATTAGGGAAGAAGAAAGAAGATTCATCTATGGGAAGGAATGGTACAAAACTATACTTCACTCTGCAAATTATATGAAAAGGAAAAAGTAACATTTTTTAAACACTGAAGGACAAGCATTTGCAGGCCATGAATCTTTGTATTCTATTCTGCATAGTGTCTTTGCCTGTTGGTATGGTAGGCCTGTGAGCACACTGCCTTGAAATTCTTCCGTGCTGTCATCAAATATCTTCATATTTTTTCAGTGAATACCCACTTGTTTGTAATTTATAAAAAAAACTAACAGAATCTTTCCATGTCTCCAAGGGATTTGAAATGTGAAAACCATCAAGGATCAAAACTCTGTCCTTTCTTATTCTAAATATATATGCAGCCTCCTGGTAAGTAAAATTCTAAACACAGAATAGAAGCAGAACACTGATTAAACACAAACTCTTTCTCTCTCAGTCTCTCTTCAACAATATTCCATTCACTCTTGGCCTTTGAGGAGTGCATGGATAATGATGCCATCTGGATGAGTAAGAACTACCAGACTTTTGACACTGGAAAGACAGAGGTGTTGCTGGTAGTTAGACATCATTGTTTAAATTGCTTCCTTCATGCCTCTTTTTAGTGACGAGATTCATTTAAAGACAGTTAGCATGACTAAGGCTCTTTGCATCACTTTCAATCATGCCTTTTCCATAGATAGCCATTTAACTGATGTGATACACATTGTTTTTTCACTACTGCAATATGCATAGACAGTTGTGAAGGCACTGAGTTTGTAAGGCACACTCTACTCTGATAAAGATTCCCACAATGGCAACACATGGCCAATAGTTTATTGTAAGTCTGTTTTGCTAGGGCTTTTAATAGTGCTTCTGCCTTACTTGAAGTTTGCTTTAGGTTGTGGCCTGAGTTGTAGTCTCTCAATAGCCATCTTTTTTATAGAGCCAGATCATTAGGTAGTGGAAAGCTTTTTAGCTCCATTTGAGTCAATAGAACTACACTGATTTCCACTAGATGAGGATGTGGCTTATAATCCTTGCTTGTTTCGACCCAACTGTGACTAATTAAACTCCTTAACTGATATATCAGAAAAGAAGTCCAGGATAAAAACAGACATTAAACAAAGGCCTTGACTGTGAAGAATTTGAGCAGGGGTTATGGCAACATAAACTGATTTCAGTTTGTCTTGGACTCTGCTGAGAGAGCATAGGAGGCTAGTATTACCCAAATGGTTGTCCGTGCCTCCCAGGAAAAGGGTATAATCAGGGGGGCTGAGGGATGCACTTGTTAACACTTCCTCTCACTTCTGTGGACAATATAGGTAAAAATATAAAGCCAACCTTGTGGCTGAAAAGTTCTGCAGATACAATTTCGCACAGTCAGGAACTTTAGATATATGGCTCTCTCCCTCTTGCTCAACAGCAATGTACAGTACTTTCACCATTTATAAAATGCATTTTGAAAACATTTTTAGTTTTTTCTCTATTTCTCCTTCTAGCCAATGTTTCTCAATAGAACTAAACAGAAAATAACAGAATTCCTACCAAAAGAGAAATCATTTCCACTGTAAAAATCTGAACTTAAAGATAAAGAAAATAAAATGTCTAAATATACATTTATCTATGCTTAGTTGCTTTATTTTTTCCAACTTTTTAGCATGTTACTGTATGGCCTGTCTCACACATATACAGTAGATTTTTTTTTTTCAAAAGTATCCAAGTGACTTGGGAATGAATTAGGCATTTAGGACCAGGTTACAAAAGTATTTAAGTGCATAAAGATGCAGATAGGTGCCAAGTGGCTTTCAAAAGTGTCTAAGCAGGTTAAGTACCAAACTCTGATTGCTTCAATCAAGAGATGTTAGGTACCTAATTTGTTTAGGTGCTTTTGTAAATCCCGTTAGGTGTCTGTCTGCAATATCAAGCACCTAAATCTCTTCATAAAGTTAGCTCTGAATGCCTAAGTCACTTTTGAAAATGGGACAATAGTCACTTTTGAATTTTTTATCTGTTGTGGATGGAAAAAGGGTTGTGTTTTGTTTTTGTTTTGTTGTCTCTTCAGTACATTAAAAATAAGATAGATGAACTGTAACAGCTCATACTCATTCTGAACAGTTTATTGGATAAGCTATTGTGTTCCTAGATATCTGAACTGATGGTGTGGCATTTGTATTTAGTCTACCTTTAGCAACACTTTCAAATGCTTGAACTAGAAATTATATTTTATAGCAAATTCAAGACTTCTTATGAAGTTATTGTGACCAAAGTTAATTTCTTGATTTTAACTTCTTCTGTTCCTGACTCTCACATCAAGATGATCTTGGCCGTAATGACATTTGATGAAAAAGCTTTTACTAACAGTTAATAACACAGCTGTCCTCCTGCTGAAACAGTGTTTACTGGTGACCTGCACCATTTACCACTTCCTAAGATTAATTTTGCCTTTTCTTTCAGTTTCCCTTGCTGCCCACATCACCCCAGTCTTGTTTTGTCTACAAGCACCCATTCAACCACACTGTCCCCTTTTCTTCTTTAGCATAGTTCTTCTGGCTGTCTTGCCTTTCTCCTGCTAGAATCATTTTCCCAGCAGACAAATCATGTGTGATTTTGTTTCTGTGATAGACCAAGTGCCTATATCTGTATATTGATTTATTCCTCTAACACACTACTTGCAGTGCAAAATGTTGATACCCACTACAAATGTATGATGAATGTATTATTGTTTACAATTCATCCTGGGGTTGTCTCCAAAGCCCCAATCTGATGAGGACCTAAGATGCTGTACAAACATATTGGAAGACAAAATCTTTGTTCCAAAGAGCTTAGGACCAGGTATGTAAAGGGATTTAAGCGTTCTCTGTGTGTAAACTTTGACTACACAAGTGCCCATTATAATTTAATTTTACTGCAGGAATAGAGAGCGGGTTCAGTCTGTTTTGATAACAGAATTCCTACCTGTGGATAATAATGCCTAAGATAAATATGCAAATATGGACAGTCATGGGTTCCCATATCCTGAGTTGCTCCAGTTTGGAATAAAGACATCACAATGTAATAAAGCTGTTCTGACCAAAAAAAAAATCTTGACGTTTATAAGATGACAATTTGAGGGTCACGTAGGACTCCTCATGAATCTAAACACACTCTTATCATAACAATACAGCAAATACTATGCAAACAAAAATAACAGTATCAAACATACAGATTTTTTCAGTACCAAAAGGAGTAGGACACAAATCCCATTCATTTAAAACGTGCACCATTGATTTGGCATTTATGTTACCACACCATCCTGAGCTGAACAAGCAACAAGAGGCCAGTTCTTTGACTAAGCTGGTATTCTTCTCCTTGTGGTTACCTTCTTGCTGCAATTAGTAAAAGCAGGTCTATGAACATCTACGCTCAAGGCGGAACTCTCCCTTCTGGTATAACTGTGTCCCTCTGGTTCTAACTGAACAAACTGAAAAGTTTGGCACTTTTTGCAATATACTTGGAAGTGCCCCCTCGTCCCTCTCCCCCCATCACCTTGGATGTACTCTACTGAGTATGTGCCAAGACTTTGTGAACTTTTTCTTTGTTTTTTTCCTGCTAATCCCAGTCTAGCTGGAGACATTGGACAGCTGCTCCCATCTTCTGGCAAAACAAACAAACACCTCACCCCACCCCCCGCCCTGACTACTACTGTTTAAAGGAAAAGCATCAGAAGCATGGGTTACACTTGATTGGGTGGAGCAATGCCTGAACACTAGCAGCTCCATTGTCTAATGGAATTTTCAGCCCCATATTAGGTTGCTCCATGCTGCCTAGAGTGCCCGGGGATAGTTAAGTGCTTAAAGAACAGGAGTACTTGTGGCACCTTAGAGACTAACAAATTTATTTAAGCATAAACTTTCATGGGCTAAAACACACTTCATTGGATGCATGCAGTGGAAAATACAGTAGGAAGACACATATATATATACACATATATATACACACACAGAGAACATGAAAAAATGGGGGTTGCCATACCAACTATAATGAGTGTAATCAATTAAGGTGGGCTATTGTCAGCAGGAAGAAAAACAACATTTGCAGTGATAATCAGGATGGCCCATTTCCAGCAATTGACAAGAAGGTGTGAGTAACAGTAGAGGAAATAGTTCTATTTTGTGCAATGACTCATCCACTCCCAGTCTTTATTCAAGCCTAATTTAATGATGTCTAGTTTGCAAATTAATTCCAATTCAGCAGTTTCTCATTGGAGTCTGTTTTGAAGTTTTTTTGTTGTAGTATTGCCACTTTTAGGTTTGTAACTGAGTGACCAGGGAGCTTCAAGTGTTCTCTGACTGGTTTTTGAATGTTATAATTCTAGACGTGTGATATGTGTCCATTTATTCTTTTGTGTAGAGACTGTCCAGTTTGGCCAATGTGCACGGCAGAGGTGCATTGCTGTCACATGATGACATATATAACATTGGTAGATGTGCAAGTGAATGAGCCTCTGATAGTGTGGCTGATGTGATTAGGTCCTATGATGGTGTTCCCTGAATAGATATGTGGACAGGGCTTTGTTGCAAGGATAGGTTCTTGGGTTAGTGGTTTTGTTGTGTGGTTGCTTGTGAGTATTTGCTTCAGGTTGGGGGCCTGTCTGTAAGCGAGGACTGGCCTGTCTCCCAAGATCTGTGAGAGTGAGGGATCGTCCTTCAGGATAGGTTGTAGATCCTTGATGATGCTCTGGATACGTTTTAGTTGGGGAGCTGAAGGTGACGGCTACTGGCATTCTGTTACATTCTTTGTTGAGTCTGTCCTGTAATAGCTGACTTCTGGGTACTATTCTGAAACTGTCAATCTGTTTGTTCACTTCAGCAGGTCGGTATTGTAGTTTTAAGAATGCTTGATAGAGATCTTGTAGTTGTTTGTCTCTGTCTGACGGGTTGGAGCAAATGCAGTTGTATCTTAGAGTTTGGCTGTAGACAATGGATCGTGTGGTGTGGTCTGGATGAAAGCTGGAGGCATGTAGATAAGTATAGTGGTCAATAGGTTTCTGGTAGAGGGTAGTGTTTATGTGGCCATTGCTTATTAGTGTCAAGGAAATGGATCACCTATGTAGACTGGTCCAGTCTGAGGTTGATGGTGGGATGGAAATTGTTGAAATCATGGTAGACTTCCTCAAGGTGGGAGGGATAGCTCAGTGGTTTGAGTATTGGCCTGCTAAACCCAGAGTTGTGAGTTCAATCCTTGAGGGGGCCATCGGGGGTAAAAACCAGTACTTGGTTTTGCTAGTGAAGACAGGGGGCTGGACTCAATGACCTTCCAAGGTCCCTTCCAGTTCAAGGAGATAGGTATATCTCCAATTATTTTTTATTTAAGGGCTTCTTTTCCATGAATCCAGATGATGAAGATGTCATCAATGTAGTGCAAGTAGAGTAGGGGCGTTAAGGGAGGAGATCTGAGGAAGCATTGTTCTAAGTCAGCCATAAAAATGTTGGCATACTGTGAGGCCATGCCGGTACCCATGGCAGTGCTGCTGACTTGAAGATATACATTATCCCCAAATGTGAAATAGTTGTGGGTGGGGACAAAGTCACAAAGTGCAGCCACCAGGTTTGCCATGACATTATCGGGGATGCTGTTCCTGATGGCTTGAAGTTCACCTTTGTGTGGAGTGTTGGTGTAAAGGGCTTCTACATCCATAGTGGTCAGGATGGTGTTTTCTGGAAGATCATCAATGGACTGTAGTTTCCTCAGGAAGTCAGTGGTGTCTCGGAGATAGCTAGGAGTGCTGGTAGCATAGGGCCTGAGGAGAGAGCCTACATAGACAGACAATCCTGCTGTCAGGGTGCCAATGCCTGAGATGATTGGGCATCAAGGATTTCCAGGTTTATGGATCTTGGATAGCACATAGAATACCCATGGTCAAGATTCTAGGGATGTGTTTGTGCAGATTTGTTTTTGTGCTTTTTCAGGGAGTTTCTTGAGCAGATGGTGTAGTTGCTTTTGGTAACCCTCAGTGGGATCAGAGGGTAATGGCCTGTAGAATTTGGTGTTAGAGAGCTAACAGCCTTTTGTTCATATTCAGACCTATTCATGATGATGACAGCACCTCATTTGTCAGCCTTTTTTTTTATTATGATGTCAGAGTTGTTCTTGAGGCTGTAAATGGAATTGTGTTCTGCATGGCTGAGGTTATGGGGCAAGCGATGCTGCTTTTTCACGAGTTCAGCCTGTGCATGTCAGCAGAAGCTCTCTGTGTAGAAGTCCAGTCTGTTTTTTTCAGAAGTCAGCTAGCTGAGCAGGAGTGAAATGCTAAGCTAGCCAGGAGTGAAATGCTTAGGCACTTAAGTAGTTGACCTAGTGTGCCTGGCTGATGAACCAGAGATAGTGCTATCCTCTGGCCAGGATCATCAGCTGCAAACCCTGTCCTAGAGGTAACCAGCTGACCTGTCTTAGGTGATTATGGCCAGGCAGCCAAACCATCTCTCTTGCACTATGTCCTTGCTTACTCTCAATAGCTCTCTCACATTCTCCCTACACATCCTTGTGCCCCTGTCTCTTTTTGTGCAAATTCCATGTTTACCCAATACCTATTAGTGGCTTGCATCCAGTCTCTCTTCTGCAGGGTCTGAAAGATATCGTAGACATGCTAAGAACAGACCAACAGGATCAGTCCCCACTGGAAAAATAGATGTTTCTCAGCCTAGTTAAAAATTCCACTTTGGAACCACCAAGTCTTTGGCTTAAAATAGAGCCCTGAGCAGCTCGGACTCTGTGGGGTGGCAGCTGCATTTATGCTGCTTTGAAAATATTGACTAGTAGAAACTTAGGTGCCATCAAGATGTTAGCACCTAGTGGGGGTTAGGTGGTTTCTAAACTGCGGTTTGAAAATGCCAGTGGTGCCTGTCATGATGGACTTAGGATCCTGTCTCCAGGTCAGGAACCTAAATCCCTTTAAAAACATGGCCCTTAAGATCTAATAAGACAAAAGCATAACATGAGAGGGAAATTGATATGGCACACTGTCATAAACAGATAGCTAAGGGTTAATGTCTCTTTCACCTGAAGCACCTGACCAGAGGACCAATCAGGAAACCGGACTTTTTCAACTTTGGGTGGAGGGAATTGTATCTCTGAGTCTTTTGTCTTTGTTTTGTCTCTGCCTGCTGTCTCTGAGCTTTGGAGAAGTAGTTCTGCTTTCTAATCTTTTGTTTCTAAGTGTAAGGACAAAGAGATCAGATAGTAAGTTCTATGGTTTTCTTTTCTTTGGTATTTGCATGAATATAAGTGCTGGAGTGCTTTGATTTGTCTTCTTTTTGAATAAGGCTGTTTATTCAATATTCTTTTAAGCAATTGACCATGTGTTGTATCATCTTAATACAGAGAGCACATTTGTATGTATTTTTCTTTCTTTTTATATAAAACTTTCTTTTAAGACCTGTTGGAGTTTTTCTTTACTTCAGGGAAATTGAGTCTGTACTCACCAGGGAATCGGTGGGAGGAAGAGATCGGGGAGATCTGTGTGTGTGTTGAATTGGCTAGCCTGATTTTGCATTCCCTCTGGGTGAAGAGGAAAGTACTTTTTGTTCCAGAACTGGGAACAGAGAGGGGAAGTCACTCTGTGTAGTTTCACAGAGCTTGTGTCTGTGTATCTCTCCAGGAGCACCTGGAGGGGGGAAGGGGAAAAGGATTATTTCCCTTTGTTGTGAGACTCAAGGGATTTGGGTCTTGGGATCCCCAGGGAAGGTTTTTCAGGGGGACCAGAGTGCCCCAAAACACTCTAATTTTTTGGGTGGTGGCAGCAAGTACCAGGTCCAAGCTGGTAACTAAGCTTGGAGGTTTTCATGCTAACCCCCATATTTTGGACGCTAAGGTCCAAATCTGGGACTAAGGTTATGATATGGTGGCAGCGGTGGGATATAGACAGAATCCAGAAGCCAGTAGGAATATTATATTTTTCTTTTCTCTGCTAAGGGCTTTTTAGCAGAGAGAGAAACAGTTGGTTTTAAAAGGGAACCAGAGAGAATTTTTTTTTCTGCTCTCTCTGGCAGTTTGTGGCTTGCATAATAAGCAAGAAGCCATTACCAAACTGTTAAGGGTCTTTTGTCATGCAATAGCCCTCCCATTAGGAGGCAAGTACCAGCACTTATATGCATGCAAATAAAGTGGTTTTTCTGGTTTCCCTTCATTGAACATTAGCTAGAGAGAGAAAAGGAAAAAAGCACTGTTGCTAGGCAGACTTCAGGAGGCAACAGAGCCTGCAGTGCAGAAGATAAACACCGGAGGGCACCCCAACACAAGAAAACAGGAACCATGTCTACCAAGACAAAAATGGAGGCCGAAGACCAATTCAAAGAAGCTGAACACAGGCGACAACTGGAAATAAAACAAAAAGAGATGGAGATGAAAGAAAGAGAAGAACAAATCAAACAGGCAGCACACAAAAGAAAACTAGAAGAAGAAGAGGTGGCCTACCAAAGGAAACAAGCAGACGATGAGTTGGCCCACAGAAGACAGATAGAACTCCAGAGGGAAGCCCACCAACAGGCCATGGAATTAGAAAAGGCTAAACAACAGACTCCAGCCAACCCTAACAACCCGGCGCCAATTATTGCTCCACAGCACAGGAAATTTCCCACCTACAAGGCAGGTGATGACACCGAGGCCTTCTTGGAAAATTTTGAAAGAGCCTGTCTTGGGTACAGCATCCCCAAAGACCAGTACATGGTAGAATTAAGGCCACACCTCAGTGGACCTTTAGCAGAGGTGGCAGCTGAAATGCCTAAGCAGCAAATGAATGACTATAAACTTTTTCAAACCAAGGCCAGATACAGGATGGGGATAACCCCAGATCATGCCCGTCGGCGCTTCAGAACCCAAAAGTGGAAACCAGAGGTGTCATTTCCCAAACACGCCTACTACATTGCAAAAAACTATGAGGCCTGGCTAACAGGAAACAACATTTAAACCTTGGAAGAACTGAACCTCCTCATACAAATGGAGCAGTTCTTGGATGGTGTTCCTGAAGACATCACACGGTACATACAAGATGGAAAACCCAAAGATATCGCTGAGGCGGGGGAGATTGGAACCAAATGGATGGAACTGGCAGAAAGCAAGAAAGCTACTGTCAAGGGGAACGATTACCACAGGGGGCACACAGACCATAAACCCTACAACCGAGGACAGCCAAAGACCCCACATACCACCCAAGTAAAGCCACAGATACCCTACCCTTCAACCTCACCAGTCTCCAGTAACTCACCTCGGCCCAGTGACCCATCAGATGGAAGATGCTTTAAGTGTAATGAACCGGGACATATCAAGGCCAACTGTCCCAAGAACACCATACGAGTGCAATTCATTACACCACCATCACACCAAAGATCCCCAGGCCCGGATGCCTCTCAAATACCCTTGGAGCGAAGGGAAAATTTGAGAGTGGGCGGAAAGAAGGTT
Source organism: Gopherus evgoodei (assembly GCF_007399415.2). NCBI lineage: Eukaryota > Metazoa > Chordata > Testudines > Testudinidae > Gopherus > Gopherus evgoodei. The sequence goes on from NC_044324.1 coordinate 50,965,312, forward strand.
ACTGCGTGGAGAGACACGGGGACACAAGTGTCAGCTATCCACCAATCCTTCGTTGACCCCAAATTCATCAACCCAAAGGCCAAAGTTACAATTTACCCCTTCATGTCACAAGCTGTAGACTTGCCTACAGCTCAACTGCCTGTCCAGTACAAAGGCTGGTCAGGAATGTGGACTTTTGCAGTCTATGACAATTATCCTATCCCCATGCTACTGGGGGAAGACTTGGCCAACCAGGTGAGGCAGGCCAAGAGAGTGGGAATGGTTACACGTAGCCAAACCAGGCAAGCTTCCAGACCCATTCCTGTTCCTGAGCCATCCACAGAGGCCCCGTCTGTGTTACCAGAGACCCAGACAGAGGCAGTGGACCCGGATTCCATGCCTACCACTGAAACAGCCACAGCATCTCCAGTCCCAGGCCCGGAACTGGAACAGCAACCAGCACCAGCAAGTGCAACCACATCTTCAAACTCAACGCCAGAGGGCGCCAGCAAGCCAGAACTGGCAGAAGCAAAAGACAGCCATACCCAAAAGGCTCAGCCAGAGCCTGAAATACCCTCAGGTGCACCAGCGGAGAGCGGTTCACCAGCAACGGAAACCACCCCATCACCTACATCGCTTCCAGAGGGACCAAGCCCAAGTCCACAGTCTGAGGAAGAACTGGTGACCCCAGCCTCAAGGGAACAGTTCCAGGCTGAGCAGGAAGCAGATGACAGCCTTCAGAAAGCGTGGGCGGCGGCACGGAGCATCCCACCGCCTCTCAGCTCTTCTAATCGATCCCGGTTTGTTATAGACCAAGGACTTTTATACAAGGAAATTCTTTCTGGTGGACACCGGGAAGAATGGCAGCCGCAAAAACAGTTGGTGGTTCCAACTAAGTACCGGGGGAAGCTCTTAAGCTTAGCCCATGATCATCCCAGTGGCCATGCTGGGGTGATCCAAACCAAGGACCGGTTGGGGAAGTCCTTCCACTGGGAGGGGATGGGCAAGGATGTTGCCAAGTATGTCCGGTCTTGTGAGGTATGCCAAAGAGTGGGTAAGCCTCAAGACCAGGTCAAGGCCCCTCTCCAGCCACTCCCCATAATTGAGGTCCCATTTCAGCGAGTAGCTGTGGATATTCTGGGCCCTTTCCCAAAAAAGACGCCCAGAGGAAAGCAGTATGTACTGACTTTAGTAGACTTTGCTACCCGATGGCCAGAAGCAGTAGCTCTAGGCAACACCAGGGCTAACACTGTGTGCCTGGCCCTAACAGACATCTTTGCCAGGGTAGGTTGGCCCTCCGACATCCTTACAGATTCAGGGTCTAATTTCCTGGCAGGGACCATGGAAAAACTGTGGGAAACTCATGGGGTGAATCACTTGGTTGCCACCCCGTACCACCATCAAACCAATGGCCTGGTGGAAAGGTTCAATGGAACTTTGGGGGCCATGATACGAAAATTCATCAACGAATTCTCCAATAATTGGGACCTAGTGTTGCAGCAGTTGCTGTTTGCCTACAGGGCTGTACCACATCCCAGTTTAGGGTTTTCACCATTTGAACTTGTGTATGGTCACGAGGTTAAGGGGCCATTACAGTTGGTGAAGCAGCAATGGGAGGGGTTTATGCCTTCTCCAGGAACTAACATTCTGGACTTTGTAAGCAACCTACAAAGCACCCTCCAACACTCTTTAGCCCTTGCTAGAGAGAACCTAAAGGATGCTCAGGAAGAGCAAAAGGCCTGGTATGACAAACATGCCAGAGAACTTTCTTTCAGGGTAGGAGACCAGGTTATGGTCTTGAAGGCGCAACAGGCCCATAAGATGGAAGCATCATGGGAAGGGCCATTCACGGTCCAAGAGCGCCTGGGAACTGTAAACTACCTCATAGCATTTCCCAATTCCTCACTAAAGCCTAAAGTGTACCATGTTAATTCTCTCAAGCCTTTCTATTCCAGAGACTTACAGGTTTGTCAGTTTACAGTCCAGGGAGATGATGCTGAGTGGCCTGACGGTGTCTACTACGATGGAAAAAAAGACGGTGGCGTGGAAGAGGTGAACCTCTCAACCACCCTGGAACGTCTGCAGCGGCAACAAATCAAGGAGCTGTGCACTAGCTTTGCCCCATTGTTCTCAGCCACCCCAGGACGGACTGAACGGGCATACCACTCCATTGATACAGGTAATGCTCACCCAATCAGAACCCCACCCTACCGAGTGTCTCCTCATGCCCAAGCTGCTATAGAACGGGAGATCCAGAACATGCTACAGATGGGTATAATCCGCTCATCTACCAATGCATTGGCATCTCCAGTGGTTCTGGTACCCAAACCAGATGGGGAAATACGCTTTTGCGTGGACTACCGTAAGCTAAATGCTGTAACTCGTCCGGACAACTATCCAATGCCATGCACCGATGAGCTATTGGAAAAGTTGGGACGTGCCCAGTTCATCTCTACAATAGACTTAACCAAGGGGTACTGGCAAGTACCGCTAGATGAACCTGCCAAGGAGAGGCCAGCATTCGTCACCCATGCGGGGGTGTATGAATTCAATGTCCTTCCTTTCGGCCTTCGAAATGCACCCGCCACCTTCCAGAGGCTGGTAGACGGTCTACTAGCTGGACTGGGAGAATTTGCAGTTGCCTACCTCAATGATGTGGCCATTTTTTCAGACTCCTGGCCCGAACACCTACTACACCTGGAAAAGGTCTTTGAGTGCATCAGGCAGGCCGGACTAACTGTTAAGGCCAAAAAGTGTCAAATAGGCCAAAACAGAGTGACTTACCTGGGGCACCAGGTGGGTCGAGGAACCATAAACCCCCTACAGGCCAAGGTGGATGCTATCCAAAAGTGGCCTGTCCCAAGGTCAAAGAAACAGGTCCAATCCTTCTTAGGCTTGGCCAGATACTACAGGCGATTTGTACCACACTACAGCCAAATCGCTGCCCCACTGACCGACCTGACCAAAAAGACCCAGCCAAATGCAGTTAAGTGGACTGATGAGTGTCAAAAGGCCTTTACCCAACTTAAGGCAACACTCATGTCTGACCCTGTACTCAGGGCCCCGGATTTTGACAAGCCATTCCTAGTAACCACAGATGCATCTGAGCGTGGTATAGGAGCAGTGCTCATGCAGGAAGCAACAGATCCCAACTTCCATCCTGTCGTGTTCCTCAGCAAGAAACTGTCTGAGAGGGAAAGTCACTGGTCAGTCAGTGAAAAGGAATGCTATGCCATTGTGTACGCCCTGCAAAAGCTACGCCCATATGTTTGGGGACGGCGGTTCCAACTACAAACTGACCATGCTGCACTAAAGTGGCTTCATACTGCCAAGGGGAACAACAAGAAACTTCTTCGTTGGAGTTTAGCTCTCCAAGATTTTGATTTTGAAATTCAACACATCACAGGAGCTTCTAACAAAGTAGCTGATGCACTCTCCTGTGAGAGTTTCCCAGAATTCAGTAGTTAAAAAGTGTTCTTAAAATGTAGAAGTCTGTTAGTTATATACTTAGGAGTATATGTAAAGGTCTATGTGTTGTATTAATCTGTTTATTTTCAAGTTCTAGAAGGAAATCGCCGCCAGTGAGCTTCCCCACTGTCTGCAATTTGGGGGGCGTGTCATCAACAGATAGCTAAGGGTTAATGTCTCTTTCACTTGAAGCACCTGACCAGAGGACCAATCAGGAAACCGGATTTTTTCAACTTTGGGTGGAGGGAATTGTGTCTCTGAGTCTTTTGTCTTTGTTTTGTCTCTGCCTGCTGTCTCTGAGCTTTGGAGAAGTAGTTCTGCTTTCTAATCTTTTGTTTCTAAGTGTAAGGACAAAGAGATCAGATAGTAAGTTCTATGGTTTTCTTTTCTTTGGTATTTGCATGAATATAAGTGCTGGAGTGCTTTGATTTGTCTTCTTTTTGAATAAGGCTGTTTATTCAATATTCTTTTAAGCAATTGACCCTGTGTTGCATCATCTTAATACAGAGAGCACATTTGTATGTATTTTTCTTTCTTTTTATATAAAACTTTCTTTTAAGACCTGTTGGAGTTTTTCTTTACTTCAGGGAAATTGAGTCTGTACTCACCAGGGAATCGGTGGGAGGAAGAGATCGGGGAGATCTGTGTGTGTGTTGAATTGGCTAGCCTGATTTTGCATTCCCTCTGGGTGAAGAGGAAAGTACTTTTTGTTCCAGAACTGGGAACAGAGAGGGGAAGTCACTCTGTGTAGTTTCACAGAGCTTGTGTCTGTGTATCTCTCCAGGAGCACCTGGAGGGGGGAAGGGGAAAAGGATTATTTCCCTTTGTTGTGAGACTCAAGGGATTTGGGTCTTGGGGTCCCCAGGGAAGGTTTTTCAGGGGGGCCAGAGTGCCCCAAAACACTCTAATTTTTTGGGTGGTGGCAGCAAGTACCAGGTCCAAGCTGGTAACTAAGCTTGGAGGTTTTCATGCTAACCCCCATATTTTGGACGCTAAGGTCCAAATCTGGGACTAAGGTTATGATACACACAAGCAAAGTAGTCAGGGTAATAGCAGCTTGTATACAACTTGTTCGTTCCTTATCTTGTTTGTTTTGGGGACTTTTATTCACTTCTCTAATTTATATTACAACTTCATTTTTGGATTTTTCTGGAGGGGCAAGAGATAAAAGGAATTGTTGCAGTAAAGCATGTAAAGTGAGAGGGGCACTGGGAATCACGTAGAAAGGAAAGAGAGAAAGGGGAAAAGAATCATAGAAATCTAGGTCTGGAAGGGACCTCAAGAAGTCATCAAGTCCAGCCCATTGCACTGAGCCAGGCCCAATGCCCCTAGACCATCCCTGACAGTGTTTGTCCAACCTGTTCTTAAAAAGCTTCAATGATGGGGATTCCATAACTTCCTTTGGAAGCCTAATCCAGAGTTTATCTACTCTTATAATAAAGTAATAATAATAATAAAGTATCAGAGCGGTAGCCGTGTTAGTCTAGATCTGTAAAAGCAGCAAAGAGTCCTGTGGCACCTTATAGACTAACAGAAGTATTGGAGCATGAGTTTTCGTGGGTGAATACCCACTTCGACAAATGCAAGTGGGTATTCACCCACGAAAGCTCACGCTCCAATACTTCTGTTAGTCTATAAGGTGCCACAGGACTCTTTGCTGCTTTTAATAATAATAATATATTTTTTTTACTAATGTCTAACCAAGAGTGGCTCTACATATTTCGCCGTCCCAAGCACGGCATCATGCTGCAGGGGATGCTCTGCCAGTCGCCGGTCCTGCAGGTGTGTCTGTGGAGGGTCTGCTGCTCCCACAGCTTTGGTGGACCTCCCGCAGGCATGCCGCCTCCCCGGTGACCAGCAGAGCGCCCCCCGCAGCATGCTGCCCCATGCACACGCTTGGCGTGCTGGGGCCTGGAGCCGCCCCTGGTCTAACCTAAATGTCTACAGTTTCAAATTGAGCCCATTATGGCTTGTTTTACTTCCAGTGGGCATGGAAAACAATTGCTCACCCTTCTCTTGATAGTAGATCTTAACATATTTGAAGGCTGTTATCATGTCCCCCCACAGTCTACTTTTCTCAAGACTAAACATGGCCATTTTTTGTAATCTTTCCTCATAGGTCAGGTTTTCTAAACTGTTTATAGTTTTGTTTTGTTTTGTTTTCCTCTGGACTCTCTTCAATGTAACCACATCTTTCCTAAAGTGTGGCACCCATCACTGGGAAACAATACTTCAGCTGAGGCCTCAACAGTACTGAGAAAAGTGGCACAATTACCTTCTGTGTCTTTCTTGCAACACTCCTGGTAATCCACCCAAAAATAATATTATACTGTTTTGAAATTGCATCATATTGATTCATATTCAATTTGTGATCTACTATGCCCTCCAAATCCTATTCAGTGAGCCAGTTATTTCCCATTTTGCAGCTGTGCATTTGATTTTTCCTTCCTAAGTGTAAAAGTACTTTGCATTTGTCTTTATTGAATTTGATCTTGATGATTTCAGACCAATTCTCTAATTTATTAAGGTCATTTTGAATTCTAATGCTATATTCTAAAGTTCTGACACCCCCTCTCAGCTTGGGATTGTCTGCAACTTTTGTAAGCAGCAGACATTGTTTCGATGTATTAAATCTAGTGTACTCATAAATTTCCAGCCTAAATATACAAAACCTTAAGTGTCCTATATGTGGAAGAAGTGAGTTATACTTAGTGTATGCAGGGCCGGTGCAAGGAAGTTTTGTGCCCTGGGTGAAACTTCCACTTTGTGCCCCCACTCCCAGCCCTGCGGCAGCTCCGTCCTAAGACACCCCCCCATGGCAGCTCCCCCCGACCTGAGGAGCCTCCCCCGCAGCAGCTCCCCCCCTTGCCCTGAGGTGCCCACCCCCTGTGGCAGCTCCCCGCCCCCTGGGAGCCGTGCAACACCTCCCCACCCCACCTCACCTCTTCTCCAGAAGCCCTGCTGTCGCGCCCATCACCAGGCTCATGCCACATGCGCTAAGCAGAGCTGCGGAGCTCTGCCCAGCCACTGGCACCACTGCTGGCAATGAGAAGATTCGCATAGGATGGAGCGGCCGCTGTGCTGGGAGGGAGTCTGAGCCGCAGGCAGGAAGCTCAGGGGTTCTCCTGGGTCAACGTGCCGTCGGCAGCCCGAACCCCTGGGCTGGTGGCAGTGCACTGACCCAGGGAACCCCTGAGCTGCCTGCCAACGGCAGGGCACTGATGCAGGGGAACCCCTGGACTGGCTGCCGGCAGCAGCGCGAGGCCAGTGCAAGGAAGTTTCGCACCTTAGGCGAAACTTCCACCTTGCACCCCCCACCCAGCTGACCCTGCCCCCTGCACGGCAGCTAACTCAGCATCCGACCCGGGGAGCCCCCCCTGCAGCAACTACTCCCCCACCACGACAGCTAACCCCTCTCCCCCCTGGCCCCCCACAGCAACAAACTCTGCCCAGGGAGACTTCCCCCCCCCGCCACGGCAGCTAACCCTGCCTAGGGAGACTTCCCCCCCTGCCACGGCAGCTAACCCTACCTAGGGAGACTTCCGCTCTCTCCCCCTCCGCCATGGCAGCTAAGACTGCCTGGGGAGACTTCCCCCCTTTCTCCCTCCGCCATGGCAGCTAACCCTGCCTGGGTAGCCCGCTCGATCTCACGTCGGCTCTGCCTCCTCCACTGAGCACGCTGGCACTGCCCTAATTCTCCTCCCCACCCAGGCTTGCGGCGCTGACTGGAGGAGACTTAGAGCTGGGCTGTGTGCTCAGCGGAGGAGGCAGAGTGGAGGTAAGCTGGGGCAGGGAGCTGTTACCTTGTGCACCCATCCCCCCGTTACTGTGGGCAGCCCTCCCCGCTCGCCCCCCCTCACCCAGCTCACCTCCACTCCACCTCCTTGCCTGAGGGGACTTTTAGGCTCCCCCAATCACTAGGTGCCCTAGGCGGCTGCCTACTTTGCCTAAATGGTTGCACCAGCCCTGGGCGACGCGCTGACCCAGAGGAACCCCTGGACTGGCTGCCAGCGGCTCAGACTCCCTCTCCTCCCAGTGCAGAAGCCACTGAAATGCTTTAAACAAAATTGGGGGTGCCATTTTTTGGCGCTTTCAAATCTTGGCGCCCTAGGCAATCGCCTAGTTGGCCTAAATGGTAGCACCGGCCCTGAGTGTATGAAATCTGCAGATATTTTCCTTCTACATGTGTTTCCTCTGGCCAACCTAAATGCTGTAAATTAAGGTATTACTGAGATGGAACTTTAGATTAAATGGTACCCTATGTAACCAGTTTAAGATACAGTAGAATCTCAAAGATATGAACATCAGAGTTAAGGACTGACTGGAAGAAATGAAAAGAGATAAACCTAATTGCATCTTCCTAGACATTTCCAGATCTACTTATATATCTTGGGTTTCAAATGAGTAGTTTGTAGGTATGATACCGAGGATTTTTCAAGCTTCTTACAACATAGTTGCTGCCCTGTTTGCCTCTCCCTGGGAGAACAACAACAAACAGACAAAAGGGGAGTTTTTCAATTTTAAAAAGTTCTAGCCTTCCCATTGGCTCTTTTGGCCAGGGGCCCACTCACTTCCTTTTACCTATGCAGTGAGACTTTTTAAACCTTTACAGGTAGAGCAATTAGAGAACAGCTACTAAAAGAGATTTTATAACTACTGGCTGGCTGGGTGTCCATAAAAGGAACCTCCCCACCCCCTTCATTTATCACAGAAGCTGCTTAGCTGCCTCTGGAACCTGGCCCAGATTGTGAAATGCTGGAATCGGAGATGAATTTTGTTCAGAGTTGCAAACATTTCAGAATTACAGAGAGCCTCCATTCCTGAGGTATCTGTAACTCTGAGGTTCTGCTGTGCTTTTAATTTTTGTTCCTTATATATTTAAAATATTCCTTCTTATTGTCCTTAGCCCTGCTAACCAGAGTCTGTTTTCTCTTTAGCTTCCCTTATCAATATTCTATTTTTCATAACTTCTAATGTATATTGATTGCTATCTACTTCCCCTTTTTTCTATTTGTTAAGCATTTTTTTTTTCTAATTTCTGCCTTCACTTTACCATTGAATCAGGATGGGCTTTTGACCAAAGTTGTCCGGGTTATTTTGTTAGTTTTTTAATTGTAGTATCGTGGCTTTTTGGCTATGTAATGAACACTTTTCAAAGAACTCCTAATTGTCATTTGTATTTTTCTATGTATTTTTTTCTTCAATACCTATCACTTAATAATTTCCACAGCTTTGGGAAATTAGCCTTTTGAAGCCCCAAGTGTATATATTACTGATTGGAACTGTATTCTGTTTGCCCATCTTGAATATTATAAGCTCCAATTAATTCATTTTTACCCATCATAATGAGATCCAAAATAGTTACCTAATGCAATACATTTTGTATTAGAAAATTATCTATAATTTTTAGACACTCTAATGTTCCACTACTGGTTGTATAAAGCTTCCAGTATATGCATCCCAAATTGAAGTCCCATAGAACAACACAATTTTTCTCTCCACACATTTTAAACAGATGGTTAAAGAGTAATTTATCCTGTTCTCTGGTTTGAGTTAGTGGTCTGCAATAGATCTACACCAGAAGGCTCTCTTGGGCTTTTTTACTTAACACACTGATTCTTATGCATTCAAGATCCCACACTTCTGAATTATCAATTACGCTAAAAATGATAATGCTGTCTTTACCTCCTGCACCCCCCCACCACTACCCCCCATACATCTCTTTTAACCACTCTATCCTTACTGAACAAGTTATAACCCATGATTTTAACAATACAATCATGTAAAGCATCCCACCAGGTTTCAGTAATGCCAGATATATCAATTTTCTTCACATCAGTGTAAATTTCCATTCCTCTTGCATATTTCCCAGATTCCTAGCATAGCTATATAAGCAACTGAAAAGTTCCTTCTCTTCACTTTGTTTGTCGTGTCAGCTCAATTTGCTCACAATGTGTAGAATCTGAGTTTGCACTGAGTTTGGGTTCTAAACTTCCCCTTGTGTTATTAGTTTAACTACCTCGTTGTCACCCCGCTAGTCTTCACCGATAAGATTAGCCCTCTCATCCTGTACAATGCAGGCCACACCATTCATACAGCTCTATCTTCCACTAAAATGTTGCCCAGTGTTCCACAAAACCAAAACTTTCAACTTAACTCCAGTCATGTATCCTGTGGTTCACCTCCATTATTTGCTGCTTTCTCTCACTTGTGGGACCAAAAGGATCTTCAAGAAGATTAGTGAGACTTTCCTCTTCTTCATCTCCCTTCTAAGGGATTAATTGAAACAAACTAACAAGGGAAGTAGTGGATTCTCCATCTCTTGATGATTGGACTGAATGCATTTCTGGAAGATATGCTTTAGCCAAACACAAGTTATTGGGCTCCACAAAGGGATAACGGAGTGAAATTTAATAGCCTAGAATATAAAGGAGGTCAGATAAGATAATCTAATGGTCTCCTCTGGCTTTAAACTCTATTAATCTATTAAAGCTACCTAATTAAGCTGCACTTGTGCAATCCCTATTTAGTGCCAATGCATTATATCTAGAATAGCGATCTGCATCCAGATAACTACATCAATGCCTTTATAACAGTGCACATTTTCTTAATGTAGACAGGGACCGAGACAAGCTCCTGTGCAGGAGATGTGAGAAAAATAAGGTTTCTTCCACCACATCCTTCCTTGTACATCTGCATGGATACACAATAATAAGGCCCCAATTTTGCAAATGCTATGCACTGCAACACTTACAACTGTCCCCAGTAGTATGGTTAAAAATATGTAAATGTTTATAGGGTCAGAACAAAAGCCCTAAATTAGCTAACTATATATATTAAGTGTCAATTAATGGAAAACATACTTTTGATTAAAATATATATTCTTTCTATAACTACTTCAGTGGCTCCCTCTTGGTAATGGCGAAACCTGATAATTTCAGAATAGACAAATAATTTCATGTTTATAGCATTATTTATTGTGTTTATCTTCTTGGTTTGTTCTGTCAGTGAAGATTACTCTTAGATGGCTTCTCTACCAGCTTGTCATGACAAGGTCACATTTAAGAAGACATGGAAAATATGTAAAGATATAGGATTTACACAAGGAATATCCTTACGGACCACTCAATTGCAATTAATGTAACTAGACACTGGATGTCAGTGTTGCTGTTTTGTAAAAAAAAGAAAATAAAAAGTGTAACCGGCAGTGGGAAATGAGAGATCTAACTGAATCATTCTAAACAGTTTCAGAAGCTAATTAGCATTCTATATCTTCATGGTATAAGGGACATGCTGGTTTTAAAGAAGCAACTTTCCATAAAGGGTTTGATTTCTATTAAAAAAAACAAACAGATTAACAAACACTTAAATTAAATGGACATTTCAGAATTCTGTCACAGAGTTTTTACATGATAATTACCATCTCATTTAAACAGAGAGACAAACAGTACAGAATACGGTGTGATGGTACTCTCTCCATCATGAATGTGGTATCTGGGTTTCCAATAAACAACCTGAGTTTGGTCCATTCCTAAAATCAAAACCTTTTTGTGGCACTGAAGAGGACCAAACTGGAGTGATACTCAGCATAAATAAACCCTTCATACTTCAGAACCCTATACATAACCACATAACATAGTTCCTCTGGAACAGCACATGGCCTTCAACTATTAGAATTGATTTAGACCGAAAGGATTAGTGGGACCATGAGTTATTATCAGAATTGCTAATTCTTGGTGTACCCTAGTAACATTATTCACTTTTGTATAACATTGCTTAGTGTAACTCCTTAATTGACCTACCCTACACTCTTGCTACCCTTTGCTTTAATAGTTCCTTTGATTTTATGACCATTGTGGTGTCATTCTTGGATGAACTCACTGAGTACTGGATGCCTATGTATCTCTAATAGTTGGCCTTCAGAGTTTGTGGGAAAACTAGTATCAGAGGGGTAGCCATGTTAGTCTGGATCTGTAAAAAGTGACCAAGAGTCCTGTGGCACTTTATAGACTAACAGATGTATTGGAGCATAACTTTCGTGGGTGAATACCCACTTCGTCATATGCAATGGGAAAACTGGGAAAACTGTCACAGCTACAACCACTACCAGTTTTCTGCGCACTGCTTCTCCCATGCAATGAGGTTTAGGCATATTTAAAATAAGATGACGGGGAGAGAGGGCTCAGTTCTGCTAGATGCTTTTTTGACAAGGAGACAGTCCCTGACCAAAATAATTTGCCATCTTAGATGATAAACATAACAAGGGTGATGGGGAAGGAGACAGTGAATCATACATTATACTTTTTATATGCATATATACACTGGCTATTTTTAAGTTTTAGTTTTCTAATTTATAAAGAAATATTATCTTTACCCAACTGCCCCTCAGCACCTATCCCAACTGACCTTCTGTCTAATCATTAGATTTTGTCTTGATTTCTTATGGGCCTCATCTTCAAAGTGTAAATTGATCAGCAAGACACTGTACAGGAGGAAAGCGCTGAATTTATGAAGGAAAGTGATTGCTGCAAAAATATGTATACACGTATTTAAAGTCAGATTTTGCTTTATTCCAAAATTACTACATATTGGGACAAATTTCCAATTCAAGATATGGCAGAGGAGGAGTTTGAAAATTAAATATTAGGAGATGCAGTTGGTAAAAGGATATGAATAAACTTCTCAGTTGGAATACTCTTTCAGAAAATGGCATTAAGATAAATCGGAGAACTCTCCTATTCAGGATAAGAAGCTAACAAATGGGCTTCTGTCTATGCAGAATAAATTGATTTGTTTCTTTCTAACTGTGTTAGAATCAAAGGTGAGCAAAAACATCACATATGAGCCATGGCAATTTTTTGAGGGGAGCATGGTGTTAACCCTAGGTCAGCTTCAAAACTGGGAGAGCTCTATTTTCTGGTTCCAGTTTGGATGTGCAAGAAATCTTGCAAGGACCATTGATCTTGTGATATTTCCACTATTCTAGAATTCAGAAACCTCACAAGATTATTTCATCTTCTAAGATTTCTGCCATTTTGAGACAAACTCATGTGGAAACAGCTCATGAAATGTTGGTACTGTTGACTAGCCCAAATTCTAGCCTTGATAATATCTTGAATCAGAACCTTGAACCATAGCCTAAGCCTGATCTGTTCTTGCATAGGAGGAAGTCTTCTCATTAAAGCACTGAACTGTTCTGGATTCTATTTCTACCTGTATCACAGATATCCTGAGCAGTTGGGGTACTATTGTGATGGAGGCCTTGTAAGTACTTAAATAGATTTGACAGTTAGAGGAAATGGGCTGATATAATTGGTTTTTAAGAGTAATTCCCATTGAAGAAGGTTATACGCTTTTGTTAAAAATAAAGTTGACAATCCCTTATGTTTTACCTCTGGAGCATATTAGAAATTAATTATAATAATAATAATAATAAGTACAATTCAGTAACATGCTCATAAAAATTGAACTTAGATATAAATTTCATGGTGTTTTGGGATAACATTTCCATGTATGATAATCCCTTCATAATGGTTAAAAATGATGATCAACCTTTGCTTTATTTTATTTCACTTTTAAAGCCCAGTAGCTAGATTTATGAAAAAAGCCAATAATAACTCAATATGCTCTGTAAACCTGAGATGACTAAGCCACTCTCAAATTATTCTGATGACCAGATTTCGACTAGAAATAACAAACAGATAAAATTTGGTTTTTCATATTTTATTTCTTTTCTGAGCTAGGATTCTTAATACTACTTTTTATGTTAATCCAAGCAATGCTGTGAAAAGATTTTGTTTGAAAAATTTCTCATCTTACCTTTTTTCCATTGTAGTCTCTTGTAATTTTGAACATCTCCAGTGATATTCATACTTTTTCCTTTATTTAAATGAGTTGAAAAAAATTTTTTATCTTCACTTCTACATCTGACGATTAGCTCTATTCCAATGATGTGGTGGTTGCATCCAAATAGGTTGACAATGCATCACTACAGTGTGACATAAAGCAGTCAAGTTGTAATGTCATGTCGTGTCACAGTACAATATAATGACTTAATAAAACATAACCTTTGTGGCAAAATACCAAAACATTTCTTACGAAGGAAGAAATGATAAAAAACCAATCCCCTCCCCTCACTACCACCAATTCACCTTTTTTGAGGACAGGGCCAAATGTCAATGAACTTCCAGTTTCTGATCCTTTTGGGGTTCAAGCTTTGGATCCAAAACTCCACAGTCTGCACTCTGGGGAAGTTCAGACCTGGAATCAAACTTCACCTCTTCGGTACATTTCATAAAAGAAATCAGGGTTGAATGGTCACTTGGATTCAAGGAAGAGAAGTACTGGATGTGGCTGGATGGAGAAGAGCCTCATCCCATGTTACCAACACTCATAACTTAATCTAAAATCTCATGATATTTGTTGTTTGATATAATGGCCCAGCTCCTGGAGACAAGTGATTATGTAAAAAAAAAAATCTCAGCTTTCCCTTAAAAAAATGTTTTCTAGCCCTCACAGTTGCAGAGAAAAGCTTGAAAATATGACTTGAGTACACCTAAAAATGCAAAAACTGAAAGGCAAATAAAAATAATTTGTAATTTTTTTTTGTGCCTGATCCATGAGTTTTGAACATTTGCTGTTGGCAATATCGTGGATCCGGCAAGGTACTAAGTGCCTTCCTTGAAACAGAGAGCACAATCAACTACTAATGACTGCTGTGGGAATATTGAAGGGGCTCACTACATGCAAGATCTGGCCTTTGGACAGTGAGGACATACCCATTTTGATGGGAGGGAGGGTACTGGGGGAACTTGAGTAGATGTGGAGAGACAGGCCTAGAGGAAAGGAAGGCATGTGGCCTGGGTGAGATAGAGGACATTGAAGGAGAAGATGAACAGAAGAGGAAGTAGGAGTAGCAGGCCACAGGGCTGTCCCTCAGAGAACAACTGATGGGGTGTGCTCTTGTTGGGCTTGCCCTGGATAAGGTAATGGAGGATTAGTAAGATTTTAAGCATCTACTCTTTTCTGAATGCTCATCTGAACCAGTCTCCAAACTTTTGGAGGTCCCTCTGTCATGAACCTTTGTATATATTTTCATCATCGTCATTATTGCCAAGAAGGCAAACAGCATTTTGGGCGGTATAAGTAGGGGCATTGCCAGCAGATCGAGGGATGTGATCATTCCCCTCTATTCGACATTAGTGAGGCCTCAACTGAAGTACACTACAAGAAGGATGTGGAAAAATTGGAAAAAGTCCAGCAGAGGGCAACAAAAACGATTAGGGGGTGGGAGCACATGCCCTACGAGGACAGGCTGAGGGAACTGGGATTGTTTAGTTTGCAGAAGAGAAGAATGAGGAGGGATTTGATAGCTGCTTTCAACTACCTGAAAGGGGGTTCCAAAGAGGATGGATCTAGACTGTTCTCAGTGGTGGCAGATGACAGAACAAGGAGTAATGGTCTCAAGTTGCAGTGAGGGAGATTTAGGTTGGATATTAGGAAAAACTTTCACTAGGAGGATAGTGAAGCACTGGATTGGGTTACTTAGGGAGGTGGTGGAATCTCCTTCCTTAGAGGTTTTTAAGGTCAGGCTTGACAAAGCCCTGGGTGGGATGATTTAGTTGGGAATTGGTCCTGCTTTGAGCAGAGGGTTGGACTAAATGACCTCCTGAGGTCCTTTCCAACCCTGATATTCTATGATTGATCATCATCATTATTCATTAGAGCAGGCTTCCCCAACGCAGTGCCCGCAGGTGCCATGGCGCCCGCGAGGGCATCTAAATGTGCCCGCATCCTGGCCAGCGGTGGAGCATCTGCTGAAATGCCGCCGAATTTCGGTGGTATTTCGGCGGCAAAGCCTCTCGATGATGCCGCTTGCTACTGACAAGCGTCATCAAGAGGCATAGCCTCTGAATTTCTGTGGCATTTCAGCGGCGACACTGCCGACAAGTGACATCATCGAGAGGCACTGCCACCGAAATGCCACCGAAATTCGGCAGCATTTTGGCGGATGCTCCACCACTGCCATGATCCTTTGTCTGGTGCCCGCCAGACGAAAAGGTTGGGGACCACTGCATTCGAGTCTATTTCCTGTATGTTTTGTGTATATTTCTGCTACAGCAGCTTGCAGGAAAGCAGTTCCTAAAGCCTCAAACCCTAACACTAGGATCCAGATTATTGTGAGCTGTAATGGCAATGCTGGGGCCTCATTTACCACAAGCTCCTAAATGTACACTGGCAAGACAAATTGTTCGTTTACCACACAGCCTGACATCTGGTCTGGCAATGCTAGGTGACTGGTTTACTGTCTTCTTCTTATTTTAATTATGCAAGTTTGGGGCTGGCAAAGTGCTTGATGTGTATATGATAGTTGCATTTAAAATGTCTATCCTGTTTTGAAAGACCCAACTAAAACTGAGCATAGTGTTGGACTTTGTAACCTAACAAAATGAAAAAACTGTTTAAATGCTTGCTAGTTAATTGCATTTATTTGTTTATATTTGTTTCATTGATAAATCTGGGATTTGTATGGGTTTTATTGTATTCCTGATGTATGTTATTACTCCCTTCATATTACTCCTCACAGTCCTAGATGCAGAGCAAGAGTTCTTAAAATGAAATCATTATTTTTAATATTTTATCTTGAAAACATCAGAAATGAGCAAGGGAAAGGTGGCAAAACATTAAAGACACCATATTCCTATTGGCTGCAAATTCAAAATGTAGATGCCCAAGCCTGTTTCTAGTTCTATAGCAGACAGATGAGAAAACAAACAAAGGAAAGATGTTTACAGTATTCTACATATAATGGCCTCTCCTCTCCACAGACTCACAACCTCTGACCAGACAATTATTTTCTTCTTGTACTTATCTTGCACATGCGGTACTAAAGAAATGTGATGTACAGACTTCATTATCACTCTAACAAGATACATTTCTAACAATTGTAAAATTTAAACACTAGATAAGGTTTGCAATCCAGTAACAAGAAAAAAAAAAGTAGAAAAACTTTTCTTGTGTTAGACTCTATTTCATTGGCTACACTGCTTTTTCTATAAAGGAAAAGGATTTCCAATTTACACATGCTGGTCTGCACATCACTGGCCTCCTGATAAGAAAGAAAAGGGACTTATCCAGCTAGGAGTGAACTTAGTTCTGATTGGCAATGACTAGCTCTGCTTAATGGGTCAAAAACATGAGACAGACATCAAAACATTTCTAATTAGACTTAAAAAACCAAATATACAGTTGCCATACTGCTTCTCCACTCACTACCATTCAGCACTGAAGTCCTGATTCTTATTTACACTAAGACTTAGGCTGCTGGCTGTGTAACATGGCCTTAAAGCTGGTGTTAATTAAAATTATACCCAGTTTAAGGCCCTGTTACCACACTGCTAGAGTGGTGTAAAAAAACCACTGAGTAGATGAAAATCAGGCCTTAACAGTTTTTAATACCAAACCAACTTTTTCTTACAAAGGCAGAGAACTGTATATTCTGAGGAGAAGGAGAGAAGTGTCTTTCACAACTTGTTTGGGTTCATAAAGATTAAGAAAAGCTTTTGCTAAAATTAGCTTTAGCTACTTCAGAGATTCTGACATTAGAGCACAAAGTAACAAGGAGGAAGGGGAACAAAATTCTGAGTGGACAGCTTTACTGCCACTTGACAGTATCACTTTGAAATTAAATTAAACCCCTCAGACTGCAAAGTCAGAGTTAGGTGCTCTCTAGACTGTCTGAACGAGAGAGGAAGGTAAGCCAGGGTGATCCTTCTGCACCAGCCTGCCTCACTGGATCAGTGCAAGGAGAGTATGGGAACTTCTCTATTACTCCTGAAACACTGTATGTCTGCCTCACACACAGTAGGCTGAAAGCAGACATCTTGTCACCACATATCAGTACAAACAGTATCAGAGCCACAACCTGCCTTCAGAGAGCAAGAAAAGATATACTAGGCATTATGCTTTGATTTAGAATATATTTTAAATAGGGCTAGTAGCACCTCCTGTTATTAAGTTTGCTCAACACTTCCCATTATAGAGCCATGTTTTGAGTTGCCTAAAACTTTGCCAAACTTTAGCTGTTTGGTCTGAAATGTTCCATGCCAAGTGTCTGCCATGGGCTACTTTTCTTCCCCAAATAATTCATTCAAAGCATTTCAGTCATTTCCATGCACAACGCTAGGGAAAATCCATGGTTTTGGCCATGTTAGAAAATTCTGGTGGTTTGTAACTAAAGTAGGGCCAGCACCTCTGTACCAAAGCAGGTGCTCCCAGTTGGGACAATTAAGAGGGCAGGGCTATAAATGGTTAGAGAGCATACCCATGAGGGAGGACTGGCTGAGAGAGCATGTGCATAACAGTGAGAGCAAGAGCCAGGAAGCTGTGGGAAGCAGGAACAGCGTGGGAGGAAGATGTGAGGGTGAGCTGAGGAAAGATTTATTTGTTTTGAAATTTGGACAATAAAACTACCTAATGGAGACTGTGGGTGTGGCAAACTAGGGAGAAGATCTGTTTCATTACATGGCCTCTATTTGAAAAGTTTGAGTGCTTCCAGGCTTTGGAGCAGGGACTTGAAATAGCAAAGTATGTGCCCCTTTTATCAGGGAGGTGCTTTTTGGAAAAAAATCCACCTTAATCTGACTATCTTGTAAGTAGTGCTCTGTCAATAACTGGATATTTAGTTTGCAAGTATAGGTCTGAAAAAATCAAAAATAAAATTAGTTTTGGGATGACCTAAACTTAAAATATTTTGAAATTTAGGAGAACCAAAATGTCAAAAAACCCACTTTTTGTGTTGACCTAAATATTTCTTTTTGATTTGGGGGGCTTTTAAATATTCTCAAGTCGCTGTTAATGTATATGTTTAATATAAAACTGAAGGCTATTCCAAAAAGAAATGTATTTCTGAAACAAAATTTTACAAAAATAATTGAATCAGAAATGCCAAAACAAACAGATTTGACATTTTGAGAGGTTGTGTACAAGATATCAAAAAAGTCACTGAAACTGACCTCAAATATCAGAGGGTTAGCCGTGTTAGTCTGGATCTGTAAAAGCAGCAAAGAGTCCTGTGGCACCTTATAGACTAACAGATGTTTTGGAGCATAAGCTTTCGTGGGTGAATACCCACTTCGTCAGATGCATGACATGCATCTGACGAAGTGGGTATTCACCCACGAAAGCTCATGCACCAAAACGTCTGTTAGTCTATAAGGTGCCATAGGACTCTTTGCTGACCTCAAATAGCAAATTGTTTTGCTCAATTTAAATCTGCACAAAATAAATAAAAATTGTGAAAAAGGTTTCTCACACACAATTTCACTCACCTCTAGTTGCAAGTCTTTGAACAATCACAAGTCTTAGATTTTTTACAAGCTGCTTCACTGACCGTGTTTAGTCAGATCTGAGCAGGAGTTTCTTGGCAATTGCAGCTCTGACATACTCTGTACCAGGCCAGTTCCCAATCCAGGCAGCTGAGCTGGAGCAGGCAGGTTTTTTCCTATGTTCTGAATGCTCCCCCTGCTGGCTCCCAGGCAGCACAGAAGAGGAAGATGGACAGTTTCTCTGCTAGAGCTGGATCTAGAGAAGGATGCAGTAGATTGTGTTAAGGAGCTGGTGTGTGTGACACGGGGGCCTGAAAGGTGAAGGAGAGAGAAACTAGAAGTTGGGTTGGGGAAGTAGATTTGGGAAGGCTAAGCTAGGAGATTGTTATTGTGGTGTCACAGATATCACAATCCCATGAAATGTCTTTAGGGACTATATCTGCTTAAGTTTATGTATCACTGTGGCCAAAAATTATATACAACTGCAGGAAGGAGGAGCACCTCCAAGAACCAAAAAACAGTGTGTGCCTGTGTGTATTGGGGGGTAGGGAGGGTGATTAAGGTGAATCGCCAGGGTTGTAAACACCTCCAGAGAGGTACTACCCACTGGACTTAAACTGACTTGGGATCTTCTTTTTATCCATCAAACAGACAGGACTTTCTATCCTTGGAGGGCCCCCATCTTTGTTGAAGGTTTGGAAAGACTTTGGGCTGCTAGGGCCCCATAAGACTGGTGTGTGACCTCTAGTAAATGTCTAGTATTTGCACAGGAGCTTTTTATTGTCCTTTATATGCTTTTGTTCTGTAATTCTTTTACTTTAAGTGTGCTTGCTTATAAGGAGTTGTGTGATAACTCATAAATGTGGGTAATACAGTGTTCATATCTGTTGGTGAGAAAGTAAAGCACAGGCACTGGACTTCCAGCAGTCTGGGTTGCTGGGGATATGACAGTACAGGCTGAGAGCTGTGTAGCCTTAAAACCCCAGTCAGGCAGGAGAGACACAGGTCTTCACCCAAGCTAGGAGAAGGCTGGGAGCCAGAAACCTTAAAAAAGTGCCCTCGGGACCACAGAGAAGAAATACAGGTGCAGTTACTGTGAAACTGCATACAGGCCAGGGTGAGGGAGAGAGGCATATTGGATGATGAGCTTGGAGAAGTGGAAACTGATTGAACAAGGAAATGGAGGACAAGGAGATGTAGGTAGGAACTGATGATGGCTAGGTAAGGAAAGTGGGATGCAGAAACTGTGATGGAGAGCCTAGAATGAGGTTAGAACACTCAGCTGGGCTGGGGAAATCCAGGTTCAGATCTCTGCTTTGCCCAATTCAGAGGAAGGATTTGAACTTGTCTCTATATTGCAGGCAAGTGCCCGAACCAGTGGGCTATAAAGCATTTCTGTGTCACTTCTGTTCAGTTTCTCCTGTTAAATCTGTTCCAACTTTAATGAATAATAATTATTTATTTGACAGGAACCATTAGATATGCCCCTCCCTTCCCTGGTGAGTCCCTGTATAGCCACCAGGTTATACAGTCATTGTTTGACTTTCTCACTCTCTCTCTAGTCCAAATAATACTTGTGTTTATATGAAGTAGATCAGCTACTAAGAAATTATTTGCCTCTGAATGTTATTGTAAAAACTCTTAATGCATCCTTATGTCAATGTTGAGTATTCACAGAATAACTACTTGTTACCATTTACCAGGCTATCCCTACTGTTGTATGAAAGGGAGTGCAGACTATTCTAATCTTTGCCCTTCTATTTAATGTGCTTTTTTAATCTAGTAGGAGAAAGTCTGCCCAATCCTTAGAACCCATGAAAAAAAAATATTTGTCCTACATACAATTTTGGCCTCATAAAAGGGCTGTTATAGCCAGGATAGGGTTGGTGATGAGATCCAATTCCTACAAAATGACCTGCAAAACCAACCACCTCTAACAACCAAACTCCCCTTCACCTGCCTTCATGCAATGGAGGGGTTTCTACCTAGTGGGGTTGTGAAAGGTGAGTGTCTGATGCTCTCTAAAAGAAATCAGACCATGCAGGGCAGGCAAGGTTCTTCATCCTTGTCAAGAAGTCACCAGTGACAAGGAAACTCAAAACTGGGGTTCCCCACCCCTCAAAACAAACGATTATTCTTAGATGATACTGGCAAATGGATGCTAGAGATGAATGATTATGGACAATAATGCTGGTAGCATCCATGGTGACATGGCAATGAGGGAACCAGTGCATTTTCACCAGATAATTCTAGAGGCGCATTCAATAAAATGTGACTGAATTCTGAGCTGATTACATTGGCCAAGCAAGTATTCTCCATTGAACTTTCTATGTGTTGTCCCATGAAAACAGGTTACTTCCAGATAATGCAAAGTGATTCTCATTGTATAAGTGAGATGTGATTGGTTTGGGAGAGTCCAGATGTATTTGGAATGGAATGATGGTTGAGGAAAGATATGTGCTGAACTAGAGTGATGACAGAATAAGGCAGCATGGATAGCACTGCTGATTAGGAAGCAGGTCATCCCCTAGACAAATAGCCTACAAACTGGTCATCAGCAGGATGATGACCATCTGACTGGCAGCTCACCCCTATAATGTAACTTTTCCAGTGCTATCTCCCAACTAGTGACTGAGGATGAAGAGATTGAGAAATACTATGGATACATCAAGAAGGAGTTAGCAGCTGCTAACCACAGAGACCTCTTTTCTACAAGGTTACTGGAACACATTTATTGGGCTTAAGTTATTCAGAATGTGGCAGTTGTGTTGGGAAGTTTGGTTATGGCTCGAAAAACAGCAGAGGGATGTGATTTTTATGCAATTTGTGTCTGAGAATGACTTAGTATTAACGAATGCTTTGTTCAAGCATACACCATCAAGTGATGGACTTGGACATTGCCTGATTTGCAGACTCAGAGCCAGACTGACTTCATAATGGTCTCAAAAAGATGGTGTTCTGGTATAACTGGGAGTCAATCCTTCAGGAAGGTCAACATAGGATCTGATCATAGTTAGTAATAGACAACATAAAATTCAAACTGCAAAGCAAGAATTGACTGGCAAGAACTTTCAGACTTTGTTATCAGTGACCAACTGAGAGTCTGTGAAATGCAAACGGAATTAAAGAAGATGATTGCACAAATGCTGCAACCTACTGACTCCTTCACAGGTAGATCAAATAGAGCACATTTCTTGCTGCATTACAGACTGGGTGAACGCATCTAAATAAGACTCCTTTGTTCATGGAGAAGATTGAGTTATCAATGAAGGAAGATTGCACTGATTAAACGGGCAAAAGAAAACTGGCTTGAACAACTGTGTATCGATACACAGAACCCTTTTTTCCCCCCTGAAAATGTCACTATGAAGGCCTACTAGAGCAGTGGTGCTCAAACTTTAGTAACCCAATGACCCTCATTTTGATTTAAAATTTTGCCATGGACTCTCAAGCCCCTCATTCCACCCCTTCCCCTAAGGCCTCACACCAACTCTTCCCACCCCTGCCCCTCCTCTTGCATGCCCCCATCCCCCTCCCCCTGTTCCCTGGCATGCAGGAGGAGAGGCTGGGAGGGAGGGGGAGGAGTTGACCAGTGGGGCCTATGGACCCCCTGGAGTACCCTCATGGAGCCCCAGGAGTCCACAGACCCCAGTTTGAGAAACATAGTACTAGGCCATCAACATTCTTTTGAAAGGATTCTCTCACAGGTATATCATTTTATCCAACATTTGGTGTAGATATTGCCAAGAACTGTATAATATGAGTGAAACTAATTCTAAGTTGAAAATGAAAGGGGCAGAGAAGATCTCTGTGAGAAGCTCAACTTATCCCAATGAATCTCTTCCTCCAATTGAAGCTGAAGATGTGATATAGAGACTGAAAAGCAATAAAACTCCTGGAGTGTATAATATACACACAGAACTTATTAAAAGTGATAGTCACTCTATAGGCATGCCATAAGATTGTCAATGTTATTTGTGAGTGTGGAAGATGGTCAAGATTTGGACATAGTACCTGATGGTTCCTGTTTTTTAAAAAAGGGGGATGTGGCTGTTTGTGAAAATTACCTCGCAACCTCATTATTGATACATCCTAGCAAAACACTGCTGTGCATTTTCTTGAAGAGAATTGAACTCAAGATAGAGAACTTGACTGAAGTTCTGACTAAAGAAAAGCTGGATTTAGACCCAAAAGATGTACAGTGGTGCAAATATTCAATATGCATATGTTTTGTGAGACAGTGCTGGAGAATGATGGGAAGGTGGTCCATCTCTGCATGGATTTTACTAAGGTATTTGACAGCATATGGCACAAACCTCTTTCGGCAATCCTGTGATTGGTTGGAGTTGGTGAAAATGTAAAACGGCTGATATCTTGTGTGTCTGTGGCACATAAGCAGAATAGTTGGTTTGATTTCAGGATAGATGTCAGGGCTGCATGCTATAATCAGCTCACTTCAACTGTTATCCTGAAGAAATCTTAAGAGTCACTGATGGAAATCTACATGATGATGTACCCATCGGTGGATAAAAAATTAGTCCTCTGTGCTTAGATGATATTGACCTGGTTTGAATCATCTCAAGATGAGGTGCAAAAATTGCTGGAAGGAATAGTGGTGGAAGCAGAGAAGTCAGATGTAAAGATATCACATGAAAAGACAAACAGACAATGATGACATCTACATTTCTTGAAAAGACAAAGATTCCTGCCCAAATCTGAGGAGGCATTTTGGTGTGTTAAGCATGTCAAATACCTGGATAGCATGACTTCAAGGGACACTAAAAATTTGAAATGGAATAGACTTGAGATTCCTGGTCTAGGGCCATTGAACCACATTTGGAGAAATAAAGTATAGAATTAAAATGTGAAGTAATAAAGAAATTGATGCAATCTCTTGTCTTCAGCATCTTGCTATAAGCGCATAAGTTATTGATGGTGAGGAAACAGGACATTGAGGCTTCTGTCTTTGAATTGAAATGTTACAGGTGACTACTGAATGTTAGCTAGACCTTGCACATGACTAATGAAGAGGTAATCAACTGAATTTATAGCATAATGACAATGATATCTGATATAAAGATGATGGGATGAAGCTTGTGTTTGCAGGATGGATGGGTCAGATGAACAGAGGAAGATTGCTGCAGTAAGTCTTTTTTGCAGGGATTGGTGCCAGGGGTCACACAAGGGGAGTGTGGATCAGCAATGTGGCTGACTAGCCAAGATGCAGTATGACACACTTCTCAAAGCTGCGTGAAGACTGCAGAATGAGGAAGGAAGATTGCTGGCTAATGAATCCCCGGCGTTTCCTGTCCATTGTAATGTGACTCTATGATGCTTTGCACTATGTGAATAACAAATATTTGACATTTGTAGTGTGAGGGAAAGAAACCCCAAACTCATGTACACTACACAAAAATAAAAAGTTTGTATAGTGCAGACTGAATTCTATTCTACAGACAGGCTGTCTCATGGACTCAGAGTAGCAGATAAAGCAGCAATAACTAACAAAAGCTGTATTTTCAACAACAGGTCTCAGACTAGGACATTCATCTCCTGGCCATTCATTTCCTTTTTACAACCCATCAACACAGTTTACCCTCAGGTCCTCAACTCCTCCAGACTGTGTTAAACCCCAGATCCTCAGCCCTGACTATGTTGAACTGGACGCTGGAGATGGAAAGGTGAAGAGCAGACCAAATCTGCAGTGTGGACACATACGCCCTGGTAGATAGGAGGAATTTAAGAGCCAAACCAAAAACAGACCATCTAATCTCATGATCTTTTTACTTGTGATTTTTTTTTTTTGAACTTTAGGAGTTGACAATCTGCTTACCCCTACCCCAGTCAACTCAGGACATTCTCTATTACCTCCCCACAAGTTGTCCTACGGAGAACCCTTTCATAGCAAAACTCTGCACTGCTTAGAGTATGCATGCCATCTATATAATCCCCCTAAAATGCATTACCCTATCTTGTACATACCTGTCCCAATGATTGAGAATCTGCCACAGTTGCAGAGGTGGGGAGTTGTTTTAGTGCTAAGTGATAGGCCGATTTCACTGATAAATTGTAATGTGAAGATTCTTGCCAAAGTCCCGGGGTTAGGGGAAGTTGTTACTCAAATTATACATAAAATAATCAGAGTTATTAAATCTAGGCAAGCGACCGACAACCTCGGGTAATTCATCGATACAATTGCAATTTCACAACACTGGAAAGAACCATTGATAAAATTATCACTAAGTGCTGAAGACTTTTACAATAAAATTGCATCTCTTTACAGTACTTGAAAGAATGGGATGCAGTGATCACTTTATCAACTGGATTGAACTGTTTTACATTAACCCTACTCTCAGATGATCACTAATAACTGTATTTCAGACCCATTCTCATTAAAGGGAGGAACAGGGCTGCTTGCTATTCCCCTCCCCCTTGTTCTTTTACACAGTGTTGGAGCTGCTGGCGTGTGCAGGTATAACCGCTATTAAGCTTGGTCATATAGAACAATATGACCAATACATTGATTCTTCTTTCTAATCCACAAAGGTTTACTCACAAATTATTCTTTGAAGATTAACCTAAACAAGTCTGAGATATTACGGCTGAATAAATTCACATACTAGCTCTTGCTTAATCAGTGGGATTTCCAATGACAGCTGGTGGCAGTAAAATATTCAGAAATACTAATCTCTAGAGATTTAGAAGATAATTTGATCTAAACTGATTTTAACTATCACACAAATCACCATGGACCTGGTACATAGGAAGCTATCTCCCTTGCCCTCTGGGGAAAAAACAAACCTGGTGAAAAATAACATGCTATACAAATAAACAGATGTGCTCAGACTCCCACTCCAAATACCCAAGCAATATTTTCAGAAAATCAGTTAGATCCCTACAAATGTTTATGGGGAACAGGAAGCCACCTGTCATCTCCTTCAAAATACTTTAGCCAGTAGTTGAACTGGGGAATGTAGAGTCCTAAATCTGAACCAATACCATAATGCCCTTTATAATAAGCCAGGCCATGCAATGAGCATATGCTATCACAAATAATAAAATGCCTTCACCTGTAAGGACCAGGGGCCTGGAGCTGGCCAGCACTGCAAAATTAGCTCTGCTGGCCATTCCTTGGGTGAAGGTAGGTTTTTATTAGTAAAAACAGCTGGATATCAAGGAGCTAATTCTCCTATAAAAAGCAGCAGGATGCAGTAGAGAAGTGG
The DNA here is from genome assembly GCF_007399415.2 of Gopherus evgoodei. Classification (NCBI taxonomy): domain Eukaryota; kingdom Metazoa; phylum Chordata; order Testudines; family Testudinidae; genus Gopherus; species Gopherus evgoodei. The sequence goes on from NC_044324.1 coordinate 50,991,308, forward strand.
CAGGGGAGGGGGATACTCAGGGAGAGAAATAATACAGGGACTGTTGGGAGTGAATAGATTCCAGCAGAAGACCCTGAGGCTATATCTAGAATGCAATAAAACAGCTGCATGTCAGCTGACTTTCTCTCAAGGGGCTTAGAACGTAACAGCCATACTGGGTCAGACCAAAGGTATCCTGGGTCAGACCCAGTATTCTGGATGAGCACAAATCCATGGGGCCGGATGCGCTGCATCAAAGGGTGCTAAAGGAGTTGGCGGATGTGATTGCAGAGCCATTGGCCATTATCTTTGAAAACTTATGGGGGAGGTCCCGGATGACTGGAAAAAGGCTAAGGTAGTGCCCATCTTCAAAAAAGGGAAGGAGGATCCAGGGAGCTACAGGCCAGTCAGCCTCACCTCAGTCCCTGGAAAAATCATGGAGCAGGTCCTCAAGGAATCAATTCTGAAGCACTTAGAGGAGAGGAAAGTGATCAGGAACAGTCAGCACGGATTCACCAAGGGCAAGTCATACCTGACTAATCTAATTGCCTTCTATGAGGAGATAACTGGCTCTGTGGATGAGGGGAAAGCAGTGGATGTGTTATTCCTTGAATTTAGCAAAGCTTTTGATACAGTCTCCCACAGTATTCTTGCCAGCAAGTTAAAGAAGTATGGGCTGGATGATTGGACTATAAGATGGATAGAAAGCTGGCTAGATTGTCGGGCTCAGTGAGTAGTGATCAATAGCTCTATGTCTAGTTGGCAGCTGGTCTCAAGCGGAGTGCCTCAAGGGTCAGTCCTGGGGCCGGTTTTGTTCAATATCTTCATTAATGATCTGGAAGATGGTATGGACTGCACTCTCAGCAAGTCTGCAGATGACACTAACCTGGGAGGAGTAGTAGATACCCTGGAAGGTAGGGATAGAGTACAGAGGGACCTAGAGAAATTAGAGAACTGGGCCAAAAGAAACCTGATGAGGTTCAACAAGGACAAGTGCAGAGTCCTGCACTTAGGACGGAAGAATCCCATTCACTGTTACAGACTAGGGACCGAGTGGCTAGGCAGCAGTTCTGCAGATAAGGACCTAGGGGTTACAGTGGACGAGAAGCTGGATATGAGTCAGTGTGCCCTTGTTGCCAAGAAGGCTAACAGCATTTTGAGCTGTATAAGTAGAGGCATTGCAAGCAGATTGAGGGATGTGATCATTTCCCTGTAGTCGACATTGATAAGGCCTCATCTGGAGTACTGTGTCCAGTTTTGGGCCCCACACTATAAGAAGGATGTGGAAAAATTGGAAAGAGTCCATCGGAAGGTAACAAAAATGATTAGAGTGCTGGAGCACATGACTTATGAGGAGAGGCTGAGGAAACTGGGATTGTTTAGTCTGTGAAAGAGAAGAATGAGGGGGGATTTGATAACTGCTTTCAACTACCTGAAAGGGGGTTCCAAAGTGGATAGATCTAGACTGTTTTCAGTGGTAGCAGATGACAGAACAAGGAGTAATGGTCTCAAGTTGCAGTGGGGGAGGTTTAGGTTGGATATTAGGAAAAACTTTTTCACTATGAGGTTGGTGAAGCACTAGAATAGGTTTCCTAAGGAGGTGGTGGAATCTCCTTCCTTAAAGGTTTTTAAGGTCAGGCCTGACAAAGCCCTGGGTGGGATGATTTAGTTGGGAATTAGTCCTGTTTTGAGCAGGGGATTGGACTAGATGACCTCCTAAGGTCCCTTCTAACCCTGATATTCTATGATTGTATGATCCATTGAGCCCATCAGATACTGGTATGTTTAGCATGCCAACACAAATTCCACCCTTCTTCTCATTTAGAGACCCTAATCTGGTATCGTCCAATGCTAAAATGAGGAGGAAGATGATAATAGGGAAAAATCCGATGGAATGTACCATAGTATATATATCCCCATTAATAACTGAGGACCAGGTCACACCATTTACTCCTTTTCAACTGCTATACAATCTACCAAGCACTGCAATATGGCAACATAGTCATACCATTCACCTTGGAATTTGGACCAGAGGCCCTTCCAGTATCTGAAGTGTCAGAAGTCCTCAAATTTTGTAGAGAGCTATATTATTTCCCCAGACTAGCAGCTATACCATGTTAGGTCCTAATGAACTATCAAAGATGTAATGAGGCAAAAATGGAACAAAGAAGTGGTAATAAATATCTCATCACCACAGTGAAACACAGCAATATGAGAGATTGCATTTTTAATCTTAAACTTCCAATTATGTCTCATTCAGCAAAAAAAATGATCTTTAGGATGCATTGGTCACTCTAAAGACTTTACAAAATTAAAGCTATCCGGAGTAATGGATGCTGGCAGTGAGGGGAAGAAGGAGGAGTGCTTAGAGGTATGTTTTCATAGTGCCCTATTTGTTCAGACTTCTGGGATGGTAACAAAACCAGAATCAACATGATTCTAGAAACTTCACTCAATCTCAAAGCAGGTACCTGCATACTGGGTCATATGCCCAGCAAATAGAGACTATCACCACTGTACCAAAGGGGCTGGCTCGTTGTGAGACGTTATTTTGCTACATTGGAAAAGTTAATCCCCCACCCTAAAGGCATGAAAGCTGGTATAATAGAGCCACCTGTAAAGGATAGGACCACATACAACAATTTTATCTTATTTTAGATATTGACACCTAGTACATTTATTTTATAAAAAAAAAGATTGAAAGTTTAACAAATAATTTTAAAAAATCTACAGTAAGGCGTAGGTGTGATGGGTTCGGTCACAGAGATGCCCTTGGGACTGTCTCCTGATGTGCTGAAATTACCTCTGAGCCCATTTTCCCTGCCACCTTTGGACTTCCAGAACCCTGCCTTGTTTAGGCAGATGTGCTAGCCTGCTGCAACAGAGACCCAAGGTCTGAGCCACACCCCCAAAGCTGCAGACTTTAACTGTAAACATCTCAGTAGGCTACCTATCTCCAGCACTCAGACACCCAGTTCCCAATGGGATCCAAACCTCAAAGAAATCCATTTTACTCTGTATAAAGCTTATACAGGATAAAATCATAAATTGTCCACCCTCTATAACACTGATAGATGTGCACAGCTCTTTCTCCCCCAGGTATTAATCACTTAATATGGGTTCATTAATAAACAAGTGATTTTATTAAGTATAAAAAGTAGGATTTACGTGGTTTCAGGTAATGACAACAAAGTCAGTCACAAAGCAAAATGAAATACAACACACAAGTCTAAGCCTAATATAGTAAGAAGCTGATTATAGGTAATATCTCACCCTCAAAGATGTTCCAATAAACTTCTTTCACAGACTAGACTCCTTCCTAGTCTGGGTACAGTCCTTGTTAGTTCCAACAGATATCTCAGGTGGTAAGCAGGGGTTCTCTCATGACTGGCAGCCCCCTTTTATACTTTGGCACAAGGCGGGACTCTTGTCTGTGCTTATCCCCACCTCATCAATGGAAAAGTACAAGGATTAAGATAGATTCCAGCATCATGTGGCATGAGCACATATCACTGTAAAATCCCTAGTCTCCATTCTTCCTGGATTGGCCCACAGGTAGGCAGGAAGGTTTACAGATAAATAAACCATTTACAACTAAGGCCTTGGCTACACTGGCACTTTACAGCGCTGCAATTTTCACGCTCAGGGGTGTGAAAAAACACCCCCCTGAGCGCTGCAAGATACAGTGCTGCAAAGCCTCAGTGTAATCAGTGCTGCAGTGCTGGGAGCGCGGCTCCCAGCACTCCAAGCCACACCTGTAGAGGATGTGGTTTACATGCAGCGCTTTGAAATTTCAAGTGTAGCCATACCCTAATTGTCTGGGTCAATGGGAGACATCAAGATTCTCAGCCACCATTAATGACCCACACTTTGCATAATTGCAATAGGACCTCAAAGCTATACTTCATATTTCTAGCTTCAGATACAAGAATGATACATGCATGCAAATAGGAGGAATATATTCAGTAGCTTATAACCTTTATGATATCTTACAAGAGATATTTTGCATAGAACATATTTCATTTACATCATATTCACACTCATAAGCATATTTTCATAAAACATATGGAGTGCAACATCACAATAGGACTATACAACAAAGAAAACAGGGTGATATTAAAAACACCAGAATGAGATTAGTGGAAATCTTGCTGTTTACTTCAATGGGGCCAGAATTTCACACACTTATTTTAAAGGAATTTTCTTAAAAGAACATAGTTAAGATATTTTCTTATTCAAATCTTGTTTTTCTACCATGTTGTCTAATAACACTTTAGAATTTAGAAGATAACAGTGTTCCTTACCTTTCCCTTCATTGTGCATACTAGTTTGTTATCATAGGGTTGATCAGGAGCAGGCTGGAAACCATAAGTTCAAAAAATGTCCCTATATATGAAGAGCTTCCATTCTATAATATTGTGAAGAATGTGAGAATTCCCTTGCTGGATCGATCCCTGGATCGATCCCTCAAGGCTGTGAGATCCTCCCCTGAAAGATCATAAAGAATCTCTGAATCCCTCCCTGCAGGCAATGGGTTCCTTTCAGCTGCCTCCAATGTATTCATATGCATCAGAGATGCCAGAGGGAAGGACTTTGAACCTGCCTCTGTTATTCACAGTTCACAAATAGCAAATATGAGATATATTATTGTCAAGGTTCCTTCCCCACTCTGAACTTTAGGGTACAGATGTGGGGACCTGTATGGACACTTCTAAGCTTAATTACCAGCTTAGATCTGGTATCGCTGCCACCATCCCCCAAGCACTACTTTTTTCCGTGGGTAGTTTTGAGGGACTTCACCAATTCCCTGGTGAACACAGATCCAAACCCCTTGGATCTTAAAACAACGAGAAATTAACCATCCCCCCTCCTTTCTCCCACCAACTCCTGGTGGATCCAGATCCAACCCCCTTGGATCTAAAAACAAGGAAAAAAATCAATCAGGTATTAAGAAAAAGGCTTTTAATTAAAGAAAAGAAAGGTAAAAGAAAACCCTCTGGGAGAGATTAGCATACCAGCTACTCGCACAGGCAACAGATTCAAAACACAGAGGATGTTCCCCTGGGCACAAATTTAGTTACACAAAAAAATACCCAAATACCCAATTTGATTCTACCTCTAATTGCATAAGACAGGTTACAAAGAAGTAAACATAAACCTATTTATTCCTTTCCAAAACTTACTACTCTGATCAGAGGCTGGTTCCTTGATCTTTTCACTCCAGCTGAAACTGAAACTCTCAAACAAAGGAAAAAACTTCCCTCCTTCCTTTTGAAACATCTTGTTCCCCCATTGGTATCTCTGATCAGGTGTTAGCTAGGCTAGGTGAACTTTTTAACCCTTTACAGGTAAGAGGCATTAACCCTTAACCATCTGTTTATGACAATTATATACAACTAACATATATAGTCAAGCTGTTTATTAAATATATATTTCACATGCTTTCATTGCTATTCAAGCAATTGTAAAATCACCTTTTGTTGATTTGCCAATTAGCTGCTGTAAACAGCTCTTCCTAACTGTCTCAGCAGAGTTTTGATCCAAAATATAACATACCATTTGTGGTCCACACAGAGCCATGCCTCAGTCCATGACTCCATACTTCCACAAGAGACCACAACCCAGGAACAACCTTACATATGCATGCTGAACATATAGACACCTAATATACTACACATCTTCACAAGATGGCCTAAAACCACCAGGTGCCTGATATAGGCCATGGGAGGGGAGGCAGGGGAGTGACTATATCATGATTATTCACATTAATAATTGGGAAAACACAAATGTATCTTATATTGAAATTAGAGGTAGTTATGCAAATGATGCATCATTGAAGGGCTTGTACAGGCCACCTGTTTCTAGGGCATCATAATTCTGTGTAGTGCTTTACAGAGAAGTCCTGAATTTCCTACTGACCTTACTTGGCTGTTGTCCTTCCTGTTACCTCCACCAAAGTGTGGCCCCATGCTGTCACTTCACCTCAGATCACCTGGAAAAACAAATGTTCTTTTATATTCATATTTATTTAAATTGATTACAGAACCATTAAAAAAAGTTAATTAAACATGCTAACAAACACAAAAATAAAACATAGCCATCTGAGGAGAATATGGATGGAAATGATAGCTAGAAGAGACTCTGCTATTTTATCTTTAGCCCAGGCCCTGTAAACCCTAATATTTGGCCTGGTAGGGCAGACACTTTCCATTTTACCTAAAACAAGACAGGAATTCCCCTGTTTGGGTTTTTTTCTTAGTAATTCTCCAGTATTAGAGTTGAGGTAAAAAGTGACAATATGTTCCCCCTTCCACCCATCTTCTCATAGTTCTTCCATTCTCATCATCTTTTTTCAACTGGCAGTAAGAGATGTGAAGTTATTATGTCCTCACTTATACTCTCTCCCCACCAACTCAGGCACTGTATGTGAGGAATGGTCTGAATTAGAGGCATGATCTAGAAGTATGAGCATATGAAGAAGAGCCAGAAACTCCATTATGCTAATCCTAACTGTGAAACTGATTTCTTCTGTGGCTTTGGACTAACTCATTTAACATCTTGTTAATTTATTTATCTCTAAAATAAGGATCATATAATTTACCTAACAACTTGGTAAATTATGAGGAGTAATTAACTAATGTTTAGAAAGCATGTTAAAGATTATTATAAGTATTTATTGTGTCTTTCCAGTGGTGCCCACATTGTGCCGAATGCTATCTAAACACAATAGAAGACTCATAGACTCATAGGTCAGAAGGGACCAATATGATCATCTAGTCTGACCTCCTGCACAAGGCAGGCCACAGAACCCTACCCATCCATTTTTATAACAACCCCTAACCCAGGACTGAGTTATTGAAATCCTCAAAATTGGTTTGAAGACCTCAAGCTGCAGAGAATCCACCAGCAAGCGACCCATGCCCCACACTGCAGGGGAAGGCGAAAAACCTCCAGGGCCCCTGCCAATCCGCCCTGGAGGAAAATTCCTTCCCGACCCCAAATATGGCGATCAGCTAAACTCTGACATATGCCCTGCTCAAAAGAACTATTAATATTATTTCTCAATGTGATGTTTGAGCTGATTAGTCTAATTTTCCTGGTTGCTGGATTATGTACAGCTGATAGCGATATGATCAGTAGCAATTTCTGTGCTCTAAAAGCACTGCTGCAGTTCATACAATACCTTCCAACACTGGCTCAAATTGTTAAATGAATTTGCATATATATCACTTAGAGTCTGCATTGTTTTTTAATAAACCTTTTAAAATCTGAACCTATAGTGAGCAACAATTTCTACTTTGTTTTTGTCTTTTTCTATTTTTTTTTGGTAAAATATTTTAAAACTGAGGTTTTTCCATTCATTAACATAAGAAAAATGCATAAGCCTATGTAACTTTGGCAACTGAAACCTATCAAAACCACAGTCAGAGAATATAAGAATGAATGCATATTGACTGTTAAATAGCAAAAATTATGCTGTTAAAATTCTGCAAGCCTTTGCAGAAAAATAATGGCATTAGAGTGATTCACAGGCTTCTCAGGCTTCTGTAGGAACCATTATACAATGCAAACAGTTAAGAATCTTACACATCTTGAAACCTTTAAATGTATCCAAGGCAGACTGATGATTAGTTGTCTTGCTTCCACATTCTATACATTTATCTGGAAAAGTTGTTATAATCATCAGGGCCTTGAAACAATATAGTAATTTAAAATTTAAGCTTGTTGAATCATTTACCTTTCCGATTAGCATTATATGTGGCTGTTGCTCAAATGAGAAATGAATATAACTGCTTCCTAGAGCTACCTCTACTATGGACATATTCTCCATTCTGATGTCAGATCTGCATATGAATTAGCACCAGATAATGGAATAAGTTATACACTTCAGAGCCACACAGCAGTCTCTCTGGCTGGATACCTGTTCTGCGTGTACTAAGGGCCTGATCCAAAGCCCATGGAAATCTAATGACAAGCTGTTGACACTATTGAGCTATGGATCAGCACTGAATGAACAATGGAGGAAGTTTTCATAGATTGTTTTTTGGGGGAAAAATGAAAAATAATTTAATATTTTTATGCCAAATATGTTCACAAATTATTTCACTAGCTCTGTGAAAGGGGTGAATAATGACAACAATTTTATTGAAAAAATATTGTCACATAAATTTTTCAATTAATATTATTCATAGAATTTTATCTTTGAAAAATGCTGCAAAATTCATTAAATAATTGATAGGCCATATATGCACAGATTATTCGACCTGCTCTACAAAATGGGTGAATAATGAAAAAATTGTCAGATATTTTATTTAAAAAAAAAAGATTGCAAAGATTGTTGCATGAATTATTCAAGAAATATTATTTCACTGGTTCCAGCTGGGACACAGACACCCTCCAAAAAGCATGTTTGATTGATTATGCATGCCTAGTGCAACTGTGAGGGGGGAAATTGAAGTGTGGATTATAAAATATGTGAGATTTTAACTCCATGCATACTTTCTACTCGTTATTTCTCTTCTTTCAGTAAATTTATACCCCAGTTCAGTTAAATACTTAAAGACATGCATAACTTTTTAAGCATTGAATGTATCTAAATCTTTAAGGCCATAGAGCAAGGCAATGTCATTAGGAAGGATTACAACTCAGGAGTTCCTGGTTCACAGCCACAAACACCATTAGACCATTCCTCTCTCTTTCAAAATTCTTGTTACAGTTAAAACACACTAGGAATATCCCCATTCAGTGATGATTAACCATGTACAATTACTTTTTGAGATCTTTGTTAGTCAGTTTTTAATCCATTTCAGTATGCGTTACACGGATTTTGTAAAGTGATAATTGTTTTAATTAAAAATGTTGTGTGGCACTAGTCATTTCCAATACAGAAGTTTAATACGTTAATATGTTACTGATTGCATTCCATATCAGCTGTTCCATGATTTTTAACTGAGATGGATGTCAGGCAACCAAGTCTATAAGTATAATTACTCAGGTCATCCCATTATTAAATAATGGCAGAATATTAGCTTGTTATTCCCTCATATTCCAAGTTTCAGTCATTACAGCTAACAGGTCTGGGCAACTGCCCAAAACTGCACAGGAAAAAGCAAAAACCTGATTTACTTAAATTTGTAAATTCTCCAGGGGAGGGACTGTCTTTTTGTCACACATTTGTATAGCATCTAGCATAATGATCTGGAGCTAGATTTTTAAAGGTAGATACCTAAAGGTGCAAGTAGTCACTGAGTGAAGATTTCAAATATATTTAAGCACCTAACTTCCACTGAGTGGGCTTCATTGTGTGGATAAGCAGCTTGATTCCTGTCTGATAGAATGATTGGTAGGTAAAATATTTTACAATTGTCTATTTCTTTTGTGTCTGAGGCTTCATTTGTCTGTGTGCATGTCTGCAAGAGATGCTGGTTCCCCTTCAGCTCAGATTTGGTTAATGAACGAGCAGAATCTGCAGAGTTTGAGTCGGGAAGTGACTTTAGGCAGTTTTCTCTTTTGTGATTCCTCCTCCCCCCTTTTTATTTTGTTTTACATTTTTTAAGGTCGAGCAATGTTACAGTTCAATAGCTTATGGCAGTCAGCTAATGAGTTGAAACTTCTCTGAGATATAGGATGCACGCAAAGGAAATGTGTGAGAGAGAGGTTATATGTCAGAGTAAGCAAAACATTGCACCAAAAAGCACAGTCTAGCAGTGATTGCAAAGCACTGTTAAAACTGTCTCAGGGAACTCAGTGGACATAATATTTTTATTTAAACGATCATTTATAAAGTTACAAAGTTAACAAGAAAAGGCAAATTTTTAAAAATGCTTTTTAGTTTTCTTAACTGGCCAGAGCTAATCATATTGGGAAGTTGGATGCTGTTTGCCACTCATTTCATTTCCATTACAATGCTGCAACAGCAAATTTACATAATGTGAAGTTAATAAATAAGATGTCTTTCTTTTCTAGAGACACTTATGAAGTTTTCATTTCACCCCTTCATAATAAGCTTCCTCAATACATACCCACGATAGAGCTACCTTAACAACCTTGTCATTTCAATTTTTCACACATTTCCTTTGTGTGTGTCCTGTATCTCAGAGAAGTTTCAACTCATTAGCTGACTGCCATAAGCTATTAGTCTGTAACATTGCTCAGTATTAAAAAATGTAAAACAAAAACAAACAAACAAAAAAAGAGAAAATCAAAAAAGAGAAATTGCCTTGTGTCATTTCCAGACTCCAGGGTTCTGGAGGTTCTGCTTGTTTAATAACCAAATCTGAGATGAAGGGGAACCACCATCTCATGCAAAAAAAAACCCACAGTTTTCTCGTCGTCAACCTGTACATAGGATAACACAATTGGCCCCAATTTTTGATTAAGGTCTGTAGGCACAATTATTATACAAATAACAGTGCACTCAAAAAGAAAAGAGAAATTCCATTTTAGAGCTCTGTGTTTGGAAGTAAGAATATTCTTGTGATTAAAGCATTAGGCTGGGTTCCAGGAGATCTGAGTTTTGTTCCTAGCCAGCGACTTCCTTGGGCAACTCAGTTAATCTCTCTCTGCCCCAGTTCTCAAACTACTACTTGTATGTTTTATTCATTTCTGCCACCCACAGCTGGTCTTGTCTATTTGGAAAGGTAAGGTGCACAGGTACTATTTTAGTATGTGACTGTACAATGTTTGTTATCTCTAGGTGCTACTAGAAGAGCAAGAGCCAGGTGCTACACAAGAACAAAGGGATATTCAATAAAATTAAAAGGTGGAAACTGCAAAACTGATAAGAAAATATTTACTCACATATAATTAGACTGTGGAACTCATTGTGACAAGAATTAACTGGGGCAAGGAGCTTGGTAGAATTCAGAAAGGGATTGGACATTAATATAGAGCAGGGGTGGAAAAATTTATAAAGCCCTGCGCAGATACAAATTTATATCTGTGGATATAAATCAGTATCTACAGAATTACAGGGTTCTCCCAGGAAACACAGCAGTGAAAGGAGCAGAACGTGGGGCCGCCACTCCCAGGAGCCAGCATCCCACACCTGCAGATCCTCCGGCACAGCTGTACCATCCCAGCCTCGCCCACTGGGGTGGGCACTAGGCTCATGGGAAGCTGTCCCTGGTCGCGCTCTTATGTTCAAGCAGAGCACACACCTCCAGTCAGGAGAAACAGACAGCTGGTGGAAGGGATGGGGGCAGGAGTGGGGCTGAGGTGGTACAGCCACACCAGAGGAGCTGTGAGCACTGGGCATTGGCTCCTGGGAACCGCATATGACAATCTTCAAAATGTGAAGAGCTGGAAGTGTCTTCCAGGACTTGTGGCTGAAGTCCCAAAACCCTCCGTCTCCCTGGGCAGAAGCCAGAGGTGATGTGTCTGGGGGGCCCATGGGGCTGTTGGCCCCATCCTGCAGAGCAGTTGCTGAAACTGACAAGCTGGAAGTTGCAGGAGAGGCAGAGGCAAACAGCTGGGAGCTGTAGGGAGAGCTAATGCTTTTGTGGTTGCCTCTCCCCATGGAACTGAAGCAGCGACCCTTCTCTGCATCTTCCAGCTGTTTGCTGCCACCTCTCCATGCAGAGCTATCCTCTGGGAGCTGCAGGGAGCGGTCATTGAGGGTAAGGGGTTGTGTGCCTGGGTGTGTGTGACTCAAACTGTTGATGCAGGAGAACCTTTAATTGTGCCCCCCAACTCTCAGCAGACAACAGATGCTTCTGGCAGAAACGCCTATCCCCACCACCCGGCTGGAGGGCCGAAGCCCTGATCTCCCGCCTCCCAATCTGGTAGGCAGAGAATGGGAGAGGAGGGGGAAGGTGTCCATGAGCCACACTTTTACTGTAAAAGAGCTGCATGATATAGATAATAAGAATATCTAGCGTTATCATGATACCAATTAATGAAAAGATTTGGAAGGGATGTGTAAGATGTGGTTTGTAGAATGTATATTTTAGTGTTGGGACAGCCTGCTTGTCTGTCAGGGAGGGAGAACAGCCAGGTGAAAGGCTGAGCCAACCACTTGATCAGGTGAACAACTGGGTCAGCAATTCAATCAGGTAAACAACTGAGTTAGTAAACCAAACTTTGTTAGACAGGAAAGTGAAAACATAAAAATAATAAGTTCCTGCATGCTTATTAGTAAGCGTACCAGAAATCACTCATCTTCAGCATGGTGAGTCTGATAGGCCAACATCCCTTCCAACCCTTCAGCAAGGGTTATGGCCTTACCTGGAACAGAAGGACTTGTCTGTTTTGCTCCTTCAGAAAGAAGGCCTTAAGTCTCTTAACAAGTCTTTTATTCCAAAAGTCCTACTTTGTCCACCAGCCCCAGAAAACAAATAAAACCAGTCCGTGCCTCTGTTCCCCAAAAGGTCAGGCTTCAAAGGTTGGGGAATTTACTGAGCCAGCCTTCGGAAATTGCCTATAGTGATTACAGATTCAGCAGAATACTCCCCCCGAGTGAGCCAGGAACACACAAATATACATCACCTGAATTCATACAAAGATCTATGAATATTCTACAGCTCATACTATGTGGCACATCTCAGTATAAAGGATTTTTATGGTTTTCATACTTTCAACATAAAAATATAATATTGTCCCCAAAAGATTATACATGTAGTTGCAACAACACTCACACAGACCAAACATTGAGGATAGATTATCCCAAAGATTCTTCCCTCCTCTGAAGTGTCTAGTACTGGCCACTGTCAAAGCCAGGATACTGGATGAGATGGACCTCTGATCTGATTTAGTATGGCAATTCCTATGTTCTATGTTTCTAGTACAAATAACATTTATCATTATGTAGTCTGAAATTACAGAGCTCACTGAAGGCCCATGTTGCTCCAAAGCTCTTCAGCCAGCAAGGCAACTCAGTATTTTTTTTTTTAAAAAGCATCTTCTTCCTTGAAAGAGATTGTGTAAATACTCAAACCTTTATACCCCAATGTTCTGCAGAGTAATGTTAAAGAAAGTGAGAAACGTACTGGCAAAAGATTGAGAAAAGTGACTGTGTGTTCCATCTTCCTCTGCCATCACTGAGACCTGCAGTAAAAAGTGCTAAACATACATTTACTGAACATTTATATTGCAAAAAACCCAGAGGCCCCAATTTGGGTTAAGGCCTCATTGTATGTGCTGCACAAATACATACAGGTCCTGGTCCCAGCCCCAAAGAGCTCATAATGTAAGAAGACAAGTGATGTACAAAATTTGGAAGGAGAAGTGTAAAATCAAATGCATGCAATTTTCTTTCTTTCTCTCTCTCTCTCTAAATCAAACCCGTGCCCTTCCACCTCTGCCCCCACCCCACCTCCGTTCTTGTCCCTCCTGAGTGGTAATTTTCTTTGTTGTGAATGTAATATTGGATTGTCAGGTCTTCAGGGCAGGAACCTTTTCCTTTCCCTTTGTTCTGAAAGGCAACTTAGAACATCTTCAGGTGCTGAGAAAGACTAATTGTAATAGAAGAAACAAGATTCAGGTCACATCGAATTCTCACTTTACTGAATTATATTTTTACAGAGATACATAAATAAGTGGCTGCTATAATTTCAGTCTTGGATGGACTAGTGTTTGTTCCTACCCAAAGCAACATAGAAAACTAATATAAAGGAAAACAAATGAGTACATGAACAAAGAGGTAAATTTTGAATCATCCCTGACAGAATACATTTTCTAATCCTGATCTCTGGTAGTTGCAGTAACCTACAGCTTTCCACTAAGAAGAACTGCCCTTAACTCAATGCTCTGTGTGATCAGAGATGCTGAGAAAGGGCACAGATGAACTGGCATCTCTGAAAGCACTTGTTATATCCATTTGGGGGCATCATATTGCTGTTATAGTTAAGGGAAAGGTAATGTGAATAAGCTATTAATAATTTAAGACTTTAGGTAAATTGTAACACATTTGCAGATTTCTTCAGTCCTGTTAGAAAGGAAAGGAAAACAGAGACTGCTGAAAGAGCGTTAACCTGGTTTAAGACTCATTGCTTGCTTTTACCTTACTGTAGACTTCCAATGACCACTCAGATTTCCAGGAGGCATAGAGAGATCAGAAATATATAAATATATGAAGTTAAAGTTAAAGTTAAATGCATCAGAGACTCAATTATCTAGGGATTTGTGTTTCCACTTTTCCTTTCTTAAGAACCTGAGCAGTTTAACCCCAGGAGGTTAGAATTGTTAATCCACTGACTGTGCTTGGTATATCTGACACAGTTGCTTTCTGTAGCACTGCACTTGCATTATGCTGATTATTCTTTTATTCCAACATCCCCACTTTCAATCTTTACAGAATAAAGAGGCCTCTTACCAGTTCTTTAAAAGTCTGTTTTAACTGCTGCAAGAGAGTATAGAAATGATTGATTACATACAGTTGTAAAAGCAGCAAAGAGTCTGACATAGTGAGTATTCACCCACAAAAGCTTATGCTCCAGTACGTCTGTTAGTCTGTAAGGTGCCACAGGACTCTTTGCTGCTTTTACAGATCCAGACTAACACGGCTACCCCTTTGATACTTGACTACATATAGCTGGGAGTTCGTATGTTCTGAAATTACTCTGACACAAGGGAAGTCCTTCAGTTTACAATCCTGGAGCTCATTGGACTTCTCCATAAAATCACACCCATTACTGAATAAAATGTAAATGTTATGGGGTCTGTTTTCACATTAACTTAAGGGTTATTTACTTATGATTCCCAGAAACACTGATAAGAGTTACACTTGTAAATTCCCTATGCTGCAGAAAGAGTATACTGTTCTACACAAAACTCTCACTAATAATTGGAAATGTAAACTATGTGGCAAGACATTGTCAAAGCAAATAAGCAACATTGATTCTGTTATTTCTTATTTTCAGAAGGAGCTGGGTGATACAGGATGACTTTTTCTTACAAAACATGATATAAAAAATAAATAAAAGCTCTTTTGTTAACACAAAGTAACAAATAAACAATGCATTTTAAAAATAAGTATACTCACAATACTATAAGAACACAAAAATATAGATACAGATGTTCAAACCTTCTACCTGCTATATTATTATTGGTTCTGCCTTTCTCACAAAAGTGGCACATAAAAAATATACATTGACAATTAAAACCTTTGTGGCTAAGTAAAACAAATAAGTTCTGAAAACCTGCTGCTTCAGGATTAAAAGAAAGTATACTTTCAATAAGTAAATTTATAAGAAAGATTCACGTCTCTTTAGGTTTTGTCAACAGACAAGCTTCTAATCCTGTCTTGCATTTGTTTGAAGATGATTAATGGGTCCAGATTAATGAATATTAATTAGTTAACTAAACTAATTTGAGAATAGAAGCAGCATATATTAAAACACACTATAACCTGTTATGAAGATGAATCAATACTTCTGTGCAGAGGATATAGCTCTGTCATTTCTATTAATACATTTTTGAATAGGAAAAGGATGTGTTAAAACAGAGACATAGCTGCCCTCAGATAACGTAGGCACATTTTTTTTTCAGGTATCCTGAGCATTTCTAAATGTTCCCTATACCAAAACTTTATCTGATTCAATCCCTTTGACTACTTCATTAGTGGTGGAATGATGTCAACCTGCCAACAGCACATCTTTTAATATCTCATAAATGACACATCAGAAAGCTTTTTAGTGTTTAAATGAAGATTTTGCATTATAAGATTTGGATAGCATCCTATCCTTAAATATTATGCCATACTAATTCTTATAGAGAACACATCTGCAAGCAGAGCACAAGACATGGAAAAGATAGAATTCCACATCTGGTTTCAATATTGTCACATGACAGTTTGGCAGACTTAGGCACCAATCATACAAAATCATAGGCAGATGAGAAATTTTATGAACACGGTGGGATAACTCACATGAATAAAGTCACTCACTTGCTTAAGTGTTTGTAGGTTCCTGGCCTTAATGTAGAAATAACATTTGCCCTTAGCCTGAGCAGTTAGCCTGTATTCAGGGCCTTGCTAAATTGTTTCTGCTAGAAGGGAAAATTGGTAATATGAATTAGGTATTTTTTGAAACAATTCTGTTTATTAACTAGAATGTACACCAAATCTTGTTTCTGTGAACACAGTAGGAACAAACAATAAGAGGCAGTTTACTTGTTCACAAATCCAAGCCAGTACTGGTCCCAAAGGAAGCAATCTCTGTCTCTCTCTTAGTTTCCTCCAAGGACCATGCTTACCAGTACTCTTCTGACTTCCTGATCACTTTGTCCTGGCTTTCAGGACCTATTTGCTTCTGACATATAGACACACACAGCTCCACAAACCAATGTTGCAGCCCCTGTGTTTGCAATCAGTTCCTTTTATTCTCCCTGAGTTAGTTTTTGCTCATGCTTTCCCATGCACTTCAGTGTTTTGGGTGGTGACTTCTGTTGTTTCAGCTTTCTTGTTTAACCTAAATGGAACTTGACTTGCATGGTCAACAGTTTCAGCAATGTCTGTGATTGCTTGTAGATAAAAGACACAGTTTCTGGCAGCCACCAACAGCCTCAGCAATAAATTATTGTTCCATTTGCTCTGTATTACAATATACTGTCATATAGATTAGAACAACATATGTATCTCCATTTTCCATCACTCTCTGCCTTTTCTCCCTCTTTACTTTTTAATATTAAATATAAATATTCTATAGAAAAAAATTCCATTCCTCTCTCCTCCGTCCATATATATCTTTAGCTGTTGACATTACAATATGAAAATAAAGCAGCGTCATTCTCCAGAAAGCTAGGTTATGTTAAATATCCTGCTTACAGTCATGAAAATATTATGGTAAGGATAGGAACATTTTTGAGTCAGAACTTATTTCTCAAATCTCAGAAATAGACTAACCACTGCAAAACCAAGTAGACTGATTATCTCATATCTTTCTTCCAAAGGCTCATTAATCAATGGCTGGACATTGCTGCCCTTCTTTACTTGGGCAAATGTCCCCAGTTTCTTCAAGGGGACTTTTGGCTCCCTAAGACATGGAAGATTGAGCTGCAAAATGATGTGGTTTTGCAGAATTAAAATTGTTTTTAAATGTGGTAAATTCCTATTTCATAATCTTTTATATTGTTGTTGACTTTCTAATCCTTTGCTGGAACATACCTTAGAAATGCATAGACTTACCAGTGTGTGAACAATTCATGCTAAGATGAGCTGAATTTATAATAAGTTCTTTATAGGTTCTGACTGTTTTTACACAAAAACAAGTGACAGGTTGTCACCCTCTAGCTTCTTCATTGTTGTAGCTGAAAGGCTAGTTGTTGGTGTTTTATACTTTACAACATCTTTCAGTAACCTGTACATGGCAAAACTTCATAACTTAACATACAATAACACATACAATCTAACAGGATATACATGCTTAACAGATCAAGACTTTTAGAATGATACCTCACAAGGCATACTTGTACAAAACATCATAATTACATCATTATGGTAAATATGAGGTGCTTTGGAGTGTAGAATGTCACAGGGCTTTCAAAATATTTCCTCACCTGGTGTTTTAAAATAACTTTTTATGCTTATTTTAATAGGATAATCGGACAGTCTCCCTGGAGGAAAAGTTTGACCAAGTTAAGTACAGGAATAGACACAGAAATCACAACTTAACATATGATTTTATTTGTATTATGTCTGATGGATTTGTACATCCATATTAAAAGGAATGAGTATTGGGCATTCAAATCCCCTAGCCACCTTTGAAGATTTCAGCATATCCATAGACAGAAGTCAGAAGGAGACTTGGTGTTTGGCACCAAGAGTTGCATTTGCTTTTGTCCATTTACAGGTTAACTAGCCAAGTGTTAGAGAATGGAGCAAGTGGACCTGCAGGTGTCCCATCACTAAAATGTTATGTATATCTATGGTACATATTGACAGCATTCATTTTTAATGATTTTTCTCATACAAAAATTATGAGAGACCTCTAATATAAGTAGAGGTTTAATTAATCTATACTTCACAAATATTGTTTATACTGAATTCAAAAGGGCAGGATAGCCATTCATCATACTGACAACTACAATATATATCATACAAAAGAGGGAAGTAGGTAGTAATGGGCTGTTTAACATGAATATAATGCCAGTACAGGAGAAATAAGTTTACAATCTTACACCAGTAAAATATCAGGAGTTTTGAAGGATCAGACTCTAGAATATGAAAATGCTACAATATTCAATGTCATAACTATTCTGTAATACACATTGTTTCCCTTCTTCACACTGAATATTATCTTATTCCATAAGTATGTTCACTAAATTCAGTGGGTTTACTCAGAGTGTAAGGTATTATTTGGCAGGAGTAAATGTCTCAAACTTGTCCATGCAATCTTAAATGTGTTTAAAATGGTGGCTGAATAACATTTCCTAAATTTACATCTTTAATGATAGAAGTTAGGATAAAAACGTGGGATACACAAAGTTCCACATCTAAGGGATAGTGGCACTCAGCAGCACTTTCCTCACTTCCCTCCGCTGACTGGTGATGAAAGTACCACTGCTACTGCCCTGGTGGCTGCCAACTCCAGCTCTTCTGTTGCACTGTTAATGAAAGTATCTTCTCATTGTGACCTCAGCCAGCTCAGTACTGTGTAACATTTATTATTATTATTATTTTATTAAGCTCTTTGGGTTAGGGACCATTTTTTTGACTGTGTTTTGTATAGTGCCTAGTGCAATGAAATCCTGGTCCAAGACTGGAACTCTTAGGTGCAACTGCCACACAAATAATAATAATAATAAGGCTTAGAATGCTGATGTATAAGCATGGACCCCCACCATAGTCAGCTTCAGGAACACCCACTCAGTTTTCAGGCTGTCAGCTGCCACCCCTGACTCGGCAAGGACTTGTGTCTCACTGCCTTCTAACCAGGGGTTTTAGGCTGCAGTCCCATGGAATTTCACTGTGATTCTCCCCAAGCTGGTCTAACAAACATCCAGACCCCTGCTCTTTAGTTACTCTCTAAGGACAGTGACAGTGATTTACCAATGACCACACAGCTCTTTCAAAGCAGAGTATACTTATTTAAGTACAAAAGCAGAGAGAGAAAACATTTAAAACTGAGAGGTTTAAATGTTCACTAAATGTACGGGAGTCTCCCATTGTCCACATGGGGGAGTTTGGCATATGAAAGTCATTCCACCCTTCAGAAGGGCTGGGTCCTCCCTTGGGCCAAAAATCATGTCCATTTGTTGAATCAAAAAGAAGGTGCTGAGTCCATTCAGAACTCAGCTTCTATATTCCCAAAAGACTTTCTTCCCAGGCTTCCTGGAACAGGCAAAACAAGTCACGGCCCCAAGGGTACAGCTTCAAACTCTGAGTATCTGCATAACCAATTTTGGGATTCTGCATTAATCACCCTCTTCAAATATTTTTAGTCCCTGCAAGAGTTGTGGTAATGCTCCCCCATGGAGTAGAACACAATCCCCAAAGATATTGCATATGGTTGCAATATTAGGCACAAACATGTTCCCCCTTCTCCACTCACATGACTCAAGTGACTGCAGCAAAAGAGTAGAAATGATTGAAAAAACAGTTTTTTTTAAAAAGTACACATTTTTAAGGGTTTTTTTTTTTGGAAAATTTAAGCTTATTTTTTACCCATTCTGTGGCTGGGTAAAACATGAAACATTTTTTTATTTACTGTTTTTGGGCAGGGAGCCCACAGGAGATTATCAAAATTCATATTTTTGACAAAAAAAATGTCAAATTGAAATTTGAAACCAACACTACAAAATAAAGGTGAATTGTTTTCCTCTTTCAAGCCTTCTTCACATTGGCACCACGAACAGATGAGTGTCAGGCCTGGTCTACACTATGGGTTTATACCGAATTTAGCAGCATTAAACCAAATTAACCCTGCACCCATCCACACAACGAAGCCCTTTATATGGATATAAAGGGATCTTAATATCGATATCTGTACTCCTCCCCGATGAGGGGAGTAGCGCTCAAATCAGTATTGCCATTTCAAAATAGGGTTAGTGTGGCAGCAATTTGACTTTACCAATGACCATCCACTATGACCTGCACATTTCCCAGAGTCACAACCTTTCTTAGCAGCTGCTTAATGATTGCTTTGGCTACTTGCATCACAGCAGCCCCCACAGTAGATTTGCCCACTCCAAATTGATTCCCGACTGATTGGTAGCTGTCTGGCATTGCAAGCTTCCGGAGAGCTATCGCCACTCGCTTCTCAACTGTGAGGGCTGCTCTCATCTTGGTATTATGGCATTTCAGGGCAGGGGAAAGCAAGTCACAAAGTTCCATGAAAGTGCCCTTATGCATGCGAAAGTTTCGCAGCCACTGGGAATCATTCAACACCTGCAACACTATGCGGTCCCACCAGCCTGTGCTTGTTTCCCAGGCCCAAAATCGGCATTCCATGGCTAGAACCTGCCCCATTACCAGCATGATCTCCAAAGCGCAGGGGCCCGTGGTTTGAGAGAATTCTGTGTCCATATCCTCATCACTCTCATCACTGCGCCTCCTCCTCGACTGGTTTTGCAAGTCCTGGTTCAGCATAGACTGCACGAGAATGCGCGAGGTGTTTACAACGTCCATGACTGCTGTCTTGAGGTGAGCAGGGTCCATGCTTTCCATGCTATGGTATCTGCACAGTTCATCCAGGAAAAAAGGTGCAGAACAGTTGTCTGCTACTTGCACGGAGGGAGGAGTGAGGCTGTACCCAGAACCACCCACGACAATGTTTTTTGCCCCACCAGACACTGGGATCTCAACCCAGAATTCCAATGGTCAGGGGAGACTACAGGAACTATGGGATAGCTACCCACAGCGCAACGCTCTGGAAATCGACACTAGCCTTGGTACATGGACGCACATCGCCGAATTAATGTGCTTAGTGTGGACGCGTGCACTTGACTTTATACAATCTGTTTTAAAAAAACAGTTTCTGTAAAACTGGAATAATTCCGTAGTGCAGACATACCCTCACTGGGTGTGGGGTGGCACTTTTAATGGACATTTGTCCACCAGAGAGTGCCTTGCTAGCTGCCTCTCCAGGTGCTACGTAGTCCAAAAGGCAGTTTGCTCAGCTCAGTAGATAGAGAGACCTGCAGAAAAGTGGAAGATTTTTTTTACAATAAGCCAGGTGGATGGAAGGAAGTTCTGGGAGGCTTTTGGTTGTGGACCCAGGGAAGTGGCCTAAAGATAGATGCAGAGACACCCCAACAATGGACTGTGGAAAAGTCTAAGAGATAGGCCAAGGTAGGAAGTGGTAAGAGAAGTAAAGCAAGGGGCAGAGTGGGTGGACCTCCCCTGCTTCTTATAGGGTCCATGGGTTGGAACCCAGTGAAAAGGGAGAACCTTAGGCCAGGTCCACACTACAGCCTTAAATCAATTTAAACAGCGTTAAATCGATTTAACGCTGTACCCGTCCACACTACAAGGCACTTAAAATCAATTTTAAGAGGTCTTAAAATCGATGTCTGTACTCCAGCTAAACGAAAGGAGTAACCCTAAAATCGATATTACTAAATCGATTTAGGGTTAGTGCGGACGGAAATCGAAGTTATTGGTCCCATTCTTTTACTGAGCTACCCAGAGTGCACCGCTCCAGAAATCGATGGTAGCCTGGGACCATGGACGCACACCACTGAAGTAATGTGCCCTAGTGTGGACGCGTAAAATCGATTTTATAAAATCTGTTTTATAAAATTGATTTTATTAATTTCAATTTTACTCTGTAGTGTGGACGTGGCCTTAGTCATCCTACAAGGCCACTGAGATAAGTGGTGCAAAAAAACCTTGGGGTGGAAGAACTATCTTATGCTGAATGTCCAGTGTGGGGGAGTTTTGTATGTTAGATTTTTGTTTAATTCAGAAAGACATGAATGGGACATAGCTGGTGAACTAAGTTACTTCAGCAAGCCAACCTCCAGGTTTTATGTTTCTCTTGAGCAACAGATTTCGATTTGCTAAATAAATAAATTACATTTTGCGTCTCTTTCTCCAGCCCTGGCACCTCACTCTTTCCCCACTCTGATATACATTTTTTCCCCCCGGGGGTAATTTGTGTCCTATATGCTGCATACACTTTTGGGTGTTACTCCACTTTTACACCATTGGAATTCCATTGGAATCAATGGATTTGCACTGGCCTATGGTTAGAAAAATGTAGTGGAGAAGCAGGCCTAACACTTTTATTTTTTCATTAGAATTTTTCTCATCTCCCTCTTTCCTGCTTTTATCACTGTCTCTGTATTTGATTTTTACTCTGCCCATGCTACTCTGTTTTAACTGGATTTTTCTCTCTCTCTACCTTCTCTGCTTTTGCTTTTAGTTTCTCTTCTGTGAACTTGAAAGCACAAATTTTGATTAGAACTTTCAAACTCACAATGTTCTAGTGCATTTGAAAATAGTTACCTGAGTGGGTTCTCTGCATGGCTTTCCTCCCTACGTTGGTGGTTCTCAAATGTAGTCCAGAGAACACTAGCTGTTCATCTGTGGAGGGTGACTGGTTATAGAGTGCTAGCCCACTCTCTGCTTTCTGCTGCTATATTGTGTAGAAAGTTTTTGTTGTGCAAATTGCTGCAATGGCCACAGAGATGTTATGTCCTCAGAAAGAGTAGAGAAGGTGGTTCATAAAACTGGGATTGAGAAGAGAGGTACCCTGCAGGACAGTCTTTCTATTCGGATGTGGTAGTGAGCTCTTTTTAATTTAGTAAAGACCTAAGAGAAACTGATGGCTGGACATTGAAGTTAGACAAATTCAAACTGGTAATAAGGTGTACATTTTAAACATTGTGATAATTAAGGAGTCTTCTCTGCCTGTGGTCAGGAGTCAAGCAGAAACTTTATCATCTTATATTCCAAGAAACTCTAGGTGGATAGCAGTGTTAGAGTCCCCAAAGGGGACAGGTTGAAAGAAATCAGAGTGGAGCCTGTTCACATTTATTTCACATCTAGTTTCCAGCAAAAACTGTCATGACTATTACAAGGAAAGAAAAGAACCCACTCTGACTATCTGGAAAGCATTTACAAGAACAAGTAGTATATTTTCAAACCATGGGAAAATATTACTCCCTGGACAAGTGTGATCAGTTAATGCTCATGTCTTTTATAGTCTTGCTATTTATACACAGTTCCACCAGTCCCTTGGTGGCTTCTGAATATATTTGCAAATTTGCTGACTGAAAGAAGCTGTTTCAGAAAACTGTGTGCATTCTATATAGCTATATCTCATTGATCCCTCAATATTAATGCACATCTAGTTCACAATGTAATGAATAAGCTTAGAAAATTAAGTTTACATTATAATTTATCCCTTTAACTTTTAAGTACTGTGTCTATATTTTGAGATAGTTGGGTGTGCATCTTATAAATGCAGGTAGGAATTATGCATAATATAAAGAAGAATCTTAATGGATATTTGAAAAGGATTGCAAGAGTTAACAAGGATAAATACAGTATTTCATATTCACTTTGGAAACGTAATCTTTAAAAATTACAGCACTAAGCACAAATATGACACTAGCAAAACTTTCACTTGTATGGTAATAAATGGAATAATTCCATGAGAAAAATGATTGAAGCAAAGACTCTAAATGAGTTCAAAAAGGTCCTTAACTTTCAAGAGGAAGAGCAAGAGAGATCTTGTGAAAAAGTATAGAGGTGGGATTCCGATCAGTCTTAAAATTGGCAGAAACCTTTACTTTCCAATATTATCTTATTTTGTTTTAAAAGATTTTAAAATAGAATATTTAAATCTTGATGTCCATGGAAATGAGAACCCAGGATTATGCTGAAATTTTCAAGTCCTGTGGACAAGTTAATGTCAAATATTTTACATTAAAATATATTTTTCCCTAAATTAAAACTCAGTTTTCAAATCAGACAAGTATGTGTTTGTCATCATCCAACATACTGTGGTATTAAAAGTTGCAATAACAATCATCAGCATTTTTCAGGCCACAGAATATTTTTTTCCTGAAGATTATTAAAGTGAGGAAAAAGGATCAAGTAAACTCACTTCCTGTTCTTCTGCTTCTCTTCCACCTCTTCAGCACCAGGCTCTCTTCCATCTTTGCTTTTCCCTTTCCCTTTATTCCTTTTGATGAGACCTGATCTCATTTTTGCAGCCGTCCCCTAATCTTATCTCAAATATGTCAGCAAACCTTGGCGTACCAGCCACTTTGGAAGTGAAGTTGATAGAGAGACATCCCTTGACTCTGCCCAGTAAGGCCAATTTTTCACTCTGCCTACCTGTCTGCTCTTGGCTACCAGATGTCTCCTAGCATAAAGCCATTCTGGGAATCAAGCTAATTCAGTTCTGTTCCTCGCCTCTCCGCTTGCTGCCTTCCCATTACTAGTTCCTAATCTAAGGGAGACGGTCAAGAATTTTAAGTGATAGGAAATGGGGCTTACAGGGAGGCCAAGCTTGGGAGAACAGAGCCAATGAGCTAACTGCATCAAGGGTCTCCTGGCAGTCAATACTAAATGTTGCCTAACAATAACTGTGGTTCTAGGGTGTTTTTCTTCTGCATATTTCCTCTTGTAGTGTGCATCCTCAGCAATCCAGACTTGATCACAATCATTTAAACAACCAGTGCCCTTTGTAGAGTGTACAATCACAGGAAAAAAGGTTATAAGAGAGGATGTGCTAACAAGCCCCTGCTCTCACTTGGTAAGGCAACTCCCATTTTTCATGTGCTGTGTATTTATACCTGCCTACTGTATTTTCCACTCCATGCATCTGATGAAGTGGGATTTAGCCCACGAAAGCTTATGCCCAAATAAATGTGTCAGTCTCTAAGGTGCCACAAGGATTCCCCCTTTTTTTTTTTTTCAGATCAATAAGACAGCCTTTTTGGCAATGGAGCAACACTGAAACCGTAAACTAATGCCTTATCCTAACAATGAATGCTTTTGCTTTCCTTGCTTTGGAGGGCCTCAAAGTCATTGAAGGCTTACTCTGCCTCTACACATAGTTGGAGCTTGACAGAAGGCTAGATCAGTGGATCTGGGCCATGAGGAAGGACTTTCAGGTCTAAGGTGTAAATGTTTCAAATGACTACTACATGGGAATGGCCATCCCCAAGGCACATCAGGCAGCAGGATCTTCCTTCTAGGTAGATGGAGAAGCATGACACATGATTCTTAAATGCATTCTTTGATTCTGACCGCATTTCTACACAGCAGTCAGGTGTGACTGCAGCACAGAGAGACATACCTAAGATAGTTTTAATCTAGCTAATTTGAATAACGATAGCAGTGAAGCTGCGATGGCACTGGCCAGGGTACTAAGTATAACCCCACCCAGGACCCTGGGTACTCAGGCAGCTATCCCATGCCTTCATTCCACAGCCTGACTGCTATTGTTGTTTGAGCTAGCTAGTCTGGAAATATCTACACATCTTGCAATCACACCTCATGCTTGCTGAATAAAACATGATGACCTGGAACTGAGATGACCCAGGAATTTAAACAGTTCAACAGCTCAAAAACAGCCTAACTAATGCCTCAGTCACAACAACAAATTCAGAGGAGACATTTGGATAAACAACAAGGGTATGGGGCAAAAATCTCTTTGCTGGCAGCTAACGTTAGAAAGGAAGGAAACAATGTGTTTGTGGACCACATGATATCCTAACTTCTGCTCCAGCAAACAGTGGGAATGTGAAAATTCCACCTTCAAGAAGAAGAAATCCTCCCCTTTCTCAACAAAATGTTCCCTGGAGTTTTCCTAAAAAATCTTTAGGATATAACTTCCCTCCCCCACAGCCTGGGGATTAGCCTTGATTTAATGGTTAAATATTCTGATATTTGAATACATTTGGTTTCATAAACAACCTCCACTAGATTTAGGAACAAAATTTTGCCGAGAGATTTACTGTTGGCTATCTCATCCAAAAGGTGTTAATATAGTAAATATTAGATAAGGGATTTTTTCAGACAATTCATTCAGATGGAAAATGGTTGATGATAACCTAAACTGATTCTATACTGAACTGAATGGGGCTTTAGTTAAACCTTTGTTGGGTAATTTTACTTCATTGAAAGGAGTTCTTAATGTCACTAAATCACTCAGACATGAATATTGAATCAATTATTCTGATTCACAACCTCCATCTTTTCTTGAATATATTTAACTGTTTGAGAGTCCCTCTTTTAATGAAAGACATCCCAGTTTTACTTCAGGAAAAATCTACAGAAATAAAGTGATTTGGTAACACTGAAAAGGTTTGAGAATGTTGAATGTTTGACAATTAAAGTTATTTTTTTAATTGCAGCTTATGTTTCTAAGGCGAAAAGCTTTAAAAAATTAAGTGGGGCTGGCTCAGTGATGTGCTGGTTCCCTCTCTGTGGCAACCTCCCCTCCCTGTGCCCAGAAAGGTGCATACTGAAGCCGTTGCCTTTGATCTCAGAATTCACAGTGCCTTTGATCTCTAAATCAGGGCAGTAAAATGGAATAGATTCGCCATTCTGTGTCCCAATACTGTTAGCTGCCGTTAACAATTCAAATGGTTTTTGGGATTCTGCTGAACTTCTTGATTTTACATTTAAAAGGAATTTCAACTTTTTCAATTCTGATGTAGGCAAAGTTAGCTATATTTTTGTTCAATAGGCAAATCCGTAATCATTTCATTTAGGACCTATTCCTGAATTTTATCCATTCCAAAACTCCAACACTGAGAAAGCCAGACAGGGGCCATAAGTAGAAATGGTAAGCCACTGGGCTGATAGTATAGCAGTTAACTGCAATAAATTACTTCACAATGTGAGGATTTAACATCCTTGATTTGGTCACAGAGGGAGTAGGAATAAAATAATGCTAATAAAGATTCAATCCCTTAGAATATATGTATTATAAAGTATGATCTGAATTTTTGTATACCTGATATGCTACCAAGTATCTGAGCAGGGCTGGTGTACTTCAATATCCACAGCAACTCCATTCGGTAGGGTCCACAATAAAAAAAGATGTGATGAATCAGTGTCAGAGATATAGTACGCTAGTCTGGAGCACTTTGATTTTAATGCTCTTCTTCAGTCGTGCTGATGATTGTGTGTTCTGTTTACCCAGCTAGAGGGAATACATGATGTGACATTTACGAGTTAGTTTGGTGAAGATCAGTAATAAAAGCATCAGGCTCCAAAAAGGAAGACTGCAGGGAGAATCGCCCTTCACACAGATAACAAATGGTGGGTGCACTGGCTTAATCAGGATGATCAAAAGCGGACAAATTCAGTGTCCTTCATTTCAAACAATGGATTATGCCACACCATCTCCATTTAAATGTCTGCCCTCTACATGTTTATTCACAGAAGTTAACAGGTGTTAATTGGTGTTAGTATTCAACAGCAAATATATTCCATTGTGTGACCCTTTGTTCTCCTCAGGCTAATTTCCTGCTCTAATATAGCAGTCAAACCAGTCTTATTTTTAAATACCTGTTGAAATCTTGATGCTTATTAGAGGCATTATGTTTAACTTTAATTATTGCAATTAAACTTTTTTTTTTTGCTTGTTTTGGCCAGTACATCACCAGTAGAGGCCATATAGGCAACCTGATGGCTATTTTCATACCAGGTTCTAGATGATAAAAACAATAACCTGAATAACATTTTATATTTGAAAAAGTAAGACTACTCAAATGTTTACAATCCAGATTGCCTATCTACACAGAAGGTGCTCTGCCTGCATATATATAAAACAGACAGTACAGGGGAAATTTTCCCAGATCTCTCTGATACAGCAGCGGGGGGGTGCGCTGCTAGTCCCTACGAGGGTGGCAGTCAGGCAGCCTTTGGTGGAGCACCAGCGGGAGATCCGCCAGCCCCATGGTTTCAGCGGCAATTCAGCAGTGGGTATATCAAAGCTGCGGGACCGGCGGACCTCCCACAGGCAAGCCGCCGAAGTCTACCTGACTGCCGTGCTTGAGGCAGCAAAAAACCTAGAGCCACCCCTGCTGTGATACGTACATGCACTGCACACGTGGTGGTGGTTCTGATGTGAAGTACTCAATCAATCAATCATGAAACTCCTTTGCGTTCTGCTCACTAATCCATTCCCACTGTCACATGTTTTTTTCTATCAAATGTGGGATTTATGCTCCAAAATTACACTTGGGAGATTTTAGCTCTAGGCCACTGATGATGTCAAGGCCTCTGTTGTCTGTTCTCACAAGGTTAGAAATGAGCACTTCACACCATTAGAAAGGAGATACTTCTAGCTTTTCAGTGAATGGAAAAAAGAATCTAGTAATAATCTTATACACAATAGTGTTTTGTGTATCCATTAATGCTGCTGAACACAACATATGTAACACAACATCAAAAGAAAGGAAATGAAAAGTGTCACACCATCTCTACTTCCACCAGAAGACCTGTGCCTCACCGTTATCACAACAACCATACATCACAGACAAGATGCCACAAGTTTCATTCTGCCCTAGGTGGTCTGCCAGCCTTCCAGCACATTTCTGGAAAATGTGTTGGCTCCCCATTCCTGTGAATTTGTCTTAGAAAAGCTAAAGAACAAGCCATTTTGAACCTCAAGTGATGTGTCATGTAAAAAAAACCCATGAAATTGTTTCCTTTCATGCTAAGGTATTTTCTCAAAGGGTCAAGTAATATATGAAGGACTACTACAGAAAAAATGCAGGTGCAATTTTTGCAGATTCATTCATAAATTTTTAAAAAATTGGATAATACCCTTGCATACACTTCTGTTGGTTGTTTTGGATTTTGGTTGCACCTTGCCACCGAACCTGACGTCAGCTCCACATTGTGCAAAAATCTGACACAAGGCAAGGTATGAGGTAGAGGCATGAGGTACGACACCTCTTCCCTTCCCCCAAAAATTACAATCTAGGTAGTGTCACTCAACTAGAGAAAACATAATTCCATATTCACCATTTTGAAAGCTACTCAGCCCAACCC
Organism: Gopherus evgoodei; assembly: GCF_007399415.2. Taxonomy (NCBI): domain Eukaryota; kingdom Metazoa; phylum Chordata; order Testudines; family Testudinidae; genus Gopherus; species Gopherus evgoodei. The sequence continues at coordinate 51,020,190 of NC_044324.1, forward strand.
TATATAAATTAAATGAAATAGTTATGTATTTTGTATATGCAAGATTCTCTTCTATGATATGGAAAGGTTAACCAGCAAAATGTTTTCCACCTCAGTAATGAGGTTTTAAGATCCAAAAGAATGCTTTGATTTTGTAGAACAAAAATAGGCAAAATATTACAATTAGAAGCCAGATCGCACACAAAGGTCTGTCATGTTCTAAGCCAATAGCCGTCACTTTCTCCAGCTATTGACTGACTTCTGAAGAACTGAATAACTGTAAGTCCAATTTTCTGTGACAAGCCTAAGAAGTAATACAACATCTGAACTGGAAATTTATCTCTGACCAGCAACAGACTTGCTGATGACAATTGCTACTCTGCTTCTGAGTGTTTAATGTTTTCTTGCACAATTACATAAGCCTGATAACCATATCAATCAGAGTACTTGAAAGAGAAGCCAGCCATACTATTGAAGTGTCTGATAAAATGCTGAGATTATGAATGTGTTTTAAATCCTGTCTGTAAAATAAATAGTTGGGTTTTCTTGATAGCCACAACATGAAAAAACTGAATGCTTCTACATAAAGTCATTCTCTGAAAAACAACCAGATTCCCTGAGATGGATTTACATTGTTTGGGAAAGTGCTTTACATTTCAGACCTAATCTCTCAAATTCTTTTCAGTTTTAGATTAAAAAAGCCAGTCATATTTGGAGTGATAATAGCAGCAGAAGCAGTCAAACTGTGGTTGAATGGGGATGAGCTGTCCAGTAAATTTGGCTTATTAAGTTCTTTATTAAAACTATAGAAATTGCTAACAAGTCTAGTAGACATGAAACTTGTATGAAAGGCCAAACTTTCTCAAACTATGTTTTACCCATGTGAGTAAGCAATATTCTGTATTTAATATCATGCAGAACCTATAGACTGATTTCATGAGTAGGTTACAGGTGGGTCTTGTGAATACTGAACTGTGTAAAAATGACCTTCAAACTAGCATGTTTTCTTGACTACAACTTTATTAAAGTTGGAAAGAACAATGTCCTTGAAGCATTCCAAGGGACCAAGAAATGTTTCTTTAAGGATAGAATGACAACTTAAAGCTACTCCTTGATCATTTTAATCATTTTAATTTTCTGTTTAATGAAAGTAGTTACAGCCTGAATTCCAAGTTAAAAACTAGTTTCTTTAAATGTTCATAACTTTTGTTATTAATTACTGATTATGTATTTAAAGACTTTTTTGTGTCTCTTAGAGTTTGAGGGTTTATTGATATAAGCTGAATTTACCTTAACTCGGTATATGATTTTACTTCTTTGAACTATTAAGGAACTTTAAAAATTCAGTTTAATACTTTGTATTTGAATTCTTGAACTTGTCCTTGAGATCTGATAACTCTGTGTATTGGTGGAACAGTCGGACTGTGAATGTATCACAACTTTTATCTTCAGAAGAGAATTATAGATAGGAATTAATTTTCTCCTGAGTGTAGGGAAAACATTTGGTGTCCAATGTGAATAGGATTCTGGATTAGCTATCTCAACTGCTACATATGCCTCAGATGAGTTTTTGTTTCCCTGCAGATCACTTGAGATCAGGAATCCAATTGAACGGTTTCTGGGTGGAAATGGATCTAACTCTAAGAAACCTCTGTGTCAGTAATGGGAAGAAGAGATAATATAAAAGAGAGGGAGAAAGGAACAGAAATGTTGGGAGACAGCACATTGGATCTTGTTGATTTTTCTCTTTGAAGAAATGGGCATGCATTTATGTGAGGTAGAGGACAGCTTTAAAAAAGAGTCATAAGTGGCTGGTATTTATGTAACTCATGAGAGTTAAGAAATAATGTTGCTTGACCACAAAAATTCCCAAAGTGGAGTAGGACAGGACAATTCATAATGAAGGAATTTCAAGTCATCATGGACTTTCACTAGAGTCATGGGAGCAGAATCAGAGGAAGGGATGATGGTGAGCCAGAACTGAAAGCTGGCAGGAGAGACATTGCAATGATAAAGAGAGGTGGAGGAAAGAGTAAAGTGAAAGGATTGAATTACTGAGTCAATGGAAGAGGTGGAAATGAGAGCTGACAGTGACAAATTATGTACATTAATGCATTAAAAGATGTGGAAAGACTGAGTGAAGGAGAAAAGGAGAAAGTAAGAGTTCCAGATCCACCTCTTTGTTATAAACAATGAGCCTCTGATTACCATACACCCATAGATAAGATCTTCCAAAAAATGAGCCCTCCAGTGAATTAAGATCTAAAAAGCTAATAGTGGAGCATAATCCAGCTACATCGATAACTACATCATCATTCTTCATGGCAGATATGCTTTTCCAAAACAGCTTAGAACTAAGAACCTGAGAGCTGGAGAGAAAGCATTTTCAAGGAACAGGCTTGACATTGGAATAAGCTATAGAAATAAAGAAAGCCAAAGCCTTGTGATCTTCAGAACATGCTGAGTAAAAAGTGAAGTTGATGTATAAACAACTGTTATACCCACTTATGGGAAATACTAATAATTGTGAAATCAAGATAACTTTCCACTCAAGTTTATACAGGTTTTCCTGAGAAATTTAAACAAGCTGTTGTTCAGAAAGAAAGAAATAGTTACATTTTTAAAAGTTTTATATCACAGAGTAAAAGTCTGTGAAATGTAATATGGGGAAACATTCTGATGTTCAAAATAGTGTATTGACAAAGTATTTAGCAAAGTAAAACAGACTTTTTTTAATATTTACTGACTTTAATGAGCAATTACATGATAAAGCAGTCGTAGAACTGGAGTATGTATTAATAGATTAGGGAATTAGCTATTGTTTGTGGACAGATACACAGGCAATAACAAGCTATTAGTAAGTACTACAAAAGTTATTTAAAAAGCAAATAATATGCTCAGCTATATATTAGTCAATATAAAAGCATTTAGCAAAGTACACAAGGAATTTATTCATGTTTGTATATTTTAATTAAGTGTTAATGCATGATTGTGTTTTTAATGGCACACGTGTAAAAGGATTGTGAATGCCCAGACAAAATATAGTCAGTAATGGTGAGAGATAGAAAATTAAGAGGTGTACTATTATGTTTATTAAAAACATGAAGTGTGATTAGTCAGTAATGGTGAGAGATAGAAAATTAAGAGGTGTACTATTATGTTTATTAAAAACATGAAGTGTGATTCTCCACTGCTTTGCTCCTTGTGTAGATATTTACAGCTATGCAAAGTGGGTGTCTAATTTATTAGTGTTTCCACTCACTTTGCCTTCATAGCAAAAAGTTGTGGAGAATCAGGCCTTGATATCTATAAAGTATCACAACGATCAGAAAAATTAGGGCCCAACTGTACTCCACTGGGCCCAACTGAGATCCACTGGGCCAAATTCTGATTTTACTTAAACTGGTGTAAGTCTAGAGTAATTCTACTAAAGTTAATGGAATTACACCATTGTGTATTTGAAATGAATGAAGACAGAATTCTAGTCAATGACTTCAAAAGCACTGAAGCAATTCCTTAAAGTTAAGAATACTTTTAGTTTGGGTAGCAGATATTCTTAAAAGTTTCCAACCAAATGATTTTGAATCTATGTAACTTGAGTAAAAACATTTTGAATTATAAAAAAGTTTAGTCATAAAAATGAGTTCCAACATATGTTTAGAACAAAAAGAAAATAACACTTTTCTAAGAGCCACAGATACTACAAATAATAATAAATGTATCTCAGTCTGATTCTTTTCATTGAATCTTATTTCTAACATATGCATTGTCATTTTAAGAATCTAGGAGTTAATCTTACTACTATCTGTCCTGCCCACTCTGCTGTATTTAATTCATACTTTTATTGTAGGAAGAATGTATCACTTCCTTCATCTTTACTTTGATCTCTGCCCTATCATTTGCTTCCTCTTCTAAATAGTCTCTATCTTCACTTCAGTCCACCAACATTTTGGTTTGCCCAGCAGCATTGCTTCTTTTCAAATTAGAGTCAGAGAAGAGAGAACCTAATTTTGCAACAGCTGAAATAGATGTCAACATCAGAGAGATGTCACTACCATGATGTGCTACTGGTCCACAGTCTCCTAACATCTCTTCAACCCATAAGCAAGAGCTGTGTTTTCTGATTCTCAAAGATGAAAATGCAGTCAGGGGTGGCAGGTTTTTAGTGGACATTAAAAAGAAATTGAACAATCTGTAGTAACATGTAGAACATCATTGCATAATATTTGGCAACTCTGGTGATGCCAAGGATCATCACCCCCAGTATTCGCTATCCAGGTAAAGCAATCCCACAGATGCAGTGTCACAAAGATTAGGCAACTGGAAAATGTCAAAGACAAACTAGGGACCCACTGAATGCTTCTGACCCCTGTGATATAGCATGGCCAGAGGGCAGCAAAAGATGATAGATGGGAGCTATGTAAGCCCCAGGATGATGAGAGGCTGCTACAGATTAATTAGAGCACCTGAAGTCAGTCACCTGATAAAAGCCCCCTGCTTCAATCAGACAGCGGGAAGAGTTGAAGCAGAGTGGTTTGGTGTTGGAGCAAAGAGCAGTTTGAAGGACAGCAGTTTGGAGGGAAGCAGAGGAGGGTTTGGAAAAGTGCTGTGGTGGGCCGGAAGACCAAGACCCTAGGTAAAGGAAAACTCAGCTTGTAGGGAGCAGAGGGACTCCACAGGCACAAGGGGTTGGAAGAAACCTTGCCCCAGCAGAAAGAGGGGGAGGGATAGCTCAGTGGTTTGAGCATTGGTCTGCTAAACGGAGGGTTGTGAGTTCAATCCTTCAGGGGGCCATTTGGGGATTGCTCCACCTTTGAGCAGGGGTTTGGATTAGATGATCTCCTAAGGCCCCTTCCAACCTGAGTAAATCTATGATTCAGGAAACCCACCCCCCCAAGCTGATGCATCAAAGAGGGAAGTAGCCCAGGGGAAGGAGTTGCTAGTTCATGTGGTTTATTGCTATCCCTAAGGTTTTTGGCCTGGGACATGGAGTAGAGGGTGGGCCCAGGTCCCTCCCTCTCCACTCCCCTTCTCTGGGATACTAGTGGGACAGTTAATACCCCATATCAGGGGTGAGAAATGGCACCCTGAACATCCCCACAAAAAGAGAAAATGTGGGACCCATCATAGTAGTGCTGACAATTTGCCACACCCCCCCCCATGCAACAACTGTGCACTATATACAAGCTCCAACAGTGTGGTTATGTCACCAGTAGAAAAGATCCCTCTTGGTGAATTTATTTGAGCAGAGTCTTGTCTCATGGTATCCTATTGGACAATAGGATGACTCATGCAGAGATCTCTCAGTCTGGGATCAGGAAAAGCCAGAAATCTCCTAGACAAGCCTAGTAAATATTTGTGTTTGCTTGGGTAAGGCAATTGGGAACAATAAGGGATGTAATATGCATTTTTTCCATGGTAATGCCACACAGCGTGATTCTCCACCATTTTTTCCAGGCAACACCAGTCATGGACAGATGCTGTCAGTTTAACAAGCCTGACAGTTACTAGTCAGTCTCTCCTCAGCCTCCTTCCCCAAATAGTGTTAACAGAAACAGAGGCATGGACAAGTGAAGAGATGCCCCCACTCCAATACCAATTCTTCAAGTGGCCTCACGTGTGTGTAGAACTGATAAATGAAATTGTTTTTAATTGTTCACTTTATTAATGTAACTTCTGTTCACCATTCACTACACTTGCCTACACTGTAACTTCTGTTCCATATTGTAATTCAAACCCCATTTTAAAACACTCACTCCATTTTGTAAAAGCTTCCTCCAACCTTCATTTTTGCAAACCCTGCTGTAATCTTATTAGTTTAGTTTAGATGTGTGAATGAGGTATGTATGAATGATGGAATCAACCTCCAGCACCAGCCTGTCCTGATGAGATAAAGTTCAAATACCAACGGCTGAAGACCTAGACAACAGCCCTAAACAAAGTAAGAAGCATCCACCCTAAAAAGAAAAGGACAACAGAACAACAGAAGGAAGATCAAAGCCAGGTTCAAGGCTGAAAGTCACGCCTGCAATTAATGGGTGATCAATCTAAACCCAGAGGCAGCGTGACACAGCAAGACCTATAGACTTTGAATCCAAACTAAAAGCCTATAAAAAAGAAGGGTCAGATGAGACACTCCGGGTAATATTCTGCTGCCAACATGGAAGAACATCGGTGCCTGCCCAACAGAGATCCAGCTCAGCCTTGTGCCCAGCTTTCCTGGCCAGTTAGCTGCCACAAGGTACGAACCCAAGCTGCAAAATCAAGCCATGAACTTAAGCTATCTTCAGGACTGGTAACTATGCAGCAGCTGCAGAACACCTGATGAATGTGGGTGTGTGTGTGTGAATGTGTATATGTGTGTGTGTATAGGTATTAGGTATAATGTGAATGTGTGTGTGTGTATGTATAGGTATTAGGTATAATGTGTGTGTATAAGAATTAAGATATTAGTTATTAGTCATAAATTGTTATCATAATAAATGTGGCATCTTTGCCTTGTCCCCTTTAATAAGATCCTGCTGGTTTTTACTGGTCTAATATAATTGGTGCAACATGTGTATTCTACACAGGTGTATGCCTGCCCAGCATGCTGGAGAGTTTTTAGCAGTGGTACCCTCTTGGGCAGCACATGTGCCCTGCACATCCTCATGGTCACCACTGAGGCTATAGAGGTGCTTCTACTCCAACCCTCACTCTGTTCCATCATACCATATGTGGCCTCAGTCAGAGTCTGTATGTGGTTTACCACTTGATTTGTTTTCATGTGCATAATTAGCTAGTTTAGCTTTTCTTTTATCTGTAAACAGTTAGCAATTTAGAACCTGTTGGGTTTTTTTTAAATTTTATTATGTTCAAGTTACTCTTGGTGCTAAGCACTGTTGGCATGCAGCACTCTCCAGGCTTTAAACACTACCTGCTGTGTGAGGTTTCAGTTCAGAATAGCTATCCTCACACATACTGCCTTTTGTACCTTTATCGAGGGCTGGTGCAGTATCTGCCATTCTTTCAAAAAGAGAGGGCAAATTTCCATAGACCTATGTCTCAAACACTACCTAATGGAGCAGGCAATGAGGCCCACCTCAGATCCAGGCCCCTCAGGGGAGCATTCAGATTTCCTTCTGCCAGCAGAGGCCATGTCAGTGTTTGCCTCTGAATGACCCCTGAACTCTGATTCTTCTCTGTGGGGGAGGAGAGGTCGTTGTCCTTCTTCAGATGCTTCTGTCATAAACAGATAGTTAAGGGTTAATGTCTCTTTTACCTGTAAAGGGTTAACAAACAGTAAACCAAAAACACCTGACTAGAGGACCAATCAGGAAACAAGATACTTTAAAATCTCAGTGGAGGGAAGCCTTTGTTTGTGGTTTTCGGGTTTTGCTTTGTTCTCTCTGGATTCTGAGAGGGATCAGACATGTAAGCAGATTCCTCCAATCTTTCTGAAAAAATCTCTTCTGTTCTAATTTTAGTAAGTACTAGGAAAAGGCAAGTTTAGTCTTTTGATTGTTTTCAGTATTTGCAAATGTGTAGTTTGCTGGGAGTATTTTAAATTGTATTTTGCTGGGGGGAGGCTTCTCTCTAGTGTCTATAAGCTGAAAGACCCTGTAACTTTTACCACCTAAATTAGAGACAATTTTTACTTTTTTTTCTTCCTTTTTATTAAAAGTTTTGCTTTTTAAGACCTATTTGATTTTTTCCCCTTGTTGAGGCTCAAGGGAATTGAGTCTGTATTTACCA